>NC_081416.1:70325304-70625304 GCF_949786415.1 Peromyscus eremicus | reverse complement strand
ACGCCCCACAGAATGGCGCCATGAACAGGGACTAAAAGAAAAAAGGGACTAAAGAAAAAAAAGGGGGGACTAAAAAAAAAAGGGGGGACTAAAGACAAATGAACAGGGACTAAAGACAAAGTAATAGGGACTAAAGATAAAGGAAAATAATAGTTTTATTACAGAGTTTTTGGCGAAAGTGCTGAGTTCAGCCCTGCCAGTGGATGAGGCATGCCGGTGTTATGGAAAATATATATTTTATATATATATTATTGAGAGGCAGGGGTTTTATCCTCGAGAGAAAAGGAAAGCGGACTGGAAGGATGTCCGATGCTGCAGCGAAATTCTCTTCTGTCAAAATTTTCTATCTTCTATCCCTTTCTCAATTTCTATCTGTGAAAAATAAGTATAAGGCATAGGGTAGTAATATAGTTTTGGAAAAACTTAGAAGTGTAAGATTGTGTAGGAAAAAATAAGTAAGGCAACTAGACAGAAAAACTCTTCAATTTTCTAACTTGGGGGCTCTGAATGCAAACTGGGGGAAAAAAATCTATCTTTGGGCTATTTGGGTAGTAAAAAAGCTCTTCTTCGAGCTTATGGGGAAGAATAAGTTTCCTATGGAAGCTTTTGACCTGGGGCAGCTGAAATGCTAAGTCCAAGCAGCAGGAGAAAGTAATTTCTCCCTGAGGCAAAAATGGGTGTGTAAGAAGTCAAAGTTTAAAGTTGGGAAGTTTTGGGAAAAGTTAGTCTTTCTCTCTTGGGAAGAAAATAAAAATCTTTCTCTTAAACTAAAAAGCTTTTCTTGGAAAATTTGGGGGGAAATCTTTTAAAAGCCTTAATCTTTCTCTTAAACTTAAAGCCTTTAACTTTCTCAAAAGGACAAAATTAGAATCACCTGAAGATATTAGTTTGAGGACCACCTGTGATTAGCTCTAAGGGAAAACAATAAACCTCTTAAGACAGCAAAACCTCTCTAAGTTCTCTTTCAAGCTTTAAAAATCCTCCCTGCAATGCAGGAGGCAGGGACAAGTTCCTAAAAACCTCTTCTAAGCTCTGTCTCTTCAAGCTAGTAAAAGACAGTGGGTCAGAGTACCCTGAGGGAAACGCTTGGGAGAGTGTGGGTAAAGAGCTACAGAGAGCCCAAAAGGGCCAGAAACTTTACCTGAGAAAAGCAAAAAAGCCAAGCTTTTCAGTTACAGCCCAGCTGAGGCATCAAGGGTTTTGTTTGTGAGTGAGCGTCTTTGAAAAGGTGCTCCTAATCGTCCTAATGCAAAGATCCCCTGAAGCAGTGCAAAATGTTAGCATTGTATCCTCACTTGTGACCAAAAACCCAGAGGCGACTGGCCAGCGTCTCTGAGCTGGGGTGCATTTCAGGGATACTAGGGTTCCTGCAGTTGCAAACTTCCTGGAGCACAGAGCTGAGGCAGGAAGGTGCAGGACCCAGGGGAAGGTTGCTAATGAACAACCAAAGCTAAAGCCAGTGGGAACAGCACAGTTGTCTGCTTTCCTACAAGTCCCGGGTTGGTAGGTCCACTGCTGCAAAAAGACATCTGAAAAAAGCTTTCCTATCAGTAAGGACCTTTCTGGGAAAACAGTAAAGCTGAACTGTGTCTGAAGCAGTTGTGCTGCTGGGGAAAGAGCCCAGCCAGGGCAGAACAGCACTATCCAGGAGTAAAGCTTTCTTTTCTGTCAGAAAGCACCTCTTAGAGAAAAGCTTTGTTTCAACTGACTCCCATGAGATGAGGGAGTGTAGCCCTGAGGGGTGATTGCCTCTGGAATAAGCTCTGTCCTTGAGCACCCAGACAAGCAAATGCAACCCACTGGGGGACTGGGCCAGGTGAAGGTCTGATAAGGCAAAACACCTGTCCTAGTGGGAGTTTAGAGATGGCAAAAACCTCCCTTGTTAGACTTTCAATCTGTACGCTAACCACACAGACCCTGAAAACAGACAAAAAACCCCTACCTTCAGTAGCAGGGAAAGTCACCACTGTAGTGTCGGAAACTGTTTCTGGGGTAGAGGGGATAAACTGAGACCAAACTGGGAACTGTCTGGGAAAAAGACTCCGAAGAAACAGAAGGGACATATTCCTCCCCAGAAAATACATGACCTGTGAAAAGCTGCTAGAATTTGAGGCAGATTCCGGGGGAGAAAAAAAAGCCCCTACTTCCAAGGGCAGCTAGCAGAGGTACAGAGCCGCAGATACTTGAAGCTCTGCATCTGGGGAAGGAAGGAACAAGCAAAATGAGATAAATCAGTGGGAGAAAATCTCTCCGAAAGAGCTATGGAAAAGCTGTAGTGCATGATCTTGTTTTTCACTGACTGGCTAAGACAAACACAAGCCCCGAGGAAAGTTGCTATCAGAAATGCCAGCCTCAATGCCGGCTAACGAGGCAGGTGTGGTTCTGATTTGGGGCCGGTGTCGGATGAAGGAGAAACACCTGTTAAAGCCAGTTGAGGCGAGAATAGAAATCTCCCAATGTCCCATAATTGAAAATGTAAAATGCCTGTTCAAATCTCCCGTTGCAAAAGCAAAAAACTTTGTTCAAACCTCCCGGGCGAGAATTTGTAAGCAAGTCTGGTAAAAAAAAAAAAAGAACTTAAAAGTTGACTCTCAGACCCAAAAAGAACTATGGGAAATGACTGATATAAGGGAAATGATATAAAGGACTGATTTAAGGGACTGATACTATTATGGATTGATATAAGGGAAATGCATTCTGGGAAAGGTAGTTTTTCTGCTAAAGATGGCGACATTGCCCTAAAACACTTTTGTCAGCTCGAAACTACGTTCATGGTAAACTTTAAAATACAGCTTTTAAAAGAATAAGGAGGAAAATCATCTAAAAGTTTTAAGTGTCAGTTCCAATGAAACATTGAAAGGATATGGAACTAGGCACTTCGCGGTTTGGGGGTTGGTAAAATGCCTTATTTACCCTAATAGCTGTGCAAAGTTTTTACGGTAGTTGGATGACAAAAGGCTACCTTTAAGAGCAAACAAGCCACTTTAAAATCCTTAAAGCAAGAGAGCAGTTTATACACTGAACGTTGTCTTAGATATGAAAAAACTTATGTGAAATTAAAAGTTATTTACCTCTTGAACAAAGAACCTGCAATGAGTGATTCCTTTGCAAATCTAATTAAGGGGATAAGAAACAGGCATTCAAAAAAAATGACTGCTTTATAGATGGGAAACAAACTTCAGAAAAGCTGTCTTACAAGAGTTGCTTCACCTGAAAGTTCCTTATAAGAAATCAATGCTAAATATCACAGCTGCTAATAACATCAGGAGTTAAAGCTAATGAAATGAAAATACTAAATCCTGGAAATGCTTTTTCTCAAAGTAAGCTAATGAAGGATATGTTTCATGAAAGAACATTTATGTTCTTGACTCCTTTGAATAGTAACAGTTTTGGTTAAAATACTGGAACTAACAACAATCCAGTCAAAATGTTTCAATAAATTCAAGATGCTATCTACAAAAGAAAGCTGCCATGCTTTGTGGGCCATATTAGAGTTCACTCCAATCTTCCTGGTCCTTTAGCTGAGGGTAATGCGAAATGGAAAGATCCCTGATCGGGATTATGGAAGGGTCCCGATCCTGTGTTAATATGGGGTCGGAGGACATGTTTGTGTTTTTTCACAAGAGGAGAATGAAGCTCGGTGGTTACCGGAGCGTTTCCTAAGGAGCGTGGAACTAAGGAAGGGTCAGCTCCAATGACGTTCCTATAAAGAAACCAGAAGGAAAGTGTCTCGATCAATGTTTCTGAGGTTTTGTCACTGGTTAATGCAAACAGTGAGGAAATAGAGTTCGGAGCTGTGCCGCTTTTGGCTTTACTAGCTCCTTTGGAAAAATACTTTATATCACCTAATAGCTGTGCGGTATTTGGCAAAGACCTTACAGCAGCTAAATACGGTAATTTCACCCTCAGTATGAAATGAAGTTTTTTCGGTAGAGCAAACCAAGAGTACTGCTATAATAGAAATGTTTGTCTGAATTGAAGTACTTAGGGGAACTACTATGAATTTGGGTGAAGGGACAGCCTCTAGTTAAAAACCGTCTACCTCTGACAGTGCATCTCTGCCGGCCCGGAACGGCTGAGAGAACTGGCAACTTTGGAGTGTGGCGTCATCCTGGGAAGGTTACAGTCCCCTAGCAACAACTATCAGAATTCTATAACACTCACTAAATCCCAGTGCTTTATAACAAAGCTGACTATAAACTCTAAAATTTAGAAATGATGTACGTACTTCCTGTCTAGTTAAGAAAATCTGTCTAATAGAGTACTAATAATAATTAAGAGTAAGAAATAGAAAAAGATGAAAATAAGATATGTGAGTTTGTAAAAATTCTCGTTAGATCTGTGTTAAGAAATCTTTAGGTGTTTGCTAAGTTAAATATATGGTAATGGTAGCCCTATATAAGTTTGTAAAATAGATCTATAGAGTTCCTTTAAGAATATATATAAGCTTGCAAGAAGTATCTAAGGTAGTCTTAAGACATGTAGTAATAAGCTTGTAAGAAGTAAAGATGCTAGTTGTAAATGTAAGTTTAAATAAGTACATAAGAAGTAATAAGAAATATATTTGCTAAAGTAGTTCTATAGTTTCCTTAAGGAGTTTAAATAAGTAGATGTTAATGTTATGAGTTTGTAAAAATGTGTAAATGTTGAATATGAATCTAAATGCTTTGCAAGGCAAAAGGTTATATGTGAGTTTGTGAAAAAGTGTAAATGTTAAGTGTGAGTCTATTAATGTATATGCTGAAAAAACCTGAGATACAGAACTTAGTGTCCTAGCAGACTGCAAAACAGGCAGTCTGAGCGGTTTTCAAAAGCTCCAGAAACCGCTAAGAAGCTAAGAATGGCGGACGCGAGAACCAGCACAAGGAATCCGCAGCTGAGATTCATGGAAAATCAACGCAACACAGAAAAACCTGAGCTAACATCAAAAACGGTGCGGTTTAGACTACTACTGTACCTAAAAAGGTCGGTCTGTGAGAACAAAAGTTGCAGAGACGCTTGTTTGAAGTAAAATTGTTAACGACAAAAAGTTTTGGTTGAAAACCATCTCTTCATATTTGGAAGTGAAAGCCTGATACTAGAATTTATTTGTTTGAACTTTTTGAACTTAAAATGAGATAAAACTACAAAAAGATTTTGGTTATGGATTTCTTCATATTTGGAAGGCTCATACCAGAATTTATCATTTGAATTTTGAGACTTAAGAAATGAAATGAATAGTAGAGATTTCATTACAATGGGACAATTTTGAGTTTACTTATAGTAATGACCTAGGAACTGTTTTCTGGAATTGGGTTAAAAATGGAACTGTTTAAATGAAGAAATTTATTATTTCTACCTAGAGTCAAGATGTGTATGCATATATGCTTTATTAATTGGTGATTCATGTATTCTGTGTTAAAAATGCAATTGTTTTGTGGAACTATTTATGTAAAAATGAAATTACTTACAGAACTGGTTTTGTGTTACAAATGGAACTGTTTAAATGGAAAAGTTTGGGTTTTCTAACTAGGCTTGAGATTTTGCTTAAATTATAAAGAAAAGGGGGAGAGTTAATATTCCTTAGTCTAATTTCAAAAGTTGTTTGAGGGATTAATGTCATGTTTTTGTTAGTAAGAAATGCAAATGGGGTATATTAAGAGACTACTTTTAAAGTGTAAAGAGTTTTATTAAGAAACTGCTTTTGGATGTTTTGCTAAGTTTTCAAAGTGTTAATGGTTAGATTGAGAAGACTGCTTTTCAATATGGGTTTGTAGGAATTGTATGAGTTTGGGTTCTTCTAACTAGGTTTGAGATTTTGTTTAAAAAATTATAAAGAAGAGGAGTTATGTGATTGAATTATGTTTGCAGAAATTTATTTACCCTATTGATATTAATGCACCCTGGTTTTGTGGAGTTAAGGAAATATTTAAGTTTGATGTGAATACATCGAAGTTTTTCCTATGTTCTGTTAACAAGAAAATTCAAATGATTGAGTTAAAGTTGTAAGACGGAGAAAATTGTTAACTATATATAGCCCCATATATGCTAATTCAAATGGTTCTGTTAAGAGTTTGCTTTGAGTTGTAAGACTGAGAGAATTGTGGCTATGTATAGTAATGTTTATGTTAACCTGTTAATGGTAATGATGAAGCTAAGGGATTCTTTAAGTTTGTAGTTGCCTTAAGAGTTTTTGGCTTAGAAAGGGCTTGAGGCAGCTAAGACTGCTGTAGTCACCTTGGACCTAATTCAGGGGAGAAATGCCATCTATATCATCCTCTACTCCATACTCGAGGTGTAACAGCTATGGAGATTGCTGTAAGCCATTAATAGTTATTTTTTTTTATATATTAAGAAAGGGGGACCTGTGGGAGCCCGTTCTCGGGTTCCTCGTGGCTTTACCCATCAGGTCCTCATAGAGGATGATTAGACCACGGGCCTAAGTGCAGGTGTCTGAGATGGTCTGCACTTGGCTGTGCTGGGGGAGGAGGTCTTTTGCTCCACCCCTTGGCGTCTCTATAAAAACCCTGGGGCAGAGACAGTCGGGGCCCGTTGGAATAGGTTCCAGGCCCTCTCGAGGCTATCCTTTATTTTCTATCTGTTTATCTCCGCGATATTCTCCGCAATAAATCCTTCTATCTAATATTTCCTGCTGCTCGCACTCAAGAAAACTCTGGGGAGCTGTGGGGGTGGTTGGGTAAACGCCCCACAATATACACATGTATTTTATACACATCTATGGCAGATACAAATTTCATGGGATAACTAGAACACAAAGCATAAGCAATATCTCAGAATAATCAAAACAGTCATTGTTAGGTGACAGGTGAATACATTAGAGATAATAACCAAGGCTAGCACATGCCTCAAAAGTGCTCAGCCACTGGAAGTGCTACTGCCATGAGGTGTACTGTTACACACTGGGTGTGTAACAATGGCATTACTCATGTGGATGCGCTCTAGCTGGTGGACATATTCCTCTCTCAGTGTCCCCATCAGTTTCAGCTCCTGCTTTGCATCCCTTAAAAACCTGAGCAGAAACAATCAGAAAGAAGGCAAAGCAGCTCCTGCAGGCAAAGGCTGCAGACACAGGCTGTCGCCTTCAGCAAAGAAGGCAAAGGAGGCTGGGAGATGGCTTAGTCGGTGAAGTACTTGCTGATCAAGCATGGATTGAGATCCTCGGCACCCAAGTAAAAAGCTAGGTGCAACAATGTGTGCCGGTAACCCCAGCACTAGGGAGGTAGAGATGGGTAAATCCCCAGCACATGATGGCCTGATGGTCTAGCTGAATCAGGAAGTTCCAAGTTCAGCCAGAGACCCTGTTTCAAGAACTAAGGTGGGGAAGCTATTGAGAAAGACACACAATGTCGACCTCAGGGCCTCCCCATGCACATATACACACATGTACATGCACATGCGCACCCACACAGATACATCACCTACACACATATCAAAAACAAAAGAAAGAATAAGCATACGCTGGAGCTGGGATAGCCTGTTGGTTTCAGATGGGGGCTAGAATACACTTACTCCTTCGTAGGCCTTCTCATAGCCATCAGGATTGAGGGAGGGTAGAATGTGGATCCGTGTCTCTTCCACCAGGCGGACGATGCGCGCGTTCTGCGCCAAGTACTCCTGGCAGAGGAACTGCAGCAGCAGCAGCAGCAGCTCACGGCCTAGCACCTCGTTGCCATGGGCCCCTGCGATGTAGTGGAACTCGGGCTCACCTTGACAGAGACAGAGACACAGGCTCCTGCAGGCATCCACATGGGGCCAGCAAAGGTTTGAGATGACACCAACACCTTACGGCTGTATTTCCTTTTCTTCCAAATAAGCCTCCAAAATTATATTGGGACAATAATTTTAATTTAATTTAATTTAAACAACATTTTTTCATTTATTTTACACACTGAGCACAGTTACCCTTTTCTCCTCTCCACAACCCCCACCCCTCACCCCGCCACACCCCACCCCCACTTCCCATCTACTCCTCCTCATTTTAAACTCAAATGCTCAAGCATGTAAGAAAGACACAGACAACAAGCCTGAACAACCAAAGCCACGGGGTGGGGGTGGGGGGCGTTCTTAACTTTGCAAGGACAGACCGAATATCTCAGTACTTATGACTACAAGCTAAACACAAAGTGCCGCCTTCACTTTTCTCCTCTGTGGTGCAGTTTCCCGTGGGGAGATTTCTTACTATGTTTTACAAGGAGCCAAAGATGAATGACTACATGAAGAAAATCGTCTTAAAGGGAGTCAGCAAGAACACAGTTGGGTTAATGGTCTGAGTACTTTTTCTTCCAATACTTAGCTTCTTAATGAGAAGTGCTATGGATTCATGTGTGTCTCTCTAAAATTCATGTTCAAGTCAAGACCCTGTGATAGTATGAAGAGGCGGGGCCTTTAGAAGAGGATGAAGGATTAGCATCCTCTGAGAATGTAGCCTTCCACCCCCTTGTATCATGCAAGGGTAAGTAGAAAACAGGTCATCACCAGCCAGATTCCAGATGTGCTGGCATCTTGACCTTGAACTTCCCACGTTCCACAGTGGTTGGAAATAAATTCCTGGCCAGGAGGTGGTGGTGCACGCCTTTAATCCCAGCACTCGGGAAGCAGAGCCAGGCGGATCTCTGTGAGTTCGAGGCCAGCCTGGGCTACCAAGTGAGTTCCAGGAGAGGCGCAAAGCTACACAGAGAAACCCTGTCTCAAAAAACCAAAAAAAAAAAAAAAAAGAAAGAAAGAAATTCCTGTTGTTTATAAATGATGCAGTCTTGGCTATTTTGTTATAGCAGCTAAACAGACTCAGAATATCAGTGCTGGGAATGGCTAATCACACTTCATTTTCTTCCCTTGACAGGGCTGCTATATATGAAGAAACATGATTTTATCCACAGGTAAGGCCTTAGAAGAAACTCCTGAGAGGAACTCCTGAGACACAAGACATAGACGAACGATAAAGTTACACATATCTTTTGCACCTAAATTTCAATGGGTTTTGACAGCCTGACTAGTTTTACCAACAAGAAAACTGGAAGCCCACCCAGCATGCAGGGACTTGGAGTAGTGATGTCTGAATAGAAAACAGCTGAAGGCAGACAGCATTTAAAGACAACATAGACGTTCTTCAAAAAGAAGGGAGCCCTATCGTAGGGAGTGTGGAAGGCATATTTGTAGTCAAAACATTTATGAAACTGTCTCTTTACCTAAGATAATGAGAAGCTAAGCACAATAATAATATGGGCAATGCTATCTCGCATGCCTGTGGTGTACAGGTCTTCCTTTGACGTGTCTTTTCCTCTTTAGGAATGTGACAATATCAGGAATTGATCTCATGTCTCCAAAATTCCAACTTCCAGATTCCATCCCTCTACTAATTGTAGTTTCTCAATAAAATTAGTGTTTTATAGAATAGAAGAAGAAGGAGGAGGAGGAGGAGGAGGAGGAGGAGGAGGAGGAGGAGAAGAAGAAGAAGAAGAAGAAGAAGAAGAAGAAGAAGATGAAGAAGAAGAAGAAGAAGAAGAAGAAGAAGAAGAAGAAGAAGAAGAAGAAGAAGAAGAAGAAGAAGAAGGGAGCCCTATGCTTTGAGCCCTTCACAAATCGAAGAGTCCAGAATGTTCTCTTGTATCCAGCCATTTTCTCTTTACCTTGTGCTTGGTCTCAGAAGCAGAGAGCACAATTAAATGTGGTCCCTGTGCAGCAAAGGAGGGGGCTTCTAGCCCAGGAAGCTTTGCAGCTCTTCTAAGACATGAAAGGCACAGAACCAAAATTAGCTTAACAGTGTGATTTACGGGATAGGGGCTTGTGCCCTGAATCATGAATGCTCTGGTGTAGGATGTGGGGAGATGCCTTCAGATAGATGAGGAGTTATTGAAGATAGGGCACCATCATCTTGGCTGGGGAGTTGGCGTCATCAGTGCCAGCTGTGAACCTGACACAAACCTAGAGTCACCTGGCGAGAAGGAACCTCAGCTGAAAAAAAAAATGCCTACATCAAATTGGCCTGTGGCCATGTCTGTGAGGTTATTTTCTTAACTGCTAGTTGATACAGGAGGGCCCAGCCCTGTGGGTATACCACCCCAAGGCAGGGGCTGCTGGACTGCATTTAAAAGGTAGCTGAGAAAGGCAATAAGCAAACTTCTTCCATGGCCTCTGCCTCAGTTCCTGACTCTGATTCCTCCTTGAACTCCTTCCCTGGTTTCCCTTGATGGTGAATTATTACCTGAAGCCAAGACAGACCCTTTCGTCCCAAGCTGCTTTTGGTTATGGTGTTTATCACAGCAACAGAAAACAAAGGCAGAAATCCTTCTCACCAACTTCATGCTCCCCAGGATGGTCAGAGATCTCTACAGCATACAACTTCAGGCCCTGGTGGCTTTTGCCAATGTTGTAAATTCTGGTGATATTGGGGCACATTTCATTCACAACCTTCATCAACTGAAAGACAAGGTAAATGAAAGGTTTTGAATCGTGATAGCTGCATGCTAAAAAAAGGCAGTGTACCCAAAAAAGACAGCTGTTTCCACAGCCTCCTGCCTCAGTACCCCTCTCCATCCCACAGCCCTGCTGCTATACCTCTGTCTAGAACACCCTCTCTGGTTTATTTCCAAGGATAATACCCACCTTTCCAGGCCCTGTACTCTCAGCATACCCAATTATTACAGTTATAGCCTCTTGCTACAGACTGAATGTGTGTGTCCCTCAGCTGAAATCTAACCAGTGCAACAGAATTAAAAGGGGAAACCTTAAGTCCGGCAAGATGGCTCAGTATGTCAAGGCCCTTGCTGCCAACCTGAGTTCCATCTCTGGGAACCACATACAGGAAGGAGAAAACCAACTCCCACAAGGTGTCTTGACTGCAGCAAGTGCACAGATGCATGCATGTGCCTATATCCTAACACACCTAATAAATAAATATAATAAAATATTTTTAATAAAAAGAAGTGAAGCATTAGGTGGTCATTATGTCACATGGTTGTAGTATTGTAAACAGGATTAGAATCTTTTAAAAGAGGCAAAGGACTCATATGTGGAGCTGTGAGAAGGCCACATACACATATGGACTAGTGGGTGAACACTCAGCAGACACCACATCTGCCAGCACCTTAACTACAAACAAGGCCTTCCTATTGTCTACTAGTCAGCAACTCGATGACATTTCTGCTATGACAGCTCCAACAGAGTGAGGCATCTTCCTGAGTTGGTATTTTTACCTCTCTCAGATATATGTGGCTAACACAAAGATATGTTGCATTCTCTTATGTTGCATTTATTTAACTCTGGGAAGCTGTGTTACTTTGCCTGTCTAAAACACCTGATTGGTCTAATAAAGAGCTGGACAGCCAATAGCTAGGTAGGAGAAAAAAATACGTGGGACTGGCAGGCAAAGAGAATAAATAGGAGGAGAAATATGAGAAGAGAAGATGGAGAAGCAAAAGAAGGAGAGGAGGACATCAGGGCCAGCCACCCAACTACACAGCAAGCTATGGAGTAAGAAGTAAAGAAATGTATATAGAAAGGTAAAACCCCAGAGGCAAAAGATAGATGGGCTAATTTAAGTTAAGAAAAGCTAGCTAGAAACAAGCCAAGCTAAGGCTGGACATTTATAACTAATAATAAGTCTTCATCTATTTACTTGGGAACTGGGTGGCAGGCCCCACAAAAAGTAAAAAGTTTAAAAAAAATACAAAGGACTGTGTGTGGTGGCTGTGGACACAAACCTCATAGGGCCAAGTGGAGCAAACAGGCTTCAGTGGGGAAGGGACCCACATGCCATGGTCTAGATTTTAAGGTCAGGTATTCAACTGACAGCTTCAGTCTATGAGAATGATGTGAGTTATCAGGGAATTTAGTGAGGCCTCTAATAGGATAATAAGCTTCTGGGGGGTGAGGGTGAGGACAATGGCATCCTCTCCTCAGAGGTTGCCTTGCCTTGCATCCCTGACCAGTGCTGTGAGCATTGATTTGCTGGGTGAAAGGTGTTTTGCCATCCCCAGGGCACCAGAAGCTGGTTTAAAGAAAATTGTATTCTGCTGTAGGATGTCTTTCTGTATGCTGTGAATATGTGTTGCTCTAATTGGTTGATAAATAAACCTGCATTGGCCTATGGCAGGGCAGGATGGAGCCAGGTAGGAAAATCCAAGGGAGATAGTGAGAGGAGAAAGGAGAGGGAGGAGACGCCAGCAGCCACTAGGAGAAGCAAGATGTAAAAGTACCAGTAAGCCACGGCCATGTGGCAACTTATAGATTAATAAAAATGAGTTAAGTTGTAAGAGCTAACTAGCAAGAAGCCTGCCATAGGTCATAGAGTGTGTAAATAATATTAAGCCTCTGAGTGATTATTTTGTTTTATAAATGGCTGCGGGACCACTGGCTGGTAAGGGCCAGGCAGGACAGGAGGAACTCAGGACCAGAGAAAACTTTCAACTACATTTGGCACCCAACATTGGGCATGAACCCACAACCCTGAGATTAAGAGTCTCATGCTCTCCCAATTGAGCTAGCCAAAGGACCAACGGGCTGGGAGGGGTCAGGTGGGACCAAAGGAACTCAGGACCAGAGAAAACTTTCAACTACAGTATTCTCTCTATATTTATTGAGGACTCACTCTCTTCTATGTTTATTGAGGATCTATATTTACTGAGGATCTCACTCTCTACATTTACTGAGGATCCCACTCTCTACCAGGAACCATACAGACTGAAGACTGGAGAGTTCAGAGGATTATTGCCTGACCATGTGTTAAGAACAGAAGAGATACTCTTGCACTGGCAGAGCAGAGATAGAATACCCTGTCAAGGTTGGTGGACAGGCATTATCCATTAGAAGGGCTCTACCACTCTGAAATACAAGTTGGAACTACACATACCCCTTTCTCCTGCTGCAGTGTGAAAGATGGCCACAGTGTACTTGTTTCAAGGCCCTGTATGCTAGTCTCTCCTGGTGCAGTCACACTTGGACAAGGATCTCAGCAGGTCTTGATTGGCAAATAAGCCACTGTCTTGGGTTCAGACCAAAGATGATTTCTTTAGGAATAAGACCTAAGTGGTCCATTATTAACCTGGCAACAAGTATAAGCTTCAAGCATAGGCCTGGCTATCCTTTTCTGTTATGTCACCCTCTATCTTTAGTGCAACCAGTATGAAAGATCACAGCCTACACATTGGAGGAAGACTAATAGCTTCCCCTGGATGCACACTGTAGTAATGGATGTAAGCCTTTTGGGCTGGAAAGCCTCAGGATCCCCTTTCTTCTTTGTATTCTCTCCTCCACTGGACATTATTTCCCAACCCTGCTTTCTCTGCAGTGGTCAGGGTTAAATGAACCATGTCACTGGATCATCATACTAAAACCAACTTTCCCTCATAAGAACATGAGAATTTGAAGAACATTAACCTTTAGGAAGGCCCTTTATAATTTTCCCTCCAGAGGAGCACTCTGGAATACCCTGAAGCATATCTTGTGTGGCCACCATCCCCATAAAGAACATGGGAATTGATAAGCTTCAAGCACAGGCCTGGCTATCCTTTTCTGTTATGTTACCCTCTATCTTTAGTGCTTGCTCTTCCCAACAAGCCTATCATGAGCATCACCAGGGAGTAGATTCCATCTACTTAAATACAACTCCTTCTTGTGAGAGAATGTAACTTCTGGGTCCTGAAGAGAATTAGACATTCTTTTTATGCTACTCAGGTCAGTGATGGCTAACCTTGACTGTCAGCTTGACAAACTTGGGAAAGGGAACTTCAACTGAAGAACTGCCTTCATAAGCTCAGTCTGTGGGCATATCTATGGGACATTTTCTTGATTGCTAGTTTATGTAGGAGAGCTCAGCTATCTCGGGGCAGATGATCCTGGGCTGTATAAGATAGCTGAGAAGCCGGGACAAACAAGCCAGGAGGCAGCACTCCTCAGTTTTTGCTACAGTTCCTGCCTCCAGGTTTTTGCCCTGACTGAATGATGAACTCTGAAGGATGAACTTTAGCCAAATGAACTCTTTCCTCTCCAGGTTGTTTTGGGTCATGGTGTTTTATCACAGCAACAGAAACCAAGCTAGAATCAGGTCTTTGTGGCAAATACACGGGGTGACAAGCAGAGTAAGGAGTAGGATTTCCTCAGGGACCAGAGCACACATCCTCAACAAGGCTGAAGAAACTGGTTCTGCAGGTCTGACACATCTTGTATACCATGGTGCATTTGGCTCCTCACAGCCCAAGCACCCTCCCCACTGGAAAAATAGTCTCCATTAAAATTTGATATGATGGAGGGGAAAGTGACTAAGGAAAGACATCGAGACAGCTCCTTGGAGGGGGAGGGGAAGTGACACAGAAGAGAATAGCGGGGTTTGCTGGACTCGTTCACCCCTGAAATGGGAAAGCACATCACCATCCCAGTACCCACTGAAGTCTGGGCTCCTCTCTTTCCCTCCTTCGCCGAAGAAGAGAGAATAATGAGATGATTTTCTAGTAATCCAATTTTCGGTAATATATCTGAAGGAAACTGTTCACGAAGAAAGCTAAAATTATACACATGATGACATTGGTTGTAGCATGTTTCCTCCTTTGGCATAGTCATTAAAAACTGGGAGATTTCCAAATGCTTCAGAGCAGGGGGAAAGCTGTTAAACCACAAGGCATCCACTCAGGGCCCATGTGGCAGCATTGGAGGCAGTGGGGGTTGGGGGGGGGGTAATGCTAGGGAACCAGCGCATGAGAGACATGGGGCAAAGACAGAGCTATGTTCTAATCACAGTCATGCAGAACCTGTGTGAACATGAGTTCGAGCACTAGAGGAATAGAAGTGTGTTGCTGTAGCTTGAGTGTACGTGTTCCCCAAATTCACAAGGTGGAATCCAAGACTCAATTCCATAATGTGTAGGGGTGGGGACTTTTCTAGGGAGTGATTAAGTCACATAGGCTCTGCCCTTATCAGTGGAATGAGCATCCTTTTAAAGGGATAGGAGGAAACTAAGTAGACCTTTTTTGCCTTTCCATCTTCCATATGATGACCCCCAAAACAAGGTACCATATTGGAAGTAGAGGGCAGCCCTCACTAGACACAGAATCTGCTGGTTCCTTGACTCTAGGTCACCAATATCAAGAACTATGAAAAATCAACTCCTATTGTTTAGAAATTATTCATTCTCTGGACTTTTGTTAATCTGTGAACAGACCAAGACAAGAAAGATGTAAAAATTACTGATTAATCAGTACAGTGAATTCATGGAGGATCCTTTAGACTAGGGGTTCTTTGTTGATATAAGAATGCTGGTCCAGTGCATGGAAGTTTTTCTTAAAAAGTTGTTTTAAAGAAACAGACAAAAGGTTTTCTTCCATCATCTTTCTTCAGAGACTACCTCTAATCCAATGGAAAAGAAATTCCCAAAGGGAGGAAACCATACTGAGGAGCATCCATGGGTCATGTGGTAGTTTGGAAGAAAATGGTCCCCAAAAGGAGTGGCACTAATGGGAGGTATGGCCTTGTTGGAAGAAGTGTGTCACCGTGGGAGTAGGCTTTGGGGTCTCCTGTGTTCAAGCTACACCCACTGAGACAGACCACTTCTTGTTGCCTGAAAGTCAAGATGTAGGACACTTGGCTATGTCTCCAGCACCATGTCTGCCTGCACACCACCATGTCCCACCATGATGATAACTGACTAAACCTCTGAAAATATAAGCCATCCCAATTAAATATTTTCCTTTGTAAGAGCTGCTATAGCCATGGTGTCTCCTCATAGCCATAGAAATGCTAACTAAGACAGAAGTTGGT
Organism: Peromyscus eremicus; assembly: GCF_949786415.1. NCBI lineage: Eukaryota > Metazoa > Chordata > Mammalia > Rodentia > Cricetidae > Peromyscus > Peromyscus eremicus. Next base: position 70,609,557 of record NC_081416.1, on the reverse strand, counting down.
ACCAGGGACTAGGGTATTGCTGTGATAAGCCAGATCATGTTTTCATTTGGAGTAATATAGACTTTGGTACTTTGGGTTAGGAAAACAGTTGAATGGTTTAAGTACTGCATAATGAGCCATACTAGTAGGAGCATGGAAAACAATAGTGCTGAAAATGATTTGAACTGCATCAGGGCTGGCTCAAAAGGGTTCAGAGGAGAAGGATTTTGGTATGTTCCCTAGAGAGTGTTGTTGTGATACTTTGGTGGAGAAAGTGGTAGGTTTTTGCCCTTATGTGAAGAGTCTGCCCGAGGCTAAAGTAAAGAGATTTGGATTAATTCCATTGGCAGAGGAAATCTCAAAACAACCTAGTAGAATACAGACTCTGTCGTGCAGTTACTAATGTTCATGCTTCTAAAGATTTATAACAAAAAGAAGCAAGCAAGGTAAAATACAAAATGTACAATCTGAGAAGAAAAGGAGCACCAGGAAGTGGAATGAAACTAAGTCCTGTGTTCAAGGAGATAAACAGACCAAGAAATGGAATAAAGGGGTTGGGGATTTAGCTCAGTGGTAGAGTGCTTGCCTAGCAAGCGCAAGGCCCTGGGTTCACTCCTCAGCTCTGAAAAAAAAAAAAAAGAAATGGAATAAAGGGTGGTGACCTCAGGGCAAGATCTTACCCAGCTAAATTTCTAACTTGTGAAAGGGAATTAAAGAAATGCTTAGAACCAGGTGTGGTAGTACACACCTTTAATCCTAGCATTCAGAAGGCAGAAGCTGGCAGATCTCTGACTCTGAGGCCAACTTGGTCTATAAAGCAAGTTCAAGGACAGCCAACCTTAAGCAGTAAAGAAAACCATGGAAAACATAAAGCTGGTAAAGATGTAGTTGCAAAAGCGAGCCATGTTCCAGCCCCAGCAAACAGCAGAACTTGGCAGCTTCAGCCACTTTAGAGTTAAGGATAGAAGAGAGGGGTTATGGAATTTGCCTCCATGTCTAAGGAAAGCCGCTAAGGTCAGGCATGTGTCAGGGGTGTCTCTGAATGGAGGCCTAGAAAGGCCATTGTGTGAAGCTGTGAAGTTGAAGCTTGTATTGCCTTGGAGACCCCAAGATGTTAGAGATGCCAGAATCGCGGGAAACCTGCCAAGGAAAGCTGAGAACAGGGAGTGGAGCCAGCCCAAGAGAGAGAAGTGTGTGGCCATCAACAAAACTGAAAGGAGTTGGAGATCTGAAGAGTGCTTTGACATCAGACATGGAGATGCAGAGTTTGGAGTTTGCCCAGCTGGTTTTTTGGTCTTGCTTTGGTCCAGTATTTCCTCACTATGCTTCCTTCCCTGCGTTTTGGAATGATAATGTATATCCTGTGCCATTATATGTTAGAAGTATGTGATCTGCTTTTTTTATTTTAATTTTACAGGGGGTTACAGTTATAAGATTGCATGAGTCTCAGAAGAGACTTTGAACTTCATATTTAAACAAGGTTGAGATTGTTATAGACTATGGGACTTTTGAAGTTGAACTGAATGCATTTTTTTGCATTATGATATGGCTACAAGCCTTTGGAGGCCAGGGAGTAGAATGTATTAGTTTGAAAGAAAATGGACCCTAAAGGGAGTGGCACTATTAGGAGATGTGGCCTTGTTGGAGTAGGTGTGGCCTTGTTGGAGGAAGTGTGTCACTGTGGAGGTAGGCTTTGAGTTCTCCTAAACTCAAGCTAAACCCATTGGGACAGACCACTTCCTGTTGCCTGCAAGTCAAGATGCAAGAAACTTGGCTACTTCTCCAGCACCATGTCTCTCTGCATAACACCATGTCCCACTATGATGATAATGGACTAAACCTCTGAAAATATAAGCCACCTGAATTAAATGTCTTTCCTTTACAAGAGTTTGCCGTGATCATGGTGTCTCTTCACAACAATAGAAACCCTAACTAAGACAGGTCAGAATTTTGGTTGTCTGCATTCCCAGACCTACTACCTTGCTCTGGCTTCCCACCATCATCACCTGTCCTCACACTCAGGCTGACCACACAGCATATTAGCAAACTCAACTAACTTCCCTCACAGCCCAACGTCCCTGGCCATCCTCAGCCATCCTCTACAACAGTACAGCAAGCTGCCCTATAACTCCTGTCTCACCCCTTAACTGCTATCTACCTCATTCACATTAAATAACAACACAACCTGTATCTCCTAAACATCTGGACCCTAGCCATATCACAGCTCAAAGCAAAGACAAGTGACACCTTCCTAGGAAACCAATATCTTTTCTACCTGGGAAGGGCAAGCCATTCCTAATGACAGCATGCCACACCCCACCTCAAACATACTCATGGCTCAGGTCAACTACGCACCTCAGAAATACCTCTCTCCTCACACCCCAATCCCAAAAGTTCCTTTCCTAGGGGCTGTGGTGGGGCTCACCAACCTTCCCTCCACATAGGGAGGAATGCAGCTCACTCAGGACCTGTCTTCTTTCCCAGGACCCATCTGATACTCCTACTCCACCCCTTTGTTCTTGCTGGCTTATTTGTTTGGACAAGAAGATCAGTCTTCTTCCCTCTCTGTCTGCTAACATCTGCAGGCAATCCAGATATCACCTGGTCCAGCTACAGTCAAAGCTTCTTCCAGCCATGGGTAAGCAAACCCATCTATCCCCATCCCATCTGTCATGACTGTAATGATGATGTTAAGCATATGTATGATAAATTTCATATTACAGACATTACACGTGACAGAGTCATTGCCCCCATCATTCCAAGTGAAGGAGATGAAAAATGCACATTTTTGTGATCAGGAAGTCATAAATACATATACCAAGCAGATCTCCAGTGTTCTTTTGGCATAGTTCTCTCTGCCTTGAAGTATGGATGTTTGGACAGTCTTCACCTTCCTCTCTGCCTTCCCCATCTCTTGCCCCTCCCTCTGCCTGGAATAGGAGCTGCATAGCTCAGTGCTCTTCAGGCATATGCTGTATGGAAGCCACACACATTCTCGCTGCTATCTTACAGTGGGATGAGCATCTCCACTGGCTTCTCATTACTGCTTCTCATTTTATTGTTGGCTATAAATGTCTCTTTCAGACTAAGCCAACTATTTTTCCTGAGGTAGAAATATTTCTACAGCCACCTAGAAGACTCCATCTGGGGAAAAGGCTAGCAATTCTGTTTTCTAATCCAACCCCAAGAACCAACAATCTACATTGGCAATGGCTTCCAGCCCAACACACTGAGACTGAGAAGCACTCCCTGGACAGTTTCCAGCTCAGTGCTTTTAGGCAGTGGAACTTCAGAGGGGTCCCCAAGGTGGCTGTATTGGTGACCCTGAGTCCTCTCAGCCCTAGCATCTCCTGAGTGGTAGTCATCATAGCCACCTCTTGCATAAAGCACATACTTCCAGCTTTCCCTAGAGGACCCCAGTTATGTATGTGGGACAGTTGTCTCAAGGTCTCAATATCCAGGGACTCTGAACATTCAGATCACTTTATGTATACTTGCAGTTCATTGCACCAACTGATTTGATATCTCTGTCTCACTTCCGGGCTTGATGCCTTAAAACACCCATCAAGCAAGACTGAGTTAACCCACCAGAGCTCCCGAAGACAGAATGGTGGGCAGAGCCATAAAAATACCCCGAGAAACTGGAGCAGCAGGCATGAGTCACAAACCTCAAGTCCAAGCACATTATCTCTGTTTCTGAAGAGCAAGACAGTAAGAGGAGTTCTTTAGCACATCCCACCTCTACGTCTGTGCTGACAGGTGTCTGGAAGCCGCGCGTATCTCAAGTTAAATGACAGTGAGACAAGCCAGGCATGTTCATTCCATGGACTCGAAGCTCAGTCTAATGATTCTGATCTCAGAAACATCTCCTGCCTTCATCCTGAGTAGCTGGCTCCTTCCCTCAGCCCATAAGCCCTCCCTCTGAGCTGCATTAACTAGCCTTTGGTGAGTCCTTACATGCCAATGTAATCCGGAGGTTATTTCTGCTTGTCCTATGTCTTCAAACAGATTTTTAAATAGCTAAGAATCTTGTTTGCCAATGCCTTCCCAAACTCCCTAGCACATTAATGTAGAGTGCTATCCACTGAACATATCAGTCACTATTGTCTTCAACAGAGCAGCTGTGACTACTTGCAAGAGACCCTCGAGATCCAGCCCATTGACTGTTGGACTCCCCTCATAGAAGAAAGGATCAGGGCCATTGGATTGTCACCCGAGAGCCCAGCCATCCCCTCCTGTACCTCCCTGCCAGCTGAATGTCATTCTGTTCTAGCTGCAAGTGGCTTTGTGATCTTGAAGGTACTGGAGTATATAGAAAGTAGAAGGTTAAGTGAAGTCGGGGGAGGACTCCGCATGTGCAGCTACGGAGAAGTTGTTATTCATTCTGGGCTGAAATGTTCTATTGGTGCAGCTACTTAGGCATCACCTACATTCCTGTAAGTAACCCCTAACCCACGTTCTGTATGGAAGCTCAATAAACTCATTGCTTTAGCAAGTTGGACTTCAGTGAGTTCAAACGGTGTCATTGGCGCCCTATCTGAGGTGAACAGGCATTTGCTTATATCACCTCAGGAAACATGCAATGCCCATGCTGGGTGCAAACAAGGAATGGGGCTTCAGAGACAGTGAGCCAATCCAGGTGCTGCCCTTCTTGTGGGTGTGTGGCAGCCAGCATGCACAAGTTGACACAGCCCAGAGTTACAGAGACTCTGGGTCAGTCTGAGAAAAGTCACACTTGATCGCCATGTCCTGCTACTTGTAAAAATGCCAATCCTAAGTCCTGAGGCCTGGCTGTACAACAGCATAGGACAACTTCCAGGACATGTCTGCTAAGGATTTGACTTCACTGTGTCTGAGGTGGCTCGTGTGTAGATGCTTTATAAATTCCCATGTCACTCTAGTAGACAACCAAGATTGAGCTAAGTAGCCTGGTCTACTTGTGGGACTCCTAGCAGTGGGAGCTGAGCCTGTCTCTGAGGCTTTGGCAGGCCTTTGGGAACCTATTCTTCATACTGGGTTGCCTTACAAAGCCTTAATATGAGGAGGAGCTTAGTCCTACCTCAACTTGATATGTCATGCTTTGTTGACATCCATGGGAGGCCTGCCCCCTTCTGAAGAGACACAGAAGAGGAGTGGATTGGGGGGTGTGCACAGGGGATGTGAGGAGAGAAGAGAGAAGAAACTGTGGTCAGGTCATATATAAAATAAATGAATAAATTTAATAAATAATTTTTACAAAAAGAATCTAAATATTGTGGTAAGGGGTAATAGTGCTATATAGTATCACAGTGACTCAGTTTCCCATCAATAAGAGAAGGTAATCACAGTCTCTACCCTGCTGGGCTCTTAGAAGGAATGAGCATGTTAATGGAGATCAGTTGTGGAACACAGCATGTGGACCCACAGGAAGGCTTTCCGTTTTTACCATAAGTGCCCTCTCATATTCAAGTCCACATTCATTAATGTGAATTAATTAATTAATATGAATTCACTAATATGACCCAACTCAAACACATAGAACCTTTAGGAACTCAAGGCTTCAATGAGAAAAGTTCAGCTTTGAGCCACATTTCAGCTGTTTCCTAACAGAGGAGAACCCATTTGCTTGCCCAGAGGAATCACACATAGTGCTTATTGGCTCAGGCCTTGCTGCTCCCTTTGACAAAGCCATGTTGGAAACCCCATACTCTTACCTGGCGCATTTCCTTATAGTTGTGGTGCTTAAAATCCAGGTCATCAGTGGTGGTCATTTCATTGCGTCGGTGATAATAGTTATTAGGATCTAGGGACAGAAAGATGGTTTTGAATTCATTCAATTATGGCGTCCCTGCTAGGAGCCTGGTTTCTGTGATGACAGCGGAACTAGAAAACTCAACTTCTAACGCTGGTTCAGAGGCAAGAGCGCCAAGCCACCAGGAGGCACGTGGGAGTCGGAACTGTTTGGAGATTAAGGATGTACAGTCACAAGCCTGGGCTTAAGTCTCTACTTAATGTGGTGTGACCTTGGACAAACCACTTGAGCACTCTGCGCCTTACGTTTTCATCTGTAAGTGGGAAAAGAATGGTATCTCCTCTGTTGGCTTACAGTGAGCAGCAGAAGAGATACATGTGTGCCTGGGCCACTGTCAGTACAAAACAAGTAGTTATGAAGTTCAAAACCACATGCGCATCCTTGAGGACCTTAGGAAGCGTGTACCTGCTGTTAGTCTCTTAGCTGGGATGTGTTCCCTTTCATTCTTCTTAACAGAAGCCCGGCATGTAAGAATCCCCTCTTCCGACATCTCGGAACTCTCATGCCCCGTTCACAGGGCCAGGCCAAACCCATCACAGCACCCAGTGCTCTGACTGCCCCAGTGGAGGCAAAGCTCTTCAGCACAGAGGAGGAGACAGCGACAAATCTCTCTCCAGGCAAAGGATGCTGAAGCACTGTCTGCTTGCTGTGGTGGCCACTTGACCATGAAGGAACTGTCAGCACAACCTCAGTGACCAACAGGACACAGAAGCCCAATGACCTCAAGAGCTCCTGGTCAGCCAACCCTGAAGCCATCCTGGCGTGACATTTAGAGCCAGAAGCACCTGATGTGGTTCCCATGTGAGACGTTCTCACAGGCTCAGGTCCCCAGTTGGTGACATACTTTAAGAGGTAGTAGAACATTTAGTAGGCAGAGCCTAGCTATAGGAACTGGGTCATTGGGGTGCCTTTGAAGGTTCTGCCTGGTCCTCAGGCCCCTCCTCTCTCTTTACTTCCTGTCTACTAGGAGGTGAAGAGCTTTCTCCACCATGTGTTCCCACAGCCTTGGTATTCCGTCTCACCACCGGTCTAGTCAACAACGGAACTAAGGACTATGCTCCGGAAACTTCTGGAGCTGTGATCCAAAATCAGTCGTTCCCCCTTGTAAGTTGTCTATGACAAGTATTTTGTCACAGGTATGAAAGCCTTACCGACACAGCAGCCTCACCACTGTGATCGGAGTGTAGTGACAGAGGCGACCTGAAGGACTAGGACTCTGGCTCCCTTTTCATGTAACTTGAATTTTCTTTTCAATTCATATTGTGTTGTATATAGTATTCCAAAATAAAGATGATGCAGAAGAGAGAGGGCAGGGAAGAGGAAGAACGTGAAGGAGAGTGACAAGAAGGGACCCTGGATCTGCCCTGATGCCCTTGTCCTCATCTGAGGAAGAATGCAAGAGGCTCTCAGGCCCTGGTCATCATGCTGACATTTCTCCACTAGAGCATTCATTCAGAAAATCTCAGTTAGTACAGACACACCCACACCCACACCCCATGCAAAGAGCACTCAGAACTTCATAAGCCCGCAACAGCATGGGTTCCACCCAAGTGGCCCAAAGGCCCATTCTAGAAGCAGGGGAATGGTGAGTAGCAGAAGGACCCCTGAGATATCAGGATCAGCAAGGAACCATCTGTGCCACCAAAGTCCCCAGACTAGGAACACTGGCTGCCTAATAGACCTACCTCAGCCCTGCCAAATCAGATTCCACATCATGACAAAATCCCAGCTGACTCTGCAGGATCGACGTGAGAAGCACCAAGCCATGACTACATCACAGGCAGGAAGGAGGCATCAGCATCTGCTTCACACATCCACATCAGCTAGCCCTGCTGGAGCCCCTAACCAGTGGCTTTAGCCTTGAAGACTGAGGCCACATACAACAAATTAGGAGTTACCGAGAACTCCAACACCAAATATAGTGTGAAACCTTCACGAAAGATCTAATAATACTAAAGAAACAAGCAGCTGTCATGGAAGGCTGTAGCTTGCAGGAGGGAGACAGGCATTTTGTCCAGGCAAGAAAGTCAATGCCATCTAAGCTCAACCAAGGCCTCAATTATTTCTCAAATATCTGCTTGGGGCATAGGACGCCCACGCCTTAGAGAGAGCTTTGCAGGCCTATGGGTTCCAAAGCCAAGGTAAAGAGTGACAGGTTTGGGTTTGGGTTTTCCATTTATTGACCCCGACGTCAACTTGCTGTTTTCTGAGAGTTATTCGGCACCCACTCGCAGCTTTAGGGGTGTCTTTCCAAACGATCTGAAGGCCCCTTTTGTTTTCAAACACCAGTTGTGCCTTCAAGGTTGTGAAAAAGGGTTAAAGAAAAAGCCCAGAGCCCTAGGTACAAAAGAATGGTTGATCAGACACTAGCCTTCCTTCCTGGAGACTAGTCAGTGTGTTGAAGCATCCAGGACAAGATCCCGATGCCAAGTCTTCCATATTTAATAAATACTTCTCACTTGTCTTTTGAGTGAACAACATCTTATTGAGAATGTCTTAGGAGTCTATCTCGCAGTTTTGCAAGTAAGAATTGAGCTCAGAGCTCACCATCAGTCTATCAGCCATCTACTGTTATCTCTGAGGTCCCTTTCTCTGCCTCGCACCTATTTCATGTGGTTCAGAGGAACCATCTTGCCCTATAAGCCAGGTTCAAGCCTGTGACCCAGGTCCAAGCTGTGAACCCACTTGCCCCAGCCAGTCACTAGTTCAGAGATGATCCTGGGACAAGATGCGTCTATCCTCACTGGTGCCAAGATCTTCAAAAGAAAGTAACTTGTGCCCCTCTCCTTGGCTGTCAAAACATTGCAACAATGGTCCTCAAAAAACTGAACTCTCCCCCAGGAATCTCATGCTAGGAAAAGGACAAGGCTGAATGAAGCCCTGTGCCTGCCAGAGGAGGTGCTCTCCTCCCAAGCAAGGATTTCACCTAGTTCAGGGCACCTCATAGAAGAGACTGGAGCCTAGAATATGATGGATTGATGAAGGGTGAGGTTGCACTTTGACCAGGAATGCTTAGAGTTGTGTGTAACTCCCGTCCTCTATTTACACCTAAACTTTAAGTCAGGACCCATAAGATGGACTTGGGGGTTCACTGCATCTCGTCATCTGTTTTTCCCAGTGTAGCCACACTAACTCCTTTCTCTGTATGCCACTATGGCTTGTATTCCCATATGGCTTGTCTCCTTAACAGGAGTAGTGAGCATGAGTATCTGAGCTAGCTCATTAGGGCTGCCAGGGTCCAGATTCTGATCCTAACTACTTCAGTGACATCAGAGTTGTAGGGGAGTCTGTTTCTCCTGGGGTCACTCAGACTGCAGGAAGTGGAGCGTTAGTGACAATCCATCAGTCTGCAAGAGGCTCCGAGACAGTCCTAACTCCAGCAAGAAGGCCCTGGGATATTAGCCCCACCCCTGCTGAAAGCCCGTCACACCCACCCCTGCAATTTTCATTTGTCCGACAAATTTTTCTCCTTAAGTGAGTCTGAGTAGGACTCTGGCATTTGAAGCAGAAGTCCTGACTGACTGATTCCATCTCTGCGCCTTTAATATCACAGATGGAGCTCTGGCAAGCCAGCTTCCTGCCTCTTTCCGTGTGGTGAGTTTTCAAAATCCTTCGTACTAAAACCCAGCGACTTCTTGGAGGTCTCCTTACCTACAGGGAGAGAGGACGCTAGGCGCAGTACCTAAAATCCTTCATCCAGCCTGCTCACCTCATTAACCTACTCAACCTTCTGTTCTTGACACACCGGCCTACTAACTCCTCTGCCAGAGTCGCTGTCTGTTGTGTGCTCTCACAGGGATGCTAGGCAACAAGGAGAAGGGAAGGACTCTATACCCATCAGCTCCCCCAGCACCACTGGGGACGAGTGAAGGTCAGTATTCACATTCCTCTCGGACAATGTGTGTTATCAGCGGTCATTTTACTCCCTGGTAGACAATGCCCTTTACTCATGGCATGGTCAGAGGTCAGTGATCCCCTTTATAAAAGTAGTTACCGGCTGCCTCCCAAGTCTGGACTCCATTTAAGCAAGACCCTTCCTTCTTCAAACAGAACGTTTTGTTTTGTGTCCTAAGAAAGGGATGAATTGAAGCCAAAAGGAAAAAAAGGACTCATCAGAAGATGAGATGAGAAACTGAGAAGAACCATCAGCCCCTTCATGAGCTGCAGACCCCAGAGGCAGCTAGCTACTTGCAGAACTTCCATGCAGGGCCCGCCCTAGGAAGCTGCAAAGGAGACAGATTTAAAGCGCTGTGATGAAAATCTGCAAGCAGCTTGTGACTCCTGTTTGCACACTGGCCTTCCATGGCTTGATGTAAATGAACTGGTCCTGGGAAGTGAGAAAGAGCCACAGGCTGCCTGTAACTACTCCTAGAGTGACAGACAAACCAACTACAAGGGCTTTAAAGTGGTCCCAAAGCTAACGGGTAAACACAAAAGAGTAAGTACAGTTTACTGTTGCTGTCAATGACAGAAGTTAGTTATTATTCCTGAATTCTAAGACATAGAACATGTCTCAGTTGATGGACAAGATTAAGCCAAATAATATGAAAGTTGAATATTTCCTCCTTAGGGTCGCTGAAGCTTGCCTGCTACCAACCCCACTCCAGGAGCTGAGCTAGACTGTCTCTAGGGAACAGAGTGTGACAAACAGCACACTGGACATCCTCCTCTGGTCTACTTTGAATGCATACATCCCCCACACAAGCACACACACACACACACACACACACACACACACACACACACACACATACACACACACACGCACACATACACACACACACACACACTTAATTATTTACCAATTAATTCCTTAATTGGCCTGAAAGGATGGAACAATGCTGTCACATCCAAGGCTCACATTCCCTGAGACAAGGGCCATTTTACACTTTCTTCAGTAAAAGCAGGAAAGAACAAAGGTCTGCACACATAGCTCCCCCACCTTCCAAGGGTGCTGTCTTACCTTTCCACGGTGTGTGTGTGTTTCTATTAAGAGTGATTTTCTATTCCTCTCCTTGTGTTCTATTAAGAGTGATTTTCTATTTCTCTCCTTGTGTTCTATTAAGAGTGATTTTCTATTCCTCTCCCTCCCCAACACCTTGAGCCTGCTGTTTAGGGTACTCTCCCATAAGTTGTCCCCAAGGGCCCTTCTGTGCTCATCCTTAAATTCTTTTTTGTTTTATTTTGTTTTGTTTATTTAAGACAGAGTCTCCCTCTATAGCTAAGGCTGTCCCAGAATTTACTCTGTAGACCAGGTTAGCTTTAATTCCATGGCAATCTCTCTGAAGCAATGGGATAACAGGCAGGTGCTATCATGTCTAGCTTCTAAGTTTTTTTTTTTCAAACCAATGAAAAATCTACAAAGAGTACTCTGGTTGCATTCTATCCAGCAAGTGGCCAGCCTGTCCTGGGTTCCCTGGACTGTCCTGTCTGGTTCCTGACAGATCAAGACAATTAGTCACCTGATCTGATGAAGCAAGCGCAGGAAGCAGATCTCCTTTCCTATGACATAAAGGATAACTATCCTCTGCTCTTCAATAACAATAGAAAAATTAGTGTACCAGAACATTCTCATTTAATCTCTCAAATCCTTTGACCAATGTAACACCAGAAGCCATGGAAACTGCATAGATAACTATTGTTAAGACTATGCCTTCTAAAGTGCACACAACCCTCCTTTTCATGTGTATCTGTCCATTCATCTATCCTTCTGTCTGTCTGCCTGCCTGTCTGTCTATCTACCTATCTGTCTATCCATCCATCCATTCTTCCATCCATCCATCCATCCATCCATCCACCCATCCATCCAACCATTATCTATCTATCTATCTGTCTGTCTGTCTGTCTATCTATCTACCTACCTACCTATCTACTATCTATCTACCTACTTATCATTTATTTATCTTTCTAACACACACATATGCCTGTGTGTAGATTTATATTAAAACCTTTTTCAAAATAAATTTGCTCTTAAAAATGGACCTATATGTTTGTCAGGTAAAAACTAGAACCACACTAAGTCCACACTTGGAACCACCCAGGTTTCACAATTCATCCATCTCTGTGATTGTTTCAAATGCCCACCAAGAATAACCTAGCAGAGAAATAATTATTTCATGATACTCACATAGGCTGCCCCGTGCCTTTTCCTAATGACATCTGAGTTCGTGCCCACAGAGGCAAGCCATGGCCCCACTATTTACAGCAAGCAAGTAGAGGAGTACTAAGCAAGGCTCAGTACTAAGTACTAAGCATGGCCTGAAGGAAAGGGGACAGAACCTTCTTATAGATGCTGGCCAAGATGTATGCTAGCAGATATCCTGAGCCCCATGACCCCAGAAGTTTCCAGATGGCAGCAGGCTGGATGTGGGACTGCTGCAGGAGCCATCTATGAAAGGGAGCTCAAATCCCAAACAGGCATGCTCCAATGCATTCTCCTTCTTAGCCTTAGAAATGTGCACAACCTCTGTCCCAGCAATTCCACTAGTTACAATGAAGTTCAAGCAACAACTGTGGACACAGGGATGGGGACATACACATGTGCACATACACACATGCACACACACACATGCACACTCACACACACATACACACACACACACACACACACACACACACACACACACACACACACATACACATGACCGAGAAATAAAAAGAGTATGGAATCAAAATACACTATTTTTATTTTATTTTTTGGTTTTTCAAGACAAGGTTTCTTCATGTAGCTTTGGAGCCTGTCTTGGAACTTACTCTGTAGAACAGGCTGGCCTCGAACTTACAGAGATCCACCGGTCTCTGCCTCCAGAGTGCTGGGATTAAAGGCATGCACCATCACTGCCTAGCCTGGAATCAAAATATTCTAAACTACTGAATTTCCAGCTACCACAGGCTGATTAAAGATGTGAGATTTTGCCCACAGACCAGGAGAGAAAGTACCCACAGATGCCCTCTTTCCTGGTTTCATTCTGTTAATGTGACCAAAAGCAATTTAGGGGATCAAAGGGCTTGTTTAAGCTTACAGGTCACAGTCCATTGTTAAGGAAATTCAGGGCAGAAACTTGAAAGCAGGCCTGCTTATTCTTCTATGCAATATTATCTCTGACTAGGGAAACCATTTGCAGCCAAGGAAGTACAACAGGAACTGTGGGGGATGCTACGTGTTTCCTCACTCTCTGGCTTGGGCTTAGCTAGCTTTCTTATGCAGCCCAGGGAATGGCACTGCCCACAGAGGGCTGGGCCCTCCTACATCAGTTAACAATCAACAAACCACCCTCCATGTAGACTTGCCCACAGGCCAACTGCATCTGGGTGACCCCTCCATGGAGACTCTCTTCTCAGGTGGCTCTATGTTGTGTCGAGTTGACAGTCAAAGCTAACCAGGACAGGCACCAGTGATTTTTGTGACATGAAAAAAAAAAAAAAAAAAAAAAAAAAGCAAGCTAGTAAGTGCAAACAAATAAATAAAACAAAATGTGTGTCTGCTGTGAGGATCATTAATGTAGGCAGACAGAGCTGACTTTCTCACCCATGGAGGGTTCATGTTCTGAAAACCTACAGCTGGCAAAGCCAGCTCATGCATATTACAAGACCGAGAGAAAAATAGCAATGTGGCATTAAACATGCTTTGAAAACACAGCAAACACAAGCTCATGGTGGAGCTGGGGTGACTGCTAAAATAGCATCAGGGCTGGTGGTGGACTGTGCTGGGCAGGACTGGGGACCCACAGGCAGTGATGTTCCAGCTTCTACTGTGAGCCCGACAGTGAACAGACTCCAGGGAGAAAACAGGGCGAGATGAACCATGCTTCTGCTCCTGTGCCTGGTGACCTGACTGGAGAAGGACAGGAATGCGACACTCCTGTAGGCTCTGACAGGTACTATGGGGAGAGTTTTATGTTAGCTGCTTTCCTAGAGATGTTTGATCAGAAGGAAGATGCTCTTGCCATGGGTCCCCAGTGATGCAGCCAATACCTTCTGAAATGCCAGCCTAGGCCAACCTGTCTGGAGCAGACACTAATAGGATCCAAAAGGTGCACATGGATGCCCACTTACATCCTGAAGTTAGAGCCAAGCACCATCATGTGAAAATCAGCCCATCAGACTAGAAGGGGCAAGTGTTCAGTGAGGATATGAGCATCCAAGGAAGCTCTTTAGACAGAAACCTTGCAAATGCTCATGGCTCAGTTCCCTCCACCTCCTGCCCTGCCTCTGTGCCCAATATAGTAAGCATGCTAAGGACAAATAGATGTCTCGAGGGCAAACATATTCTGTGGTGCTGAGAACCGAACCCAGAGCTTCGCACATTTGCGTGTGCTTTACCATTAAGTTACACCCCTAGCTGATGCCTTTTTCTCACTTCTGAGTGACAGCATTGAGTGATCCGTCAACCTTGACATACACAAACATCTTAAAATTACAACAGGCAAAACCACACTTGGCAAGAGGGCTCAGTGCCACCAACGTTCATGTTTCTGAGTTGGGATTATGAAAAGCTCTTTTTCTTTTCGTTTTGAATAACCTGTATGTTTTAAGAGATTTAACAATGGACACAGGAAAATGATGGTTCAGTTTGCTTTGACTCACCTTGGGGAGGCACCTGTCTCCCAGTAGGAAACAGCCTTGCAGGAAGTTCAGGAGGCAAACTCACCTGGCAATGGGCAGCCCAAGATCTCCATCCTCATGCAGATGTTCCCATTATCGAACCAGGACTGCGGATTTATACGAATGTAGCGGGCCACCATGGGGACCGGTAGCTCATTTAGCACAGGAATCTCCTTCTCACTGTTTCCTTCAAATATCTATTGATGCTCAAGGGGAAAGAGGAAGCTTTTTAAGACCTTCATCATAAAAAGTAAGACAGCCAGGAATTCACTCATTCCTTAGGATCCTAGCAAGGAGTACATATGCACACTGGGAACCAAGGCGAAAAAGAAACAAATCACCCCTGCACTCTGCCCCAGGAAGCCCCTATCTCTCAGTCTATCATGAGGGCAAAAGGATGCTCTAAAGCTCAGGCTATTAGAAGGACGTGGGCCAGGCTAAGCTTTGGAGCAGGGAGAGGGTCTGTTTGGCCCGACAGTCAAGGAAAGCTACTTAGACTGGTAAGAACAGGAGGGAGTTCTAGAGGCAGGGAAACATTAATGGAGAAGCCCAGCAGCGGGTTTCACAGGTAGGCCAGCTGGCTCCACTCTGCTGGTGCACGCAGGACTGTTGATGTAAGTAAGAATGAGACAGAAGGTAAAAGTGAGGCTGCAGTCGGTGTGTAAGATGCTGGGCACCACACAAGGAGGGACACTTGAGATTCTGAATTTGAGAGTAACAAAACTCCCATGCTGAAGCTATTCATACAAGGTGGCACAAAAAAGTTAGTGCTCTTGGAAGTGACAGCCACGAGGGTCCCCAACTGCAGCGTGTGAATTTGTAAATGGAGTCAGAGGCTGCATCCCAGAAGTATGTTAGTTGGAATGAATCCAGAATTCTCCATCAGCCTTACCTGTGGGCCACTGGAGGTTGGACTCCAGAGTGTGAAAGGAGGTCACTGTCCATCAGACTCTCCTGGTTGGTTTGGGTTTACACAAGCTTGGTAAACTTCCCCAGGCATAGGACAAAGCCCCATGGCCAGGCACAAATGGCATGGGTAGAGTGGAGAGGGGACTCACCATGTCACCAGATCCATTCTTCACAGTAACCCATGTATGGCTGTCATTGCTCACCATGACTTTGTAGGATGTCACCCAGTCACTCCTGTGAGAAAATAGAGCATCACTGGGGTTACATACTTGAAAATGCTCACACTTTCCATCCAGAGGTATGGAAGGAAGAACAGATATGGCTTCCTTAGGACTGGGTCAAACCCTGATTCTCAGAGAGTCCTAGAGGACAACATAGATTCTTGTCATGGCTCTTGATTGCCCATTACAACTAGATAACAAGACCCTAGTGCTGAAGATAACACACACTTTGATTGCAGAACACAGATAAAATGACCTTGAACCTGCTAGAAAACTGTTTCCCTGCTGGCTAGTTTTCATAGTACTAGAAGGTGCTATGCATACCACTGAGGGAAAAAAAGACTTCAGTGGTCTTACCGAGCACTTTACCGGGCATGCTAAATAGCAACTTGCCAGGCAAGATGTGCCCTCTAGTGTAATAGTGGCAAGACTGTATATGGTGCAACCAGTTGCTTTCTGGTTGCATTTGAGACCTCTGCTGTAGGAGGGCATCCATGCCTGGTACTCTAAACCAGATCAAAAGCCCACAGTTGGGGAGGAACTTACTGCTGTTACTCTGCTAAGCAGCCATATTGTCAGACAGCTTCCTAAAGATTTATGCTTCAGCCCATCAGTCTGTGCTGTTCTCAACCTTGTTCAGAGGTGCTCCTTTTGCAGTAGGCAAAGGTGGACCCAGACTCCTCACTGGTCGGAGTGCTGGGAACAGTCACTCTGAGTGCTCAGCCCTAAATGAAACATCTATATCAACCAAGACAAGCAAAGCAGGATACAAGGGCCAGAGAAGGGGAAAGAGTGCTGTGAAGTGTCTTCTGGACAGGGCATAGCTGTTGTACTCGTGGATTCACAGCGGTCCCGGTTACCAGCACAAGATCAAACCTCTCAAAATTCTAGCACAGATAGTGGAAGGGCTCACGTGGCCCTGCATCTGAAGAACTATCGGCAGCTGATGGCTGCTGTGGGTGGAGTACTCATTTTTCTGCTGTGGCTACTGGTAGGTGCTTCAGTAGATAGTCCACACCCATGCACATGTGGGCAGCGCTGACAGGGCTCAGCTGTACCAAAGATGAAAAAGAGGACATAAAGTTGGAAGGACTTGTTAGGGAACTCTGAGAGGAGTTGTGGGAACATATGATCAAAATATGTCGCATATATGTATGAAATTCTCAAAAAATAATTACAATTAAAAAACAAAACAAGCCGGGCGGTGGTGGCGCACGCCTTTAATCCCAGCACTCGGGAGGCAGAGCCAGGCGGATCTCTGTGAGTTCGAGGCCAGCCTGGGCTACCAAGTGAGTCCCAGGAAAGGCGCAAAGAAACCCTGTCTCGAAAAACCAAAAAAAAAAAAAAAAACAAAACAAAAAACAAAAAACAAAACAAAAGAACCTGAGTTCTATGATACCTGCTGGTTGTATAACTTTGTCCAGGTAACTTACTCATCTATGCCTCTCTATACAAAAAACAGGACTGTGAGCCTTGAAGGGTCTAATATCCTTTAAGCACTTAGGACAATTCCTAGCCCCTGGTACGGTCACACACAAAAAGATATGCAAACAAGACCATATTTGTTCATACTGAAGTTACATCACACACTTCAGAAGCTTAATGGAGTCCAGCAGGGAAAAATAATCTCAGTGAATGCTGCAAATTGTTCTAGAAATTTCATTTGGGGAAACTGACTTGTGAATGCAGCAAACCAGATCCAGCCAGCCCCAAAAGCAACAGCTTGAGTCCACGAGACTCTGAGTTTCTCCTTGTCTGTCACAGCCACTCAGACATTCTCCATCCCAGCAAGATTCCAGTAAGCTGGACCCAAAGCCAGAGCCCTGGCACCGTCTCCCACTGGACAGAAATTACTGGGGATGAAGCAGCCATAATTTGACTTGCTGGAATGGAGGCCAATCTGACAGGTGTGGCAAAACCAAAACATAACCCAAACAGGTTTTTTATGTTGTTAATTGCCAGGTAATATGGAAGGGCCACTCTGTGCATGCCCCTTCCTAAAACCTAGAACCCTGGCGGAAAAACCAGCCTCCTGCTTTTCTGTCCTTTACTTCTATAAGTCCACTTGCTCTCCAGTCCTGCTGCCAGAGGGTCTAAACCTGTGGGCCACGACCCTCTTTGGGGGTTGCATATCAGATACTTACATTATGATTCATAACAGAGGCAAAATTATAGTTATGAAGAAGCAACGAAGTAATTTTATAGTTGGAGGTCACCACCACATGAGGAATTGGATTAAAGGGTCACTGTGTTAGGAAGGTTGAGAACCACTGGTTAAGCTTTCAGTCTGAGTCAGGTTGCCTAGAGAATTTGTTCAGGAGCAGCTTGTTTTTAGGTGCCTCTATCCATGCTGAAAAACAGTTTCATCTTACACTTCCTCCTGCTGTGTCCTCCCCAAGACCCTCTGTGTCCAGAATCAAACAACAGTCCCCACCCCCAACATTCCAGTAATCATATCACCAAACGTTCCAAGCTGGAGCCAGGAATACAGAAGAGAAACGCCATGAGCAAGGCCTGTTGGGAAGCCCCTCAGCAACACCTGCCTGCAAAATTACCCTCTCCCCAAAGAGCAATCTGCCCCATTCCAATTCCAACAGCAGCCCCTCTTCCCCTGCCGACTGTTTCTCAGCTGATAATACCCACCCAATACCTGCAAGGCGGACTGCAGAGGCAGGGATCTGTCCTAGTGAGACAAAAGGAATGAAGTTAGGAAACTCAGTCAAAAGAAGTACACAAACAGGATGGAAGCAGAAAGGAAATTTAGTAAGTTCTCCAAAGAAGAGAGGCTGGGTCTGTGGTCTGGTCCTGTAACCCAGCTACTCAAGAGGCTGCAAGCCAAAGACTCAAAAGTTTCGGACCAGCCTGGGCAATTTAGTGAGACCCTGTCCTAAAAAAAAAAAAATAACAATAAAAGTGTTGGAGTTGTGTCTTGGTAGTAGAGCACTTACCCAGCATGTACATTCTTGTCTGCCAGGAGACACCACAGCAGAGTGGCCTAGCAGAGTCCCTGTCATCCACCAGGAACCAAACACCAGCAGTCACTCCTGACCCTCTCTTTCCTCCCCCCACCCCCATTCAGCCTCTCACAAAGTTTTGCCAGTTTACTGCCCATATCTCCATAGACTAAGATCTATCAGACTCTCTCTAGCTCCACCAGTAGCAGCCGGGACAGCTGTCCCCAGATGGTCTCCTGGGACCCAAACCCCCCTCTCCCAGCGTGTGCTGTGAAGAAAGGCTTACTTTACTAGAGAAACATGACATCAAGAATTCTTATTTCATTATATGTCACTCTTATCTCAACTTAGTTGTTGACTACTCAAGTTTGTATACTGAGCATTTTCAAGGCTAAAGCCATGTGGAACCTGGTGCATGCTTCCCTGACCTTTCAGCCACTATGATAGAAGCATTCCAACCTCTGAGGGTACATAGCTAAATTATTCATGATCCTTTCATTCAAGGTTTTTGAAGGCTAACCAGGAAGACAGAGAGGTGAACAGAATGTACAAGAGTGTGACTGAGCACTGTGACGAGGCACCTTCAGGGAGTGGTGGGAAGAAAGAAGGAGCCTCCTGGATCAGCCAAATGAAGGATGCTCCGCAGATGAATGAGTGAAAACAGTCCTTACCTAACATAAAAAGTAGCACATATTTTTCCTTTATGCGAGGCGCATCCATTGTCATAAGGCAGCCTCATGGGAGACAGGAACTGTAATAGCCCTGTTTCCTGGTCTCCTAATCTTCAGGGAAGGCTTAACCATCACAGTATTTCTGTGGCTTATTTCCACTTTCCTCAGAGGGATTATTCCTTATCACAAAACCACCTTGACATTCAGGCTTGACTCAGAGCTCCACAGTCCAAGCAAAGAAGTACTGGGGTCAGAGGCCTCCAGACCACAGGAGGAGGCAGTGGCTGTGCTGACTCTCCTGGGCTCTGGCAGCTCACTCATTTGAAAATATAAAACACATAAAATACCCTGAACAGCACTAGCTCATTTTCCTCCAGTATAACCTTCTATCAACTCAGGTGGACCAGGAAGTGGACCACAGAGGGAGGAGTCAGGAGGTGGACCACAGGGGAAGGAGTCAGGAGGTGGACCATGGAGGGAGGAGTCAGGAGGTGGACCATGGAGGGAGGAGTCAGGAGGTGGACCACGGAGGGAGGAGTCAGGAGATGGACCACAAGGGAGGAGTCAGGAGGTGGACCACAGAGGGAGGAGTCAGGAGGTGGACCATGGAGGGAGGAGTCAGGAGGTGGACCACGGAGGGAGGAGTCAGGAGATGGACCACAAGGGAGGAGTCAGGAGGTGGACCACAGAGGGAGGAGTCAGGAGGTGGACCACAGAGGGAGGAGTCAGGAGGTGGACCACGGAGGGAGGAGTCAGGAGATGGACCACAAGGGAGGAGTCAGGAGGTGGACCACAGAGGGAGGAGTCAGGAGATGGACCACAAGGGAGGAGTCAGGAGGTGGACCACAGAGGGAGGAGTCAGGAGATGGACCACAAGGGAGGAGTCAGGAGGTGGACCACAGAGGGAGGAGTCAGGAGATGGACCACAGAGGGAAGAGTCAGGACACCGTGACATTGGACTGCAGAGTCTTTCCCACAGGTTAGCTAGATTCTGCTTATGGTAAGATAAACAAAGGTTTTAAGTTACCAGTGAGTTTGCAAGCAAGTAAATAAGAGAAGTCTGCAGGGATCTGGTGGATATGAGCTGAAAGAAAAAAATACTAAACATTGTATAAGTTAACAAGCCAACATTGTTTTAGGGAAATGCACATGAGGATAGCCTGCCAACCATAAAAAGCTAAGTCTGTTGACCTTGAACCTTCCCCCAAGATTCTCAAAGGAAGTATAAATATGTTAGAGGGTCTGAGAGTGTCACTGTCCACTTAGCTCCCAGCAGAGGTTCACACAAACTGTCTCTGCAGAGGAGTCTTTCTTTTAGGCCGTTGGAGGTTTCTTTAGGTGAGAGGGAGTAGGTAAGGATGATTCTAAAGCCTCATTGATCATCTAGAAAATACTCCCCATGAGAAAGAGGTAGCAGAAATAAAATGCAACAAATTCAGACCCAAGAGAATTGGAGATTTTAGAACTGTCACATTATATATTTAAGTTTTCTGAATCAAAGGTTTGCTAAGTACAAATGCTCGTCTACTTCCAGTGGGGTTGATCTAGTAAAACCCATCATGGGTTGATTATACTGTAAACTGAAAGTGGATATCCTTAACCTACCGAGCATCAGATCTTAGCAACACAGCACACTACAGAGTCTTGCAGCTGCATGAGAGTGTGTGATTGATGCCTATGGCTCATTGCTGTAGCCGGCATGATGAGAGAGGACCACACTACACATTGTCACAAGCCCATAAAAAGTGAAAACTCAAAGTATGATTTTCTACTGTATGAGACAATTCAAAGTTGTTTATCTGTGCCTTACATGTGACAGATACCATCCTAAGCACTTTGTAAATATTAACTCATTTTTCTTCATGACAACCAAGTGGCATAGGTGTTATTACTCTGAACTACAGATGCACCCAGAGGTCAAGGTGATAGAACATGAAACTCAAAATCCAACAGTCTGGTTATATAATTCCTGTTTTTAGCCACCTTTATACATGGCATATTTAAAGAAATAAAATGTGAAATAAAAACACCAAAAGGAAATAGGTTAGTGTAAGAAACAGCTAAATGTGAAGAACATAAACAACTTTTAAAAAACAAAAATCTCATCAAAATTAAATATACAGATAAATTGAAAGTACTGAATACGAACTGTCAAAGAGAGAATTAGCAAACAGGAATAAAGGTGAAGAAGTTACCAAGAATACAGCAAAAAAAAATGACCAGGAAGTAGAAAATCAAAAGAAGATAACTGTGAAAGAAACCTGACGTGTTCCTTATCAGAGTTTCTCACAGTGGCTAAGCAGAAGTACAGGAAAACAGTATTGGGAGAACACTGGCTAGAACTTGTCTAGAGCAGACAAAAGATATGAATCCACAGATTCAAGAGGGACAATGAATGGCAAATAGAATTCATACAAAGAAATCCATCCCCACTGTAAGAAATAAATCATTATGGTCCATTTTCAGCATAGGGTGGTGCATTTACAGATCGTTAATGAATTGTAGACAAGCAGGAGGCACCAGGTTCATCTCTTCCCTACTCAGCAGCTAGTGCCTGCTTGCGTAGGCACTCTCTGTTGTCCTGGGTCAAAAGGCAAAGGCAGTCTGCAGCCTGTATCAGAAAAGGAGGGATCACAAGCCCTGGGATATACATTAGACAAGGGTTTGTGCCCTGAAGAGCAGGATGGAGAGTTTGGGGAGGGGGCAATGCCAGACACCAGGAAGATTGCTCTACTCTGAAGAACTCAGTCAATGAGGAGTTTGGGGGCAGAGCAATGAGATTAGCAAAAAAAAAAAGAAAAAAAAAAAGAAAACCTGTTCTGAGCCAAATCTGTGTACCATCCAGTTTTGCCTTTAGTCTAGGTTAGTGCTTGGCTTCTACAGAACTGAAAATAAATCTGTGGCTTTTGCTACTCTGAGTTCCCAGTACTTTTATTATGAAATGAGGATCATTGGTTCCTACCCCACCTATATTGTAGACAACCTGTAAAGTGTCAAAGATCAGATTAAAAGGAGCCAGAATTTTTTTTTAAGGTACAAATGAATGGGAACAAACTGGCAGCACACTGCTCAAGGGCAGTATTAGAACCATGAAATCAGTGTATTCAATGGATTAAGGAAAAGAGCATTAACCTGAAAATCATCGTATTTCAAGAATGACTATGAAATCAGGGTATTCTTAGACAATAAAAACAGGAGCTTGTCACTATCTCCTTTCACTTAAAAAAGACTTTTTAAAAGAACATACAGTGAGCCAAGAAACAGAATGAAAAGGGTTGGAGAGATGACTCAGCCATTAAGAACTCTTGCTGCTCTTACAGAGGACTTGAGCTCAGTTCCCAGCACCCACATCAAGTGGTTCACAACCACCTGTAACTCTAGCTCCAGAGTATCACAGAGAGAGAGGGGGGGGGGCAAGAGGAGAGAGGAGAGAGAGAGAAAGAAAGAGAAAGAGAGTGAGAGAGATTTTAAAAAAGAGAAGAAGGTATCTTTGTGGATTTCTGTGGGCCTCTCTAGCACTTTGTTTCTTCCTATTCTCATACTGCTGGCAATGGTCGAGAGACAGTCCGAACTGACCTACTCTGGTGATGGGATGGCCAAACACCCTAATTGTCGTGCTAGAAACCTCATCCAACTACTGAGGGATCTGGATGCAGAGATCCATGACTAGGCCCCGGGTGGATCTCTGGGAGTCCAATTAGCGAGAATGAGGAGGGTTTATATGAGCGAGAATTGTTGAGACCAAGGTTGGATAAAGCACAGAGACAAATAGCCAAACGAACTGAAACACATGAAATATGAACCAATGGCTGAGGGGTCACCAACTGGATCAGGCCCTCTGAGTGAGTGAGACAGTTGATTGGCCTGATCTGTTTGGGAGGCATCCAGGCAGTGGCACCGGGTCCTGTGCTCATTGCATGAGTCGGCTGTTTGAAACCTGGGGCCTATGCAGGGTCCCTTGGCTCGGCCTGGGAGGAGGGGACTGGACCTACCTGGACTGAGTCCACCAGGTTGATCTCAGTCTGTGGGGAAGGCTTTGCCCTGGAGGAGATTGGAATGGGGGGCGGACTGGGGGGAAGGTGAGGGGGGCGGGAGGGGGAAGAACAAGGGAATCTGTGGCTGATATGTAGAACTGAATTATATTGCAAAATAAAAATTAAAAAAAAAAAGAGAAGAAGAGTAACCAGATATCCTTTTAAAGTAGACATAAAAGTTATAGTTTGGGGGCTAAAGGGTTAACTGAAAGATTGGACAACAGGTTAAGAAGGAGCTTTGCAGTGTTAATGAAGCTAACACTCATTCACAAAGTACTGTGTGCTAGGAACGGGTCTAAGATGGGTGTTCATATCTACTCACATGTCATAAGGTAGCTATACCTATGCCAATACATATACACATATAGATATAAGTACATTCATATATAGAGGTCAATCTAATTAGTCAAAACTGCTTTCATCTTAAACCCACAATTAGCATTCCTCAGTTACTTGACAATCATCCACCTTTCTCCAAACACCAGGAGAAGCCGATGTATTGTCACAAAATAGTTACCAGAATTCACAGAAACACATGAAATTTAAATCGTAATGAAGTTTTCTCAGACTCTCACACAACATCAGTTATGCTCAGTACCACAGGTGAGAACTTCAACTATCCAAAGATGTGCAAAAACTAAGAGTAGACCTAGAGAAAATTCTTGTTAACTGGAGAAGTGTGGAAACACTGGGTGGTCGGCCTTATCCTTTCTGAGAGTTGCCTTTCCACATGAACACCTTCGTTGAAAGTATTTAAGATAGGGTGACCCTGCACCTTGGCCAAGGACAAACAACCTAAAGATGGCCCCTTAACAGAAACCAGACTAATCATAGTTGACTGGCCTACAGTGAATATTTGTCGCAAACTGGAACAAAACATTCTTCCCTGAGAATCTGGATTAGAGAACAAGGCAGCTTCAGTCATGAGTCGGAACCCTTGGGTACTCATGAAAGTTTAACTTGTCATCACGTAGCTGAAGAGGCAGAGGCCTTCTAGTGAGAGTGAGAGAAGGGGAAGCTCATGGGAGAGACACTCGACATTCCAGCAGAAAAACCAGACTCTCACCCCTCTCCCTGCCCTTGGGCCCTCTGCATACATAGTGTTCTTCGAGAAAGGACTTCTAATACCCAGCTAAGGAAATCCTGCTCATCATTTAGCCAGAGGTCCAGGAGTGGCGTTGGCTAAGCTTGAGTGAGGCTGGGGGCTGTGGTTCCACATGAGCAAAGCAGCCAAGTCATTATCAAGTGTGAGTCTGATCAGAAGTCCAAAGAGGTTGAAAACACAGCAAAGGCCAGGATAGGAACAGGATGGCAACATCTTGTATTTCCAATAAAGTACTTATCATAAGAGTGGCTATCTCTAGTCCAGGCTGGTGTACTTGGAAGCCAGTGAGGAACAGAGGGTAAGGATGGTGTTGCTAGGCTCCCCTATGGCCCCTGGCCAAGTAATGAGAACATACTGAGGAACACCAACAAAGGTAGAAATCCCAGACTGCAGCTTGAGGTAAGGGTGCAGATTAGGAAGTGGAGGTAACTGCCATTAAACGAGGCTGTCTGGGGTGAATCAAGAGACTCAGGGAAGCCTGGTCCCCTATTCCCTTCTCCATATTTTACTGTGCTTTGTGGCAGACCTGAGTGATGTCTGAGAGAAGAGCAGCCACAGTGCTCTACCCCAACTCTGGGGCTTGCAAAGACCAGAGGAGGAAATCTCACACTTGCCTCCTCTCTGGTGCTCAAGGGCATGGGAGATGAAACTGCTCTTATATTTTCGTATATTCATTTTTCCATGAAAGAACATACTGGAATATATACGAGTGGATCACTGTGTTATAAGAGGCAGAATATAAGAGTCCTTCCAAGTGACCCCAAATGTAACCTTCTGATCAGAATTATAAGCCTCAGAGGGCAAGCCTGTAGTGTGGCTGGTACAAGCTTGGCTCTGAACACACTCACATCTTGTAGGAGCAGAGTTTTTGCTTCCCTGAAGAACAGGGACACAGTGCCTATTCCACCATGCTTGTTTGTGGATACCCAACTCTAGGATTTCTGCATGCTTGTTCTGACCTACGGAGACCTCTGAGAGCTGTATGGATTCCCTACAGCTCCTGCAACGAACTACCACAGACACAGAAGCCTAAACAACACAGACTTGTATCTCATAGTTCCAACACATAGATTAGACCCCTGCTAGCACTGGGCTGGAGTCCACGTATCTGAAGGGTTGTCTCCATCTTGAGTACCCCAGAGGAGCATCCATCCATTTGTTTCCCAGCTTCTGCCAGCTTTCTGAATCTCTTGGCGGTGGCCCCCTTTCTTTTTTTTTTTTTGGTTTTTCGAGACAGGGTTTCTCTGTGTAGCTTTGCGCCTTTCCTGGATCTCGCTCTGTAGACCAGGCTGGCCTCGAACTCACAAAGATCCGCCTGCCTCTGCCTCCCGAGTGCTGGGATTAAAGGCGTGCGCCACCACCGCCTGGCGGCCCCCTTTCTTGCCATTAAAACCAGCAACATGGTATCTCTCTGACCGTGGTCAGCAGGCCCTGGCCCTCTATCCACAGCTGAAGATTCTTTCACCAAAGCTTTATGATAAGATGGGGTTCTGCTGGATAACTTGGGGTGCCCTCTCCACTTATGGTCCTTCACTTAATTCCCTCATCAAAGGTAACTGGATGGTTAGGATTGCTTGTAAACTTAATGGATCTAGAGTCACCTAGAAAACAAACCTCTAGGCATGTCTATGAAGAAGCTTCTAGATTGAGATAATAGAGGTAGGAAAGCCCACCCTAACTCAGAGTAGCTCATTTCATTAGCTGTGGTCGTGGACTGGGGAAAAAGAAGAAGCTGACAGCCCTCATCTCTCTGTTTCCTCGCTGTGGATGCTGTATCCTTACCTTCCCCCAGAGGTGTACATACTCTGGAACTGCGGCCCTAAGACACCCTCAGGTCCTTAAGGGGATCTGTCAGGCATTTCATCCCAGCATTGACAAGGTAACTAATGCAGCAACATATCCAGATTTGGGGACTAGAATGTGATGTCCTATAGGAGACTATCAGCTGCCATGGGAACTTCACTCCAGCTCTGGCTTCACTTTCCATCCCTCCAGAACCTTCTCTCCCCTGGCTCAGGTCTAGACACATCTTGCCAGCCTGGCCTCAATAGGATAAAACAATAGTTCCCTAAATCCAGTTAATGAATAGGAAGCTTAAGTCTCAGCTACAAAACCACGGCCAAGGAAAACTAGGTCACTCCACCCTCCCCACTCCATCCCATCCCCCAGCCTCCCTCTTAAAGAGAACATTAGAGTTCAAATAAACACTGAGAAAATTCATCCCCACCTGACAGATCCATGCCTGCCTTCATGATCCACTTACTGTGATTAAAGTTTCCTGGTATTTTTCAAAGCATTTGGCTCCTTCATACAGTCAGAAGCTGGGTTCCTGGAAGAGGCATGATTTATTTTTTTACCCAGAGTCAGCCCAACTGGCAAGAACCAACAGGTCGTAGGGTCAGACTGGAGACTTCTAAAACCTCTTTCAAGCGCAAGTCCAAGGTTCAGTATGCTCTTCTGCCAACCACAAGATTGTGTGCCCATACTGTGTGGAATGTTCTGTGTCAGCAGGAGTGTGGGCAGGTACTGCCAACTGCATTCAACCAAGACCCTGCCTGTATATACAGCAATGGTGTCCCTTGGGGGACAACTGATAATGTCTAGGAACATCCCTGGTTGTCATGAGTGTGAAGGCTGGGAAGACACCTGAGGGGTGGGGCACCTATTGAATAGGGGATAAGGATGCCACTAAATGCATAGGAAAGCTTGCTATAGCCCCAAGTGACCCGTCCCACTCTGAGCAATTTAGATAATGAAGTGGAATTCTCCACTGGATTTGCTCCAAACTATTTTAAGGACAGGGAAAATGTCAGTGTTGATTTATCAGTAAAGGAACTAAGGCACAAAATTGTCAGGGGCCATGACATTCTGAACACCAGAATGGATATTGGATAATACAGGGTTTGTCAAGATGCTCCTATACATTTACCTAAAAGAACAGGCAGGAATTGGAAGCAGGCACAGGACCAGTGAGAAAGGTGAGGGCCAACACAGTTTATGGAATGTGGCTCAGTTACTAAAGACATACACAGTCAATGGCTGCTGCAAACAAAATGTGGTTTTTTCATAATATCTGAAGACAATTTATTTTCAAAAGTTTTGAACATCTACCAACATTAACCTGTTTTATATGCTTGCTAGAAATTTTTACGATGTTCTTTCTCATTTTTCCTTTGAGTCAGGGGTTCTTGTAGCCACTGGCCTAGACTCACTATGCAGATGAAATAGAGCTTCAAATCCTCCTGCCTCTACCTCCCGAGTGCTGGGACTAGAAGCATTCATCCCCATGCCTAACTCCAAAGCTGTTTTTCATGAAGTGTGAGCTGAAGCTCAGACCTTGACAATGTTATGGTAGAAGCTGCATTTGTTGACACAGAATCAAATACTTGTCCATATGGGGGAGGGGGAGCCAAGTCCCAGAGCAGTAGCCCTCAAATCAAGCTCACTTGATACCACAGGGGCCATGGCATTCTGAACACCAGAATGGATATTCCATAATACAGATACAAGATGCTCCTGCACATTTACCTAATTTATCTATGAGACCATAGTCTAGTGGAGGACAGGAACCTCATCATTAATTGTTCAATTAGTTATTGAAATGCTGCTGTGATATGAAAATGGGAAATGTCATAAAAATGCTTCTGGAAGGACAGTATTTGAGTTGAGATATGATGAACAGACAAGAAGTAACTAGGGGGAAATTGTTGGTGATTTCATTTTCAAGCCAGAAAGAAAAACATTAATGCAAGAGACTTGTTATATATGATACCTTTGTCAGGTGCAGAATCCCCTGGAAAAGTCTCAATTATCAGGTTGGCCTGTCATAATTATAGGGAATTAATTTGATTATGCTAACTGAGGTGGAAAGACCTGCCTACTGTGGGTAGCACCACTCCTTAGGCAGGGGATCCTGACCTGTATGAGAGCAAAGAGACAGAACTGATCACAAGGATGCATGAGTTAAATTATTGCTCTTTGCTCTTGACTATGGATGTGATGGGACTAGCTGCTTCAGATTCCTGCTGCCTTGACATCCCTCAATGGTGGACTCTAACCTGGAGTTATGAATGAAATAAACTCTTCTCCCACTAAATTACTTCTGTTGGGATATTTTATCATAGCAACAGAAGTAAAGCTAAGATAGTAAGCAAACAATAATAATTCAAAAGTATAGACTGAAACCAGACATGGTGATACATACACTTGAGGAGGCTAAGGCAGGAAGATTGCAGGTTTGAGGCCAGCTTGGATTCTGTAGTGAGTTCAAGCCAGCCTTGGCTACATAGAGAGTCTGTGGGGAAAGGGGAAGGAAGGAAGGGAGAGAGAAGGAAGGGAGAGAAGAAGAAAGTGAGGGAGGGAGGGAGGGAGGGAGGGAGGGAAAGAGGGAAAGAGGGAAAGAGGGAAAGAGGGAAAGAGGGAGAAAGAGAAGGAGGGAGGGAGGAAGGGTAGGTGGATCATGGATGGATGAAAGGAAGGAAGGAAAGGGAAAATAAGAGGAGAGAGGAAGAAGAGAAAGGAGAGAAGAGAATGGAGAGAGAAGAAGGAGGGACAGAATAGATCTGACATTAATAACAATATAATCAAATCTCCAAGAACTGGAAAACACAAATTCTTATAATTTCGGGTCATATCAAGTACCAATAAGGTACAACATTGTACAGTATTTAGCACAAGAGACATGGACATGATCCTGAAAACTGTACTGAGAATGTAAAAGCCGAAGGTTTGCAAGAAGGGATACATATCTATCTTTGGGCTGGTTACTGTAATGCTTCAGAAAAGGGGCCATGGGAGGCATTGGGAGTTTGGAGAGATGATGGGGTGGGGTTTCCTTCTGGGAAAATGAAAATTCTGAAATTAATTGTAGTTATGACTGCATGATCCCACAAATGTATTTTAAAAAAAACCCACAGAACTGCACGTTTCAAATGAGTGAGCTGTGTGGTGGAGAATTACATCTCAATAAAGATGCTAGCAGTTCTTAGGGAGAATTGCTTCCCAGATGCCCATCCAGGGTGAGATCAACAAAATACATTTCATTCAAGGAGCCCAAAATGTTATCTTCCATGCTTCATTTCCAGAAGGCATGCAGCAGCAAAGCAAGGAGAAAGCAGAGACCTGTGGTCTAACCTGGAGCAGAACTCATGGACAAGAGAGAGTTCTGAGCAGGAAAAGGAAGGCCAGGAGCTATACCCAACACAAGAGGCCTGGGGACTAACTCAGTTCAAAGGACAGCGTGGCCAGATGGCCCCAGGAGGAAAATGAAACCGTGGATTGTTGGTATATATTCCGCATCGGTTGCACATGTGTGAACTCGCACATGCACACACACACGCACATACACCTCTAACATATATACACACATATATATCAGAGGATATCTTCAGGTCTATCATGAAGCTTTGGAATGAATAAGAGAAGTAAACTAAGAAAACTGCAAAGGGTATTAGCTTCTGGTAAGAGCGAAAGTGTCGCAACAGAAGAAAATGAACTTGTGGTGCCCTGGGGACCCAGATGTATGTGAATCACAGTTTAGTGTCAACCTTTGTAAAAGTTGGGTACTAAATTCACAAAGATTCATAATGTAACTTTTTGGGGAGCATGGGAAGAGAGAGGAGAAAGAGAGAAAAAAAAGGTAGAAGACAGGGAGGAACAAAGGGAGGGAGGGAGAGAGGGAGGGGGAAGACAGGAAGAGACTGACAAGACCAACTGGTCTAGAGAGTCAGGTAAATAAAAGCCTAAATCCTTCCCTCATGTGATAGAAAGTCAGTGGATAATAACTAATTCAAATGATTAGAAGGAGTACTGAGACCATTTTAATCAGATTATAAGAATTAAAAAAAAATCAGCAAAACAGGCTGGGGAGATGGCTCGGTGAGTTAAGTACTTGCTATGTGAGCATGAGGAGCTCAGATCCCTAGCACTCACATGAAAGCCAGCCGTGGCAGCATGTTCCTGTAACCTCAGCACTGGGTGGGACACAGTGATGCAGGAAGATCCAGGGGTGTACTAGCCAGCCAGTCTAGCTGAAACTGCAAGCTCTGGGTTTACAAAGAGACCTTGTCTAATTAATTAATTAATTAATTAATTAATTAATTAATTAATTAACAAGCAAATAAATAAATAAATAAATAAGGTGATGGGCAATAGATGAAGACACCTAAAGTCATCCTCTGGTCTGTGCATGCACACACACACACACACACACACACACACACACACACACAGATAGTAAACTGACCAACAAACAAAAATTTAGAAAGAAATGAAAAGGAAGAAAGTCAGGAAGGAAAGAAGGAAGGAGGAAGAAGAGAAGGAAGGAAGGAAGGAGAAGGGAAGGAAGGAAGGAAGAAAGGAAGGAAGGAAAGGAGGGAGGGAGGGAGGAAGGAAGGAGGAGAGAAGGAGAGGGAAGGAAGGAGGAAGGAGAGAAGGAAAGAAGGAGGAAGAGGACAAACAGAGGAAATAGCTGCTAAGGGGTTTGCAGTAGTTGCCCAGACGACCAGGAAATGGTACAGAGGACCTGAAATGGAGACTATTTTTAAAGATCAGAAATGTTACTTGATTATTTCAACAATGAAATGATATATTAATTAAAAATAACCCCCTACATCCCCCTCTTTCTCCTTTCCATTTCACTCTCTGGCATTTTCAATTTCTCTACTCATTCCAAGGCCAGATTCTTCCCACATACGCAAGAAGAATCAAGGCCAGTTTGTGTCACACAGGACTGAAGAGCAGAATTTCTTTTTCCCTCCTTCATTAAGAGCCCACATTTTGCTGTGATGCTATGGAGAGAAGGCTGAAGGGATTTTCTTAGTGTATATATATATATAGTGTATATATATATATATATATATACTAAATATTTTTTTAGTGGAAAAACACTGCATGGTCTTGTATTGAAAGATTCAACACAGAGATGTCAACTCTCAACAAGTTAATGCACAGGTTTTATACAATGTCAAGATCAGTTAGATATTTCATAGATATAAACAAGATTGTTGTAAAATTAATGGACGAAGACAAAGGACCTAAGTAAACTAAGCAATTCTGAAACAGAATGAAGTGGGACAAATCGGTCTACCCAACTACAAACACTATATAACTGCAGAAAGCATGATTACAATTAGGGTTCTTGGGTTTCACCCCCAGGGTTAGAAAATAGACAGGAAATAGGAAAGGAAAGGCAGAGGCATTCAGGGAGCGTGTGGTATGGATGGAGAGATGGGCACACAGATTTGTGAAGCAGAATAGAGACTCAGGCATAAATCCAGCCAGCTATGGTGAATTGATAATTAACAAAGGTTCAGGAGATTCAGCAGTGAAAGGACAGTGTCCTCAGTATGATCTTCTTGAAGTGTTACATACACCTTAAAAGACTGGGTATATCAACCATGAAACATTCAAAAGTTTCATGCAGCCAAAGCTAACCTGAACAAAGTGTTATGAAAAGGAATAATTTGGGGAAAATGTAAGTATCTTAAATCCCAGTCAAAGGACTAATTGGCAAGATCTCAGACACACACCTGAGGTCCACCACACTGACGGCCCACCACACTGAAAGAAGGTCCACCACACTGAAGGTCTACCACAGACAAAGTCTACCACACTGAGGGTTCCACCACACTGGAGGTTTACCACACTGAAAGTTTACCACACTGAAGGTCCATCACACTGAAGGCCCACTACACTGAAGGTCCTCCACACTGAAGCAAGGTCCACCACACTGAAGGCCCACCCTACTGAAGGCCCACCACACTGAAGGTCTACCACAGACAAAGTCTACCACACTGAGGGTTCCACCACACTGGAGGTCCACCACACTGGAGATTTACTACACTGAAGATCTACCACAGACAAAGTCTACCACACTAAGGGTTCCACCACACTGGAGGGCCCACCACACTTAAGGTCCACCACACTGGAGGTTTACCACACTGAAGGTTCAACCACACTGGAGGCCTCACCACACTGGAGGCCCACCACACTGGAACCCCACAGCCTCAGCCTCTTTTGCCCATCTCTCCAGAGATAGAATCTCCCCAAATCCTATCACAAATGGGTCAAGACAGTCAAGTTCAAGTTGACCACCCCCAATCTGGAAGTCTAGACTCTGAAACTTTCTGAGCACTTGTAGGACACCATAAATGGACATTTCCACTTCTAAATTTATGTTGTGGGTTACAGTTGGCATACAGACACACTAGAAATATTGAATAAAATCACCTTCAGGCTACATGTATAAAAAGCGTAAGGAACAGATTTCATGTTTAGCCTTGCGTTCTATATCCAAGATGTCTCGTGGTGTACATGTGAACATTTTAAAAACAAATCCAAAGCACTTCTGGTCCCAAGCATTTTGGGTGATACTTAGCCTGCCATAGCTCTATGAGAAGCCCCCAGCTCTCAGAAATGACAAGTGCTAAGCATCCCCCACTTCCATATACAAGTAAAGAAAGCATAGCTAATCCCTCTTCAGTTGGAAAAAGGAAGCATTTGGAGCCAATTCTCTATTGGAATCACAAGGAAGCTGGCTGTTCCTCTGCTCACTCATCCCCTCCCTGTTGAGCCACATTCCAGCAGTCAATGGCCCAAATCCTGCCCAAGGCTGAATTAGAACTTTGGGCAGAATTGATGATCCCAAGAGGTCTAGACCAGCCTTCACTACTGCTGCAAACAAAATATAAATGAGAAAATTTTATCATCCTTGCAGTAGACATGCTCAGTAGCTAGAAAAAGCGTCCACACTTATTCTCCCCAGCCTCACCTCCTCCCTCCCTCTCTGCTAGAACTGTAATCACCCAGCCAAATGGTTCCTCCACATTCTCAGTACAGCCAAATGTTGGAGCCTGTGTGAAATATCAACCCATTGATTTATTGGATTTTTCACTTTAGACTGGTTACCACAGCTTTTCGAGAACGCAGGAAAAATGCTGTAAACTCCCAAGTATTATCCATTTTCCATTACCTCCAGTTAACTTGTCTACGGGGAGACAACAGAGAAATGCCACTTTGAGGCCAGGAGGCAATGCATTTGGGTAGAGGGTGAAGCAGTAAGACCCACAGCAGAGAGCTAAAAGCACAAGAAGAAAGCAAGCAGGGGCCCCCCAAATCTGGAGTCCCCACTTGAGGGATCAGAGGAAAAGAAACCAAAGAAAGGCTTTTGTGGATGCTAGAGAATGGAGATGCAGGCTGATGCTGCCCCAGCTGGATGCATGGCCAGCTCCGCCCACAACTGGAGGTTCCACCATGGCACAGCCTGCAGCAGACAGCAAACCACTGGAGCTGGGATGGCCATTGAAGGACCTCTGCTGGCCTCAGGCCCTCCAAACTGTAGCACTGTTGGTTTTCTGTTCGTGCTGCAAAGCTACTGGTTTAAATAACGGGAGTATCTGCCCACGGTTTTGGAGGCCAGAAGTCTTAAAGTCAAGGTGTCAGTGGGGCTGACTTCCTTTTGTAGGCTCAGAGGGAAGGTCTGTGTCCTTGCTAGCCCACCTCCTTGCTTGCTCATAGCCCTATCCTCTTTATCTTAGGACAGCAGCAGGGACTTCTTTATCAGGCTGCTATGTCTTTGGTTTTGGCCTCTGCTTCCCTGCTGGCTGCACACAGGTCCCAGCAGCGATGATACTGGGCCCACTCAGACAACCCAGGGCAGTGCTCCATGTTAAGTAGAGCTGACGGGCAACCTCATTCCCACCTGACACTGTCTTTCCCCTTTGTCCTGGAAACTTGCTTAGTCACAGGCTCCATGGTTCAGGAGATGGATGGATTGGAGGAGGGGTATTACCTGTGAACCAATTTCCCTTCCTCTGTAAAACTTGTATCTTACAACCTAATTAATATAAAGCCAACTACATTAACATGGTACAGCAAAGAGTTTCGGTCACCCTATTATCTCTTCTTTCTGATTTTAAAATAGATTACATAATAGCCCTTTGGGGGCAAGGTTTCTGGCCCTGTCTCAGAACCTCTCAGTGAAGGATATGGCTCAGTCCCTCTGTCTGCACTACAATAAGCCTCATGACGCAAAAGCAAAGGGGGACACCAGTGGGAAGATGAGAGGTGGAGGAAGCAGGAAAAAGAGGGTAATCATCCCCTTAAGAGGCGGGCAGGTTAGGCCAGCTCCTCTGGCTTTCTACACCCCAGTCTTCTCATCAATGGAAGGAGCCACTGGGCACCACATGAGGGGGCACAGGCGAAGTGCTCACCAGTCCCCACTTAGGTGCCCACACACCTTTATTTAAAGAAATTCTGAAACTGTCAAATGCATCCATCCCCATCCAAAGGCAGACATAGGACAAACTGTCAGATGTAACTTCTTTGTTACCCACTGCATCTCTCCTAGGTGCTGGGATACTGGAGGAGCTGGCTCTGGGTGAATGGGGAAGGGACTCAGAGGCAGAGCAGGTAAGAAGAGGCCACTGTATCAAGAGCAGCACCAGCTTGTGAGGTCTCTGCTACATGTTGGGTGTGTGGTTTTGTTCCCTGCCACATTGCATGGATCACACCGCTAGCTGAGCAAAGTGCGTGGTCTGAGAGAGAGAGATGGGTGGAGCTGCTGGACCGGGAGGGGAACCCTCTGTAAGTGGGACGGAGTCCTAAGAAAGCAACAGCAACAGCGGGCTGCTTACTGTGTGCCGGGGTGACCTCACCTGCTTGCTTCTTCATTTCTCACACCAGCCTGTGCACGATTACCACATTATTACCAGCACAGAAAAGCTCAGAAATATGCCCAAGGACATGCAGCTAGGACTGCCAGTCTCACTCTGAAATGTGGCATAGATCTGTGCCCACAAGCTTTCCAATGCTATGACAAGAAAGAATGTGTGTAAGGAGCAGGGATTTATTTTGACTCATGGTTCCAGAGGGGTCAGTCTATGCTTGCTTGGTTCTGTTGTTTCTGGGCCTGTGATAACGCAGAGCATCCTAGCTGAGAGGGTGTCATGGAGCAGAACTGCTCATGTCCTGAGACATCCGAAGGAGGGTTGGGTGCAGGACAAAGTACAACTCCTAGGAACATGTATCCAAGGACTCCCTATCATCTCCCAAGTTATCACCCATCAATGGACTACTCCATTGATGAGGTCACAGCCCTCATGAGCCAATCACTTCCCAAAGGCCCTGCCTGCCTCTGAACACTACCGCTGTATTGGAAAACAAACCTGTAATGCCTGAGCCTTTGGTGGTCATTTCTAATTCAAGTCAGGACAACAGCAAAAGGCCAAAGCTTCTTTCCAAGTGGGTGCAACATGCCTCCACTCAGAGACTTTACACCCTGCGTTAAACATGCATTGACTGACCCTGTCTAGCCTCTGGAGAAGAGAGGGATGAGAGAGGCCAGTGGCAGAAACCCACCCTGGATCCAACACTGGAGATTCCAGGGCAAAGGAGCCTGCTGTACCTCAGGAGTGACATCAGTGCAGCACTAAACACAGGAGTGGGTGGGCAAAGAAAGTCAAGTGAGGACATAGAAGGAAGGAGTTGCCAGCTCTTAGCATTTGCCAAGGAGATGTTGCTGTTGATGTTATTTTCTAACTGCAGCAAAAGAAGGCAAAGTGGTCTCATTCTTCCAGCAGAGAGAACATCGAGTGCATAGACCCTGAGGCTGCAGCATGCTTGCTTTATCTGTGGAGCAAAAAGGGAACTTCTGGCCCAGGATAGAGTGAGAAAAGTAAGGTAAGAATAGGCGCGCAGTGGGAGCTAGTCCAACAGGGCCTTCTGGGACAGAGCATTGCTCACCAGATGTGATCATTAACACTGATCATCAACTTGACAGAATCCAGAATCACCTAGGAGACAAGGCTCTGTGATCCCTCTGAGGGGTTATCCAGATCAGGTAAACTGAGGTGGGAGGGGCCATTCTACATGTGGGTGGCACCATTCCACGGCCTGGAATCTGAGACCGCATAGACAAGACTGCACACGCTCCCACTGCTGTCTCCTGCCACCATGATGGACTGTATCCTTGAGCCAAAAGAGACCGTTCCCTTCTGAGGGAAGGTATTGCTCTTGCTGGGTATTTTGCCACAGCAATAATACAAGGATCTAATGCAACAAGGAGAGAGGCCTGCTGCAAAGAGGTCTTTCCCACCCCAAACTGAACGTGAGAAAAGGCAGGGTCCCAGCCATCACCCAGAGGGTTTTCCACCCAGGCGCAAAGACTCTTGAGAAAGGCAGGGTGAAGCTCCCATCCCAGAAGCCAGCTCTACAGTTGTTCTGCTTCAGACATGTCACCAGCTGAGAGCTCACTCCTCAGTCACTGACACCCAGAAACCCAAGTAGGAGGCGTGGGAGGCATTTGCAAAATCTCTGTTTGGTTTTAAACAACTACCTCTGCATAGGTAAAATAGAGCATAGGATGAAAAAAAGACACTGCCTCGCCTTGAACTTGAACTTGAACTTGACAGTGTTTTCATTAAAACCCTTTGAGATCATGCCAAACTCTCCTGCTCAGAAGCTGACAGTTCTCCAAGAAGTTAGAAAAGAGTGTGGAAATCCTCTCCCCAGTACCACACGGGAGCCTGACATCTCATTTCCCTATTAAGCAAGGGCAAGACACAGCATGATATGTTCTGAAAACACACTGCTCTCCCTCTCTCCTGAAAAGACAGATGATGATTGATGAAGCCTCCCACATTCTCCCCTTCTGGGGCCTCCAGGCTCCCTTCCCCCTTCTGGAGTGCAGGGCCCTAATGTCTCCTCCCTCTGAGCCTTGGCAAACTGCTCTGTGGGTTCCAGACTCCAGACCTACTGAGTAGGGGTAAGGTGACAGTGATGAAGGATGGGTCCCCAGGAGTGCAAAAAGCCAGGTACTGTTGGAGGAAGCGGGAGGCACTTGCTGAACACACTAC
Organism: Peromyscus eremicus; assembly: GCF_949786415.1. NCBI lineage: Eukaryota > Metazoa > Chordata > Mammalia > Rodentia > Cricetidae > Peromyscus > Peromyscus eremicus. The sequence goes on along the minus strand of NC_081416.1, from coordinate 70,572,435 downwards.
TTTGGAAATAAGATCCTGAGCAGGTGTTGGGGTTTCAGGTCTCTCTACTGTCACTGAACCAGCCTCATCCAGTCATTCTTCAACTGCTCTGTTCCTCCCGCCTTCACTTTTGCTTCTGCTGTGACCATACTGTCCTTTAGCTGTCCCCTCAACTCTCCTGGTCCATCTCACCCTGAGCACCCTTTGCCAGCAGGAAACATGGAAGTCACCAGCTCTGCAGCCTCAAGAGCCCCAGACTTATTTCCCTATCCTGTCCTTATGCTCACTCCTTAAGCCACTGTTGTCCCCAGACAAGCTTCCATCACTTCTTAAGCCTGACATCCCTCAAGACCCCTTGAACCTGACCTCTGACTTTAACCCACGCACCACTAACACTGGACCACAATTTGCACCTCATTCCTCCGAGCACAGTGTGTGTGCTAGCAGCACCCCAGTGCCCTTGAACTCCTGCAGCACTACGGCCATCAACACCACCATTCTCTGCACACAAACCACTAAGATAGCCCAAGGGATAATGAGAAGTCGGTGTGTTCCCATGTCCACTGAGCCCTCTGTCAGACTGGATGGAGATACTCCCTAGGCTTTTGCCCAATATTGATCTTGCATTTTCTTAGTTTCTGTCCATAAGCCCGTCACACACTCTCTGTTGAGAACCCTTCTCCAAAACTGTAAGGCCAGTTGCTCCCGCACCTGGATCATCTCAGGGGAATAGGAAACCTTCCTTCTTCCCAGGGTGATCCCACCACCTCTTGTCAGCCTCACAGCGTCTCAGAGCACCTTGTGCACTGTGTGGCTGTCTATCACAAACTCCACTCACTTCAAGGTCAAAATGTGACCGGGAAGGAAATAATAACTTGTCTTTCTGATCCTACCTTCCTTGTGACTTGGGTACTTTACCCTTCTCAAAGAAACTAGTGCCCTAAAACTCTGCTAAGACATCCCACACCAAATGCCATGCTAACTTCCTGGGGCTGGGCACAACCCTGCCAAATCATTGTGTCCTTGGGCACAAAGCCTGACTTATGGCTAGGGTTCTATTTATCTTACTAATCACTTTGACTACTTGTTCCAAGTTCAGCCAACTGGTCAACCTTCCTTAGTTTCCTTCATCCCCTCCCCACAACACCTTACAAACACAAACCCAGTGCTCAAATTACTGCCTTACTTAAAAAACAGATGGTTTTCTCCATTAAACAGTTGAAGTGCAAAACATTTGGTTTTAAAAAATTGTCTACATTTCTTCCAAGTCCTTAGAAGCACTGACTCACCTCAAGCAGAGTAATTAACTTTTCAATCATCATACTGGTTATAATTGCAACACTCAGATGTCTAATATACTTTCTGTCATTAGGGAAATGAAAGATTGGTTTTATTGGGGCACTAACATTCCACCGAATGGCAATGCAGTGAGGAGTGATAATTTATATTGCTGAAAAATATAAATTACTGAAAATCATTACAACAATTATATTTTATAACTTCCAGTGAGCTCAAATTAGTTGAAAGAATTATTACAACTGAAATTGTAGACTCTGTCATCAGCTTGAATGTGAATTGGTGGGGGGATGTGGTAGCTATGCCTCAGGACCTCAGGGTATCATCCGCATTCCTGCACACGTCCAATGGGAGCTCCACCCACCTCAAGTCAGTATGATCTCTGCTTACTCTTGAAGCCCCTGTAGCATACTGGCTTCTCCTACTAGGCTACTCCCTGGAGGCAGAAGCAAGTTTTGCTTACATTTACAACCTTATGCTTAGTACAGAGCACTCATTAAGTGCCATATGATTTAATTAATAAATACATAGAGAATACCAGAAACAAATGATATTACAGATGTTCATTTTAAAATACCAACTACGGCAATCTTATAAAGGAAAAGCATTTTTAAAAGTCTTTCCCTACCATTTAAATAATTATTTTATTTTATTAGCATACAAAGAATTGGGTTTCATCATAGCATTCTTCAAACCTATGTGCTCTTCCCACATCCACCATAATATTCTGAAATACACATTTGTAAGGTGCTTTCTCCTTTTAACACATAGCAAGAAGCTGGTTTTCTGTTTGCTTGGTTGGTTGGTTGGTTTTGCTTTTTCCTGTTTTTGAGACAGGTATCATGTAGCCCAGGCTGGCTCAACTTACTATGTGGTTCAAAACAACCTTAGGCTGCAGATTCTCTTGTCTCCACTTTCTGAGTGCTGGGATTAGAGGTGTGCACCACCACATCCAGTTTTTACACACTGCTGGGGATCCAACCCAGAGCCTCCTTCATGTTGGCTAGACAAGCACGCTGCCATGTGAACCGTATCCCCAAGTGTAAAAGGCTGTTTTACACAGCAACATCTGCTTGGCAAACTCTAAGAGCTGGCAACCCCTTTTCCTCTGGGTCTAGAGTCTTGCCCACCCACGTGCAGCACCCTTCACTCTTGATTGCAAAAGGTCAACTCTGTCCCCAGCTCTAGCTTTGCTCCTTTGGTCTGACCCCCATGTCTGCCTGGGCTCTGCCGAAGAGCAGTTAGCATGTGGGGAAGTGGGTTGACTGTGACCAGCACAGGACATGTCAAGCAGCCAGGATGTCTCATACAGAGATGTTTGAGGAATCTGTGCAATGGGAGGTTCTGTGACAGGCAGAATGGAGGGCTGGGCAGGCAATGTTCCTCCCCTTTGAACCATACAATGTGGTCTCCCTGCCTATTATTTCCAAATGCTTCCAATAAATGTTGCAATTGAGAGAAGGACACATGGCTAAAAATAAAAGTAGAAATATATCAGTTCTAGATAAACCCAGAGAATGGGAGGAGGGAAAAATCCTATCTACTAAGCACTTACCATGTGCTGAGTAAATTTTAAGTATCCTAATGTTATTGTTTATAACCCCCAGTGTGCATGTGCATGTGTGCATGCATGCATGCGCGTGCTCACACACACACACACACACACACACACACACACACACACACACACAAACACACGCACACACCCCTGTATAAGATAGAAAACCAACCTATTTTAAAGGACAGAAAACTGAGGTCCAAAGAAGGGAGTCTCCATAACCTGCAGGAGCTAAGAAGCATACCATGGTTTTAGGGCAGGAACCATCTGTCTCTACAAGTCTGCCATTTCCCAACCTTCTCTCTCCTGCTTCCCTCTCCTTCACCTCGTTCTGTTTTAAGCCTTCTCTCAGTCATTTGCAATCACAAATCAGTTAACTCATTACCAGTCAAGGTGAATGAACCTTTGTTGATTTAATGATATTCATTTAATAGGGAGTCATTTGTTGGGCATCAGATAGGTGCCTAGCTCTAGGCAGGTTCCCCAAATACCAGAGCAAGGCCTCTATTAGCAAGACTCTCGGTAACTGTTGAAAAGTCAGAAACCTAAAATATGTCTGTACCAGAAACAATATGGGCCAGGAATCAGAGGTAAGGGATGGGTACTGTCATCCTCACTACAAGTATTCAAGATGTCTAATGTAGACATTTTTTTTTAATCACAAAGGCAATGTTCCTATTGCCTTCAGCATTATTCATGCATTGGAGAATGGAAAAGCTCAGATACCAGAGTGGGTCACTCTTCCAATTCCTGCTTGGCCCTCAGTGGAGACAGGACTATTCCAGGAGGTAAGGTACACAAGAGCTCATCAGATTTCTTCATTTTATTATCCCTGAGCAATAATTTGACTTGAAATACATTTAGACATTAAGGAAAATCTGACTCTTAGGAGTAATTCTACCATTGGCCTCCCCCACTTACATGCCCCTGTCCTTGACTACAGAGAGATATTGTTCCACTGTGATTTCCTGCTCATCCCCACCTCCTTGTGTTTGTAGTTAAAATGAAATGGGATCACTGTACTTACCTCACTCTCACTTTCTAATCCCATAATAACCCACCGACTTCATCTCTAGTGACAGTGGCCAGACGGGTTAATAGCCAGGCACGGTCATCAATACCCCTGCTCTCATTCCTTATCGATTACCTCACACCAGTCTTTTCTTGCCCACTTCCTATTTTCCCTTGAGCAACCCCGCTTCCAAGCCCTCCCCCTCCAAAGCCTTTCAGAATCTAAGCAGTAAAAATAACTGTCATGTGATAATATGCCATTAAGGAGGGCAAAGGCATAGCACAGAGCAAACATTGGCATGTATGATTATATGCAAATGTCACTGAAAAGCAAAGGAAGTTGGGTGTAATCCTCAAAATAGCAAAAAACACCCAAAAAAATGTTGTCAAACTATGTGAATTATCCCAGATCTGAAAATGAGATATTTATAATTTTATAAATAATATTGAATTGAATAATACTGAATAATATAATAATTCAAATAAGAGAAAAAGCACAAAAGTCTTCTCTTGTTATGAAAAAGGTAGCAAGAAATTGGGACAGTGTTGTGAGGCATGGCTGAGTAAATCACAGGCCATTAAAAATAATCACTATGAAATCTGAGTCACAGCATGAAAATGTTATGGGTATATTAAGTCAAAAATAACATAATTGGATATTCAGTATATTTTAAAAAATCTGTGGGATCATGGGTAATGTTTTAAGACACTATTAGATGTTACAATGTTGTCTTTATCTTAAAAAAGAAATACGCAGGAAAGCAGGAGATGAGTCACTGCCAGACAATTGTCGCCATACAAGAGTATGATGATTGTTGATTTAATGTTGTTCATTTATTAGGGAGTCATTTGTGGAGCGTCGAACAGGTGCCTGTTTTGAACAGGTTTCCCGAATGCCAGGGCATGACCTCTATCAGCAAGGCTCTCTGTAACTGTTGAGGAGAAAGACTGAAACCCATAAAAGAGAACCTGAAATCTGTCTGTACCAGAAACAATACAGGGCCAGGAACCATGTCAGGTGGGTAACTATGAATACAGATGTGAAGTCTTGTCCCGGTTTAGTTATTAATGTTGATCATTTCCAAAATTAAAATTAATCTCTGGCATGGTTAGTGTCAATTGTCAATTTGACATGGTCTAGAGACATCTGGGAGACAGGCCTTTGGACATGCTTCTGGAGGCGTGGGGGAATCTTGGTTGTGTTAATTAAGTGGGAAGAGCCTACTGTGGTTGGCACCATTCCCTAGTTGGGATCCTAGACTGTGTAAGTGAGGGAAGGGAGCTGAGCAGCAGTAGGCATTCCTCACTCTTTGCTTCCTGACTGGAAATACAATGTAACCACCCAGTGTCAACCAGGAACAACCTTAAAGTCTCAGGAAAGTTCCTTGGCTATCCTTAGAAACCAAACAACTTCGGAAACCACCAAAATCACGTACATGGCTATTATAAAGACACACAAATGTGACTCTCTCTTGAGAAGCTCACACCCAACACTTGGGTGTGTCTTATCCTTTCCCTGACTGACCCTCTCTAACTCTGAGTGCCCCGTGGTAAGTAAGCCTTATTGACATCTCTTTCTAATAAACACCAATTCTACTTCACAGAGACTCCTGAAATCTTTTTCTGCAGCCAAGTCACGAATCCTGTCTTCACCAGAGTAAAAGTCTCTGGAAAGAACCCTTCAGGCTCCTCCAGGCAGCAGCATGGAGCTGTCTCTCTGGCCCTTGCCCTGCTGACACTATAGTCTTGTCAGCAAGCCATACTCTGATTTTATACAATTGGTGAGTGTGGAAAGATGCCAAGAACTGGAACTTTGGATTTGCAGCACTGTGAAGGGACAGGAACTATCAGGAGAAAGTGATCTTCATGGAGTCACACAAGCAGTTGTCCAGTGTTGAAACAAGGGACCTTTACACCCTTGACTTCTCTGTGTAGGGAAGTAGAGAAGAACCTGAAGACTTCTCATTTAAAATCAGAAATCACTGGCGTCCTGTTGACCACACTGAGACCTGCTGAGGCCCTATTTCTGCAGGCACAGGACCCATGGTCAGAGCCGTTCACCTTCATAAGCACCCTGAGGTAGGAAGGGTGGAGTTTTCATATGTATATGCCTCTGTGTATATGTGTGTGCATCTATGAGTGTGTGTGTGTGTGTGTGTGTGTGTGTGTGTTGATGCTTATGGATGTTACAGTATTGTATTTACAAAAGAACAAAATACATACTTATTTTCACAAACTGTGCATGCCACAGGGTTTCTCATGCTGTCTTGGTAAGTGTGCAGCCCTGTGGCTCTGAGGCCACCTGCCCTGACTTGCCATCTTCACCACCATGTGTCATCATTCTGAACTTTAGCTCTTTGCTTACAAATATTAACTCCCCTCACCCTTCCACCCAGTGTCTAACAATCACCATCCTATTTTCCATCTCTATGAATCTGATTACTCTAGGCCTTGTGTGAGCAGAATCATCTGGTATCTGTCCTTTTAAGTTATTTTTTATTGCATTTATCATCATGCCCCCAAGGTTCATTCACATACAACATGTGCCAGAATTCCCTTTCTCTTCAAGCAGAATAGCGTTCTATAGTAGAAAGACCCAGTAAGATAGATGTTCCCTTCTGTTCTGTTCTGTTCTGCTCTGTTTTGTTTTGTTTAGAGTCAGGGTCTCTTGTAGCCCAACTTGGCCTTGAACCCTAGACATCTGTGGCGGTTTGAATGAGAATGCCCCTGGAAGGCTCTGGCATTTGAACACTTAGTCCCCAGTAGGTGGTGCTGTTTGTGGAGGTCTAGAAGACACGGCCTTGCTGGAGCAAGTGCAACACTAGGCACTGGGTTTGCGGTTTCAAAGCCTCGTACTGTTCCCACTTCACTCTCTCTGCCTTCTGCTGTGGTTCAAGATAGGCGCTCTCAGCTTGATGCTCCAGTTGCCACGTCTGCTGTCTCCCAGCCATGACGGGCCCCTTTCCCTCTGGAATCGTAAGTCCAAATAAACCCTTTCTTCTGAAGGTTGACTTGGTCCTGTGTTTTATCACAACAACAGAAAGGTAACTAATACAGGAGCTAAAGCTGGCCTTGAACTAATCTTCCTGCCTGCGCTTCTCAGCTGTTGAGCTTGCAGGGTTACATTATTTCTCCCAGTTTTATTCAGTGCCGTGGATGGAACACAGGGATCCATGTATGATCCAAGCACACTCTACCAACGGAGCTACATCCCTATCCAAGATGGACGGTTTTAAGAGGTTATATTGCTGTCTCTCGGGATCGCTGTCAGACCATCCTTGTTACTACCACAATTCTAATACCAAGCTCAAGTCTGAGAAGTTGTCTCATCCTCAAGTCTCAGGCTGGTTCATCACTTACTTATAACACAATCTCAAGTGGCTGTTTGTTTGGGAACCTGCCAAGGCTTTTAGTCTTTCTCCCAGAGTCTGGATGGTTCTTGTTCTCTCCTCCCAAGACCATGTGCTCATTGTTTGCTGAGTTTAACCCACTTGTCCAGATACCAATATCTTGTCAGGATCCAAGCTAATAGACACCTGCCTCAAGGGCTTATCTATGTCTATATCTTTGTCCACTCCATCCTCCCATTCCTGTGGACCCTGCCCAGGGGAGGCAGACTTTCAGCCTTGGCCCACCTTCCAGTCACCCTTCATCAGATACTGCTCTGCAGTTTCCCTTCAAGCGATAGGTGGAAGACAGAGCCTGGCAGACACAGGTCCAGACCCACTTACAGCCAGAGAGAGTTCCTTCCTTGGGTGATGACCCCTGTGAACCTGGTCAGGCGTCGGGCATCCACTTCAATCCACTGATGGAGGTCGTTCCTGCCGGCACACCAAGCCCCATCATAAAAGTCGTTTTCATTAATGCCTGCCTGGAAAGAAGAGAGGGGAGTTCAGAAAGACCTTGGGTTGAAGATGACGAAGACAGATCTTTTCTCGGGACTGAGGAAGAAGAGAAGACAGGAGAAGGGCACGAGGGAGAAAAAGAAGAAAAAGCATTGCACCATCAACTCTGTATTCTAAACCATGGGAGGAAGTTGCCAAGTATTAACAAGTTGGGAATATCTCAGTACAGCATGTCTTCTCCTTGGCCAGTGTGAAAGATTAAATTTAATGAGCTCCTCCTATTCCTTATCCATTCAACACACAAAACCCCATCTCCTAGGTATCCACCATGGTGGTGGGCAACATTGATTGTCAGATTGACAAGATCTAGAATCCACTACTAGACAAAATCCTGGGCGTGTCTGTGAGGTAGTTTCTAGATTGGGTTAACTGGGATTGGAAGATTCACACTAAATGTGGACGGTGCCATTTCTGGGCTAGTGTCTCAGACGGAATGAAAGGAAAAAGTATGGGACACCAGCATTCCTCACTCTCTTCTTCCTGGCTGTAACACAAAGCGACCCACTGTCTCACACTCCGGATGCCATGCCTTCTTCCCACCTTGACGGACTGAACCCTCAAACCGCGGGACAAGATAAACGCTTTCTTCCGGAAGTTGCTTTTGTCAGGTATTTTGTCCCAGCAATGAGCAGAGCAGCTCACCCACCCACCCACACACCAGGTGCTGGGAAACCTCACCACCCAGGCAGCGAGAAATAGACAGCTACAAGAACTGGAGCGCCAGGAGGCAGGTGCTATTCAGGGACTCTGAGCAAACTGCCATGGGAGCGTTTAAGGACAGTTCAACTGAGTCCCTGAGATCATCCAGAGAATCCCCAAAGACAAGAGCAGCATGGAGCTGGCCCCAGATTGTAAGCACTGACAAGTGAGTACCTATCTATGACTGTTTAACCTGTTTGATGTGTTCACTATTACTCACTAGTATGGATAAAACATTTTGTATTTGCATTTCCAAGGTAGGTCAAATTTTTGCTCTGAAATTATCCCTACACTCTCACCATTTAAAGAGATAATTCCTTGACATAATTTTTAATTAAGGATATTTAAGTCAAGTGAAGCCTTCCAGTTTACTAAGACTGAGTCTGCATGAATTCTGTTTTATTTTTCTGTGATTTTTCTATGATTATAGCCAGCTACAAGAAAGTACGAATCTTAGAAAGACAGGTCATCTCGGGCTGAAGAGACAGCTCAGTGGTTAAAAGCACCAGCTACTCTTGCAGAGGACCAGAATTGGCTTTCCACAGCCCTTGTCAGGCAGTTCACGACTGCCTGTAACTCCAGCTCCAAAGGATCTGATGCCTTCTTCTGGTTTCCACAGGCACCTATACCCATGTCCACATTGCCTACACATACACACACACACACACACACACACACACACACACACACACACACAAATAAAAACAAAATGGATCTTTTAAAGAAAACAATAGGTCAGTTCATCATCTCTATCTCTCCCATCCTCTTTATCTTTGAGTACCTTTTAGTGAACTTTTAGGAACAGCCTGGCTTCTAATGAGCAACAGAAGGTGAAGTCCAGGGTATAGCTATGTACACACTGGGCCCCAAGTCCCATTCGCAGAACCCTACACCAGTCACCACATGAGCTAACATGTTGCTTTAATTAGGTTTCTTTTTCTACATTAAAACACTGTCACCAAAAGCAACTTGGGCAGAAAGGGGTTTATTTCAGCTTACAACTCTCAGATCACACTCCATCACTGAGAGAAGTCAAGGCAGGAACCTGGAGGCAGGAACTGAAGCAGAGACCATGGAGGAGTGCTGCTTACTGGCTTGCTCCTCATGGCTTGCTCAACCCAATTGCTTATACCACTCACTCTCACCTTCCCATGGTTGGCATCACCCTCTGAGGCTGGGCCTTCCACATCAGTCATCAATCAAGAAAATGTCCTACAGACTTGCCTACGGGCCGGTCTTATGGAGGCATTTTCTCCATTAGGATTTCCTATTCCCGGATATGTCTAGGTTTGTGCCAAACTGACAAAAGCCAACCATCACAGCAGCCTCTTATCAGGACCAAAATTGGCCCATGCATCCTTAGTGGGTCCTGACACCACCCTCAATGACCTCTGAGGCAAATGGTAGAATGCAGACAACACACCATTGTCAACAAGCATGCCATCTCAAGTGAAGGTGAGTTTCAGAACCTCCTAGTCAATATACTCAGAAAGCAAGCTTTAAACCAAGATGGCGTGGTGATATCTGTGATGGTGGTAGCTCTGTAGGCTCTGTCCCCTAAAATCATCAGGAAAAGCTTGCACTTCACTGTGTTTCCAATGGCTCCAGGTACTGATGTAGGTAAATCATTAAGAAACCTGGTGCCTGCTGCATAGCGTCTTGGTTTCTAGCCCTGACAGACAGCAGGGAGGCGAGATGCCAGCCCTCGAGCTATAATTATACAGCCACTTCCTCTCTACAGTGGAAGGCAATTATCCTCCTAATGACAGAGATTTGCAGCACATTAATGACCTACAATGTCACAACTTGTGCCCTCTCAAGAAACTAGAACATGCACTTATGTTTGTGTTGTGGTTCCCCTGTTCTTGTAAAAGCACTGGAGACTGCCCTTTAGAGCTCCATTCTTCTAGGGGCTGAAACCTTCCCTCAACCTCTGCAAAGCGGCAAGGATAAGAGGTGAAAGGCATGTGTACCTAATCCCCAAGTACTAGAGCAGGCTGAAGGCACACATGCCAACACGGTGACAGCCACCACACAGATACTGGCAGAGAGTGTGCTCCAAGGATGCACCACAGGCCTTGAGTCCCAGCTGACATCCCAGGATTTGCATGGATGCTCTGGGCCTTGGTTTTCAGGTATCTGTCAATGTGGGGGCCATCATCCTTTCTCCATCAATGCCCGTCACCAAGTGGGGGTTCAAATAATGAATGCTCACTCAGGACTGAGGCTATGATTCAGTTGGTAAAGTGTAAGGACCCGAGTTCCATCTCCAGCAGCCACGTAAAAGCTGGTCACGGTGTGTCTGTAACTCTAGTGCTTAGGGTAAAGGTAGAGATAGGCAGATTCCCTGGAAAACAATGGCCAGCCCATTCAGCCAATTAGTAAGTGCTGGGTTCAGTGAGAGACCCTGTCTGAAAGCATACAGTGGAGAGTAATAGAGGAAGACACCTGCACAGTTAACCACCAGCCTCTACACACACACACACACACACACACACACACACACACACACACACACACACACACCAAAACAAAACAGTGTTCCATAAATGTTAGTTGTCAGAGTTTTTAAAGCAGAAAATTTTGGCTGGCTAGCACTGACAACAGGTAGACATGTGAGTGCTTTGTGAATTATTTCACATTTTACAGGACCCTGGAAATTATGCCACTCTTCCAGTTCACTGCCATCACATTTTTATCCAACTTAAAACATCCAGGCAATGACTATGAACTCAGAAGAAAGGAGATTGGTGATCTAAGGTTCTTTCTCAACAGGCGTCCACGCTACCCTTCTGAGGATAATGTGGCATTGTCTGGTGTCACTGGAGGCTGTTACATCTAGGGGAAAGGATGTCACTCAACACCTGCAATGCATAGAACATCTGCTACACAAAGAGCTGCCTGTATAAAACGAAGCCACAGGCCTTGGACTCTGCTCTAAGGTGAGGCCAATGAGCATTGAGTGTTGTGCCGGCTTGGATGCCTATGCTGTAGAATCCTAGAAGCCAAGGCTGTCTAAATGCCCCGCCCACCCCTCCAGCATCAGCTGACCAGGGCTGTCTAAATGCCCTGCCCCGCCCCCAGCATCAGCTGACCAGGGCTGTCTAAATGCCCTACCCCGCCCCCAGCATCAGCTGACCAGGGCATGGAAATACAATGAAGATTCCTGTCTTTATCAGCCCAGAAATACTGTTTCTGCTGCCAGCCTCAGTTCGTTCTAGGCACAGCAGCCAGTCAATTAAACAGATGGGGGGGGAAGGGTAAGGGGGTGGTTTCCGGCTGGTGGAGATGACTCACTGGGAAATTATAGCCATCTCTGCAAAAATCAATTAGGAACTTAAAAAGCAAGCATCCAGAGAGGTCACCAAATTATTCCTCAGGGTAATAAACAGTATTAGCGAAATGCCTCTGAGAAACCAGAAAATGAGAACATCCATCCCTGTGTTTAAGACACTAAGGGGAGCTGACTAGAGGGCTGAGGAGCAAAATCTACAAAATCCAAAGACCCAGGTTCAAATCCTAGGCCCCACATGGCGGAGAAAGAAAACTGACTCCTTCAAGTTGCCCACTGACTTATGCTTACCTCCCCATGCATTAACTAATAAATGTAATTTTAGAAAGAAAACTAAAAATAAAGAAGTTAGGGAAATAATTGATACATTTGAGAAATTTATCAGAAGTTATTTAAATAAAAGATTTGATTCTTTCAAGGATAAGTGAATTTAAAAGACACCATTAACTCGGTGTGATTCCACTATGACAGCAAATGCTACTGTGACAGCGTTTTCAAGGCACTTAACAGACTCAGTTTTGTGAAGGTTAAATGTGGCTGGAGGTCCGTAACAAAGACATCACCTCACAGGATCCACTTAAGAAGTCAGATAATGCATCTGCCTCAAGGGGCTGGGGCAAACATTTTGGGTTTCCTTTGTCCTTCCTTCAAAAACCCTCCAAACAAAACAACATACAAAACACAGCTTTAATCTCTGGTAAAATTCAAAGACATTTGTGTTCCCTAGATCACAACACATGAAGACAGCGCTGGGGTGGGAGTCCTTGGTGACAGGAGTCCTTGGTGACAGGAGACAGGACTCACTGGCAGCGCTCCACGGAGAACCCAGCCCCAGACACGCTCAGGGGAGCACAGGTGTCTTGAAGGACAGGTGGGCAGGACTGACGTGGGCATGAGGAACCAACATGGTTTTCCCCAACTACACAGGCAACTGGAAAATTGTTTCCATGGGGGGAAAAAATTCATGAAGCCTGGATATGCGGATCCCAGGGCCAGGAGGAAAAGTGTGACAGGTTTCAGGGAACGTCAGCACCCAGGGGAGTGAGACAGTCAACTCCATTCTTCTCATCCTTGACAGCTGGACTTAGGACCTAACAAAAACCAACACAGATGTAACACGGAACAGAAAAGTGCTTTAGGAAACTGTAATGGATGTCTCGAGAAGGAGACCTCAATTGCATAATGCAAGAACAGGATACTTTCTAGAAGAAGTAATGAGCAAGAAGGCACTCTTGATAATGAGGAATGTAACTAAATTTTAGAAACAAAAACTTAAAATGAGGAAGTTGAGGAAATCTCATAGGAAGTAAACAGTACACAAAAATAGAGAGTTGGAGGGGAAAAATTAAAGCAGAGAAAGAAATCTAAAATAATTTTAGGGGGAAAAACCTACTGAATAAAAATTATAAGATAATTTTCCAGATCTGAAAGGCTTCAGTGTCTAAAAACCTAAGAACACAATAAATAATCTAAAGCATGTCACCATCACACTTCTCATAACATCAGAGACAGAAGATGCTAAAAGCCACCTAAGAGGAAACAAATGCATAAAAAGCAAAGAAAAGGATGGCTGCGGAGACGGTCAGTCAATAAAGTACTTGTCAGGCAAGCAGTGCGACCTGAGTTCGAGCCGCAGAACCCCACATAAAAAGCTGGGTAGGGTGGCATGAGCTTGTAACCCCAGCTCTGCGGCGGTGGGGACAGGTGGATCCCTGGGCTCTTGGGCCAGCCAGTTTGGCTGAATCAGCAAGTTCCAGGTTCAGTGAGATACCCTGTCTCAAAATATAAGGTGGAGAGCAGAGGGGTGTAGCATGAATCTTAATGAGTCTTATTAATAAAACAAACCCGGGCCAGGTATTGGGGTGAACAGTGGAAGATCAGAGAAACAGAACAAGCCACAGCTAACCTCACCTGGCCAACTTCTCAGCTGATCTTGTTTCCTCAGACTGGAAGCCTCTGTGTCCTCATATCCGAATGGCTCTCAGCTGAACTGTGCTGCTCAAAACCTAAAAGCTTAACCAGCCAAATGCTTCTAGTTCCTGATCTTCACGCCTTATATACCTTTCTGCTTTCTGCCTCACTCCCTGGGATTAAAGGCGTGTGTCACCATGCCTGACTGTTTCCAGTGTGGCCATGAACTCACAAAGATCCAGAGGGATTTCTGCCTCTGGAATGCTAAGATTAAAGGTGTGAGTGCCACCATTTTCTAGCCTTTGTATCTAGTGACTGTTCTGTCTCTGACCCCAGATAAGTTTATTAGGGTGCACAATATTTTGGGGAACACAATACCACCACATTTCCCCTTATTTTGTCTAAAATTAAAAAAAGCTTATAACTAATACAAGAAAAACTATCCAATAAGTATATAAAATATATACACAGTCAAGATTACATTAATGATGTCTAGTCCATTAACATTTGACAGATTCAGATAAAAAACTCCATTATATATATTAACAATGTCCAGTCCAGTAACATTTGATAAACTCAGACCAAAAATTTTTCATTATTTATCCTATTTAAAACAAGTAATTCCTTTTTTAAAGTATTTTTTCTTTTCATAATAGATTCAGTAATCTACCTTTTGTCATTTTTTTATATCTTCCTCTTTTTCTTTTTACAGTAGATTCAGTGATCTACCCATTTATCCTATTATTTCTTTATCTTTTTTCTCAGAGTAGATTTGATGATCTACTTCACATCTATAGAGGGGGAAACATCTGATATCGACCTCTGGCTTCCACATACACGCACACACACATGCATGCAAACACACACATGCATGCACACACACACACATGCCTGCACACACACATGCATGCACATACATGAACAAAAACAAAGAATACCGAGCAAAGATGCTAACAGAATCCTCAACAGCAGTATTTACAAAAATGAGAATATAACTTTAAAATGCTGAATCTTCTAAAGATTTCTCATCCTAGAATTTTAGCCTCAGATCAACAATCAATCCATTGTGATGAAATAATAAGCACACTTTTAGATTCATCAGTGTAAGAAAAAAATATTATCACTCATTTTCAAGACAAAATTGTCTTAAGTTTAGGCTTAATGACAGATGAACAAAATACTCTGGACCCTGTTAACACCAGTTAGTTTAGCTGCCCCTACCCAAACTAGGAATTTAGCATAAAACATTATCAATACAGCCAAGTTCCCCTAATGTTAGGTCTCACCATACACCTAAGAGCCTGCAAATGTGACAAGGTCATATACCTGAAAAGCTTTCAAATAAACAGGATGAAATAGATAAACCTGGGCACAATCTGTCAAGAAATAGACAAATGTAAGTGACAGGTGATTAAGATTGTACCCAAACCCATGACCCAGCCAGTGAGGAAAAGGAGGACGAGACCTGCATTCAGAATCATAAAAAAATCTTCTCTGAACTCAGTGCCCCTGCCATTCGATCTGGGTTGTCACTCAGTCTTGTGAAATAAACTTCCTCACATTTGCTACCCTGGATCTCTGGTGCTTGTTAGTATAAGTGTGTGTTGGAGGGGGGAGTCTTTGATCCTCACAATCCTCTCCCCCAAAATTTTATTACTCATGCACCATTTCCATGAAATTACTAGAGAACGTTGTTAGACAAAAATTAGACTGCCATCACGGGTCTGGGAGAAAGGAACTGAAACCAATTGCCCATCAGAGAGCTGTACTAGGAGAGTTACTAGCCCCTTGCTACAGGCGGTGAGATGGGGTCCTTCAGTTCCAGAGCACAGAGGGAATTTCGGGCTATTACAGGTTTCCAGCATGGAAGAGAATTCTCAGAAAGATGAAGTCTCATGATAGTAGCTGTACAGATGAGTCAGAGGACCATCCAGGGCTCCTGAAAAGATGTCTACAGAAACACAGAGAGCAAAAGCTAGCTGAAAATCACTCATAACCTCAGCTTTGTAGAAAAGTATGTTGAAGTCATTTCGCAGACTTAGCCTTGGTGCAAAGTGGAGGAGGGGCCTTTTCCATAATATAAGCAATTCTATAAGAGGTCAAGAAATTAATAAAATGAACTTTCATGGCCTAGAATTACCGTATTTATTGGCTCAGTAGGAAGTAATACTTTAGTAGCCATAAAAAGGAAAATGTTTAATATAGATCTACTAAAAACTTAAGACATGGGGCCAGCAAGATGGCCCAGCAGGCAAAAGCACTTGCTGAGCAAGCCTGCTAACCTGAATTTCATACCAGCAACCCACGGTGGAAGGAAAGAACCATCTTCCAGAAGTTGTCCTCTGACCTCCACATGTGAGCCAGTACACACACACACACACACACACACACACACACACATATGCACACACACCCTGCACATACACACACAAAAAAAACCATAATAATATTTAAATAAAATTGAGATACCACTTTATTGAATGCATGAAGAGGGGGTGAGTATGTGTTGATCATATTCATAAATACTAAGGAAGTAATAAATGGGAGTGTACAGGAGGTCAGGCAGCATCTAAGGGATAAAAATAAGGGACAGTCTCATCTTCCATAGCCAGCATCCCAAAAGCACAGCCAAAGACTATAAATTAATACTTAGCAATATGTACATATTATTTATTAGTTCTTAAATTCCCCCCAAGAACAATTAAAAGCCTTTGACAGTTGTTGCCCATCCCGAGTGCTGGTGGCAGTCAGGGGCGGGGTGAAGCTTGGGATTTGCGGACAGACGCCAACTTCTGTTACTGTTGTTATTCTCTCAACATTGATTTCTGTATCTTGATTCTAAAACTGATCTTTAAAAATGCATGTTCAGTTTTAAAAGCACACAAAAGGTCCACAGAAGTTGAGTGTGAAAGAGGGAACAGCTCCTACGTTTTTTTTTTTTTTATTTCCGGGGTCTCCAGAACACCTCCTACAGGCCTGGCATCATGTGAAGTGCTTGGCTTGGTGGCTTTTATGGAAAGCGACTCGCTCTTTGGAATGAAATCACTGAGCTGCATCTCCCACTATCCTCAGCCACCTCTGTGAGGAAACATCTGGAGGCAAATTAAAAAGTCATAGCCAAATGACTGTAACCATTTAGCAATTCTAAGATAACAGACTTACAGCTGTTATTCAGCAGGCATGGCTCAGGGCTATTTATCCAGAAACACAGAGTAAAATAATAGTTACATTTTAAAGTAGTTTTGAGGGAGAGAAAAAATGAAAAGAAATGGTGGCGGGCCAGGTTCCCAACAATTACTACCTTTAGTGATGGGTAAGGGATAGTCTGAGAGTGCTAGCAGGCCCTCCGATTAGGGGAGCTTAGTAGTTCTTCTAAAGCTGTAATGAGGAGTGACGTCTGTCTTCTATCAACCTCTGCAACAAACCCCAGACTACCTTGATAAACCCATAAAACTGTTCAGGTGCCCGAGGCTGGAGAGATGGCTCAGCACTTAAGAGCACTTGCTGTTCTTAATACCCAGTTCCCAGAAACCATCTTCTTACAGGCTTGCAACTGCTTGCAACTCTAGCTCCAGGAATATCCAATGCCCCCTTTTCTCCTCTGGGGTCACCTTCCCACATGTAGCATACACAGAAACACAGATATAAAAAATAAAGGTAAATCTCTAAAAAAAAAATAAACCAAAATCTTTTCAGGTGTCTATAAACAAAGCATTCGGCACAATCCAAACCTTGGTCTTTAAAGTCAATTAGAAAAACAGGGCTCGCTGATTTTGAGGCCACTTTGAAAACTCAAAACCAATGTTTGAATTATTCCCCTGCAGCAGTCAAGGAAGCCAGTAAACAGCCAGGGACTGAAACTGAAAACATAGCAAAAGAAAAATCTATTAAATGTACTATTAACATGTATTGTTTTTGAAAATGAGGAAAGATAGGAAAGATGTTAATTGAAAAAAATGAAAGAATGTTCACTTTCTAATTCAAGGCAACTAAAATCGCAGAACTGCTTTGGTCATTATAGCTGCATGTGCATGAAATAAGTTTAATTCTCAAACAGAGCCGTCATCAAGACTGAATGAGCTCCCCGTGCCCCATCAAGGCAGCATCGCATGAGCAGCCTCCAGGATCCACACAGCCCAAGCTCCAGCTTCATCATCTGCTCCATCTCCAAATAGAGTAGTCTTTTCCTTCCTCCTTCCTTCCTTCCTTCCTTCCTTCCTTCCTTCCTTCTTTCCTGCCTCTCTCTCTCTCTCTCTCTCTCTCTCTCTCTCTCTCTCTCTCTCTCTCTCTCTCCCTCTCTCTCTCTCTCTCTTCTTTTTTTGGTTTTTGGAGACAGGGTTTCTCTATGTAACAGCCCTGGCTGTCCTGGAACTCACTCTGTAGACCAGGCTGGCCTCGAACTCACAGAGATCTGCCTGCCTCTGCCTCCCTTCTAAGTGCTGGGATTAAAGGCTTGTGTCACCACCACCTAGCTGTAGAGTGGTCTTAACACTGGAATTATTGGACCCTGTGTCCTGGCAGCCCTACCAACAAAGACTTAGCCAACCATCCTCAATAACCTGACGAAAGAGACAAAACACATAGAAAAGCAGAGAGACAGCCACAGTCGTTTACTGTGGCACATTGGGAAAGGGGACAAATAAGGAGGTCCACTGTCCTAGCTTCATTTCTGTTGCTGTGATAAAGTATCATTTCAGCTTACAATTCCAGGTTACAGCTATCATTGTGGGGAAGTCAAGGCAGGAACTTCAAACAGCTAGTCTCATGACTTCCACAGTCAAGAGCAGAGAGAAACAAATATATTCATGCTCACTGACTTGATTGCTTGTGCTCGGCTGAATGTCTCCATCCTTGTAAGGTTCAGAACCTCCTGCCTAGGAAATGGAGCCACCCACAGTGGGCTGGGCCTTCCCACATTAATTAACTTAATTAAGCCAAACACCCACAGACACGGTATAGGCCAGCTGACCCTATGTAAACAATCCCTCATTTAGAGTCTCTATCAGGTGATTCTAGTTTATGTCAAGTTGACAAATACAGGTAACCATAACCTCCAGTGACCACCTCAAGTCTGTCTTTGGGGTCCTGATATGATGTTTAAAGTTTAAACAGAGGGCAAGAGCTATACATAACTAAGCAGTCTTGGTCAAGTGGTAGTTTCAACCATCATTAACCCTTGGTTGTCTGGGCTCCAGCCTTTCCCTCAAGATGGTCTGACATGTTGTCTTAACTTTGTGAAGTCTCTTCCTGGGAGACAAATTCCCCCTCTGGCTGGCACCAGGCTCCAGCCTTTTACTTCTCCCAGCATGACTCTGCTGGAAAATGTCCAGTTTCTTTTGGTCCACTGTCTCAATGGTCTTGACATCCAGAGGAAGGGATACAAGGATCTCTTTAGGGTTCTCTTCATTCCTTCCAGCCTAGTTACAGTCTGTCTGTAGAATGGGATTGAAATAGAATCCCCAGAAGACGGCTGGCTACACATTCCTTGGGTTAAATAATCTACAGACTGGGCTGGAGAGATGGCTCAGCCGTTAAAGGCTAGGCTCACAACCAAAATAATCTACAGACTGCCCATCACGGAAAGGGAGCTACTGGGGGAGTGAACCAAATTCACTCCATTTTCTGGCTGAACCAGCTGCAGCCTGTGACTAAATTTACTTTATGATGCAGCCCAACTGTCCTGTCAACAGGAGAGCTTGGTCCATTTAGTCTGTTGACAAGTGCTCTTTCAATGACTCATCAACACGGCTGAGACATTCTGTTTTTGGATTTTGCTTTTCCTTTAGCTACAGACCCATTTCTTTGCTTGAAGTTCATCTTTCCTATACATTTAAAAGATCCACATCTCTTTCAGTTAAGCTAATGTAACTTAATTCTCTATATTGTTTAGAAAGCCTCTCCGGACTCCCTATTCTGCACAGTGATGAAATCATTATTTCTATTTCTCTCTACCTCTCCTCTTGTTCTGTCAAGGTCTAATTTCACCCATTACATGTTTCTTAGCATCTGCTTTTATATTGGCTTTCATTTTTAACTGACACAATAAACAGTGTGCGACTATGGGGTAGAGCATGACAGTTCAATGCAAATATATAACGTGTGAAGACTGGATCTGGGCAATAGCATGTCTAAAACCTCACAAGTCATTAGTTTTTACCAGGAACATTTGAAAACCCTTTCTACATGCTATTTTAAAATATTCAATTAATTGCTGCTGACCTCAGTCACCCTACTTTGCTGTAGAATGTGTTCATAATAGAAACTAGCTCCTCTATCCTCCTCCTCTTCTTTTCCTTCCTCCTCCCTCCTCCTTTTCTTCAGACAGGGTCTCATTTGGCCCAGAATGGCCTCTAGCAGCTCCTGTCTTCACAATTGGAAGTTGCTTCTGCTATTGCTTATTTTTAAGATTTATTTTATGACTATATGTGTGCTTGAGTGCATGTGTGTACCATGTACATGCAGATGTCCTCAGAGGCCAGAAGAGGGCCTCAGATCCCCTGGAACTGGAGTTGGAACAGTGGTGGTAAGCTTCCTGGCATGGGTACTGGGAGCCAAACTCAGGTCCTCTGCAAAGAGCAGTAAGCACTTTTCACCAATGAGCACCTCTCCTTCTGCCCCCCCCCCATTTATTCTCCTCCTCTTCTCATATAGTGAAGGCTGGCCCCGAACTCACTGTGTAGCCAAAAATGACCTTGAACCCCTAATCCTCCTGTCTCCACCTCCCAGATCTGCGATCCCAGGTGTGTGCTGTGGTGCCCAACCACAATCGACACTTCTTTGGAAGAAAATAAGAAGTGTGTGGCCATCCTTAAGATAAGTACTCATTTTGAATTTTCCAAGGGAGTCATAATCAGTTCTGTTATTACCAGAAAAATCCAAACACCCCAAATTCCAGTGTTTTGGCGCCTCACACTGTGTCCCAGATTGCTGCTTGAGGCCAGATGCACAAGAAAGTCCCTTTACAGGAAGAGGCAGGATGGCATCCCTTGACTCAGAAATTATCCTCACTGGGATTATTTTTGCCTTTGCAGGCCCCAGTACACAGCATCCCCCACTGCATAGCAGCCCCCAGGACAAGGCAGCCCCCAGTACACAGCAGCCCCAGTACACAGCAGCCCCAGTACACAGCAGCCCCAGTACACAGCAGCCCCAGTACACAGCAGCCCCCACTGCATAGCAGCCCCCAGTACACAGCAGCCCCAGTACATAGCAGCCCCAGTACACAGCAGCCCCCACTACATAACAGCCCCCGCTTGTACAGTCACAGTAAGTCTCATGTAGCCATCCCATAACCAGAAACCAACAGAAGCCGAGCACCATGAGACCGAGTCAGGGCTGCAGGATCAAGCAGGCTTCAGAATCAAAGGTCCAGCCATGGGCAGACATGGGCAGGCATGGGACATACAGTGGGAAACTGTAGAGACAAAGCTCCAGGCTCTTTCCAGGGAAGATGTAGTCTCTTAGCTAGGAGAGGTGTGGCTCCAGGCGCACTGGCAACAAATCATATGGGGCTGTCAAACCACGGGTGTGAGGGATGAGTCCAGCCATGTGATCAGCACACCAGGCTAAAACTCAATCCGAGGACTGGCAAGATGGCTCAGCGGGAAAAGGTGCTCAGTGCCAAGCCTGATGACTTCAGTTCAGTCTCCAGGACCCACATGGTAGGAGAGCAGAAACTCCTGCAAGGTGTCCCTGGCTTCACACACACATAAGTAAATGAATGTAATGCTAAAAGACTCTCAGATCGGTAATCTACACCTGACTTCCTGACCCAAGGGCACGTAGATGCTGTGTGCCTTAGCTCACATGTCACTTCGGGTAAAAAGAAGACCAAATCCCCACAACTGGACTGCACTATCTGCTTCAGGATGCTCTGTAAGCCCCTTGAGAACAGTACCTCAGCACTGGACAGTGCTCGGGCCTGACACCTCCAGTCACACTGTCACAGGAGAGGGACATAAAGGGCCACTTAAGGGCCAGAGTGAGTCATCTCTAACCTGCATGACAAGGCAGGGGCCACTGAGTACCAAACACTGTGACTAAGCCATCACAGTGTAGAGTGGGTAATTGCAATATACCATGCTTTTCTTCTGACCTCAAAATAATGTCCCTTTCAAGCGAGCTCTGATCTGAGGCTGGCTTCCCTACCATTGTGGGAGCTATGGTGATGTCCTGAGTCCAAGCCAAACATGCTTTCAGAAGTTCCTTTCCTCTGTTCACATGCATACGTCAGCACTGCCTATGACTTTAAAGCAGGGACCTCCGACCTTTTGGGTTCTCTGGGACACATTGGACAAAGAAGAACTGTCTTGGCCCACACATTAAATTCAGGGGTGCCCAGCTTGTGGCCCACATGTAAGACATTGTGATGTGATAGTGTCACCTACAAAGGTCACACCCAAGAGTCATGCAATTGAGTTACAAACAAAATTGCAAAAAAGGAAATCTTGTGTTTTAAGTAAGTTGATGATTTTGTGTTGGGCCACATTCAGAGCTCTGCTAGGCTGTCTGTGAGCTGGGATCCATGGGTTAGACACCCCCTCCTTAAGGTCTAAAGAGTGAGGCAGAAATGTAGCACTTGGAAACGCCAATTGCTATTAACCTGTTCAGACCTCTCCAGCCACCTGACATGTCAACAGTGGAAGAAGTCACTTAGGCAGTGGTGCCATGGTTTACCAGCCCCAGCAAAGCCCTTAGAGACTTCAGAGGATGCTTTGGGGATGGGGCAGGTGGTGAGCTGCTGTTAGACGCCTCACCTGAGTACTGGGTGCTGTACAGTGTGGGTCTCTAAGCAGAACAGCCAACAACATCATTATCAGAGCTGCTGCGCCTGCTTGCAAGTGCCTATCTCAGTTAGGCCAGCTCACCGTTGGCATTCTCTCAGAGAAGCAGGGGTGGGTTGAGAGGATGGGACGGTGTGTGAGGAGGATCACTGGACCCTCACCTGAGATGCCAGCATCCCCCCCATCACTCGTATGTATTTCTTCCCTAATTGCATGTGACCTCAGTAGTGTCACAGTTACAAGGGCTGGGGAAGGTTAGTGGGTGGAGGGGTGTCTATCTCTGTGGCTGTGAAGAAGCCACCGTCTCTGCTGGGGTAAAGGCACTCCAGTGCAGCTTCTCTGGCATCCCCCACACTCCTGCAAGGATCCCCTCTCCCGCTGTGCTGGTTTGCTTTCTGTTACTGTGATGAAATACTACACCCAAAAGAGGGAAGCTGTGGTAGGTACTCATGGCAAGAGCTTGAAGTACAAACCAGCAGAGGAATGCTACTTACTATAGCTTGCTTCCCCTGGCTTTCTCAGCTGCCTGTGTTATACAGCCCAGGCCCACCTGCCCAGGGGTGGCAATACCTACAGTGGAGTGGACCAACTCACATGAATCAGAAATCAAAAAAAAAAAAAAAGAAAAGAAAAGAAAAAAATGCCCCAAAGACATGCCCACGGGCAAATATAATGGAAGCAACTCCTCAGTTCTCAGGTATGTCTGGGTTTGTGCCAAGTTGACAAAAACGAACTCTGACCCATGTTATGTAAGTAAGCCCAATAAACTCATTTGGGTCCCCAGGGCAAATTTTAGTGGAATCATATTTTGGCTTGTCACTGGGACCTTAAGAAGAGGGGATAGATAGTGTTTACATCTCCTCAGGAAAAGAATCCTTACAGCAGGAGTTTACTCCTGAGACTAACCATAGGCAAAGGATCGGAACATATTTTAGAGGCTGGTCTGTAGACTCTTTGAGACTTCCAATGTTCATTT
This sequence comes from Peromyscus eremicus, assembly GCF_949786415.1. Lineage (NCBI taxonomy): Eukaryota > Metazoa > Chordata > Mammalia > Rodentia > Cricetidae > Peromyscus > Peromyscus eremicus. The sequence continues at coordinate 70,549,025 of NC_081416.1, read as the reverse complement.
CTAGACAATCTAGGGCTCCTCTGGGGCAAAGGAGATGAGTAACTGTGTCTGCGAAATTGCAGCCTTCTGGGAAGTCAGTGGAAAGGGTCCCGTAAGCCCTGGGGGAACAATCACCAAGACACTATGAGTGTCCAAGCCTTCCCCATCCTGCCAACTGCTTCTCTTTCTCACATCTTTGGCAAGTCTGGTCCCTATGTACTGACGCAATGCAAGCCCCATTCCATTAAACTTACACTGTGAAATTCACAGAAAAAGTTGACAAAAAAAAAAAATGCAAGAGTCCTAAGTTGGGCCACAGGGATGCTTTCAAAGTCCTCTGCTTAAAATGAGATGGCTTTTGTTTCTGTCACACTACAACAGGTGCATCCCAGTGAAAGCTCAGTGCTTTCAAACTCTTGTTCTGCAAAACCCAAGTTCCTGGGGAAAATCCCATTCCAGTCAAGTCATTCCAAAAGTCTGTGTAACTCTCTGTGAACTGAAGTTTCCGGAACAAAAGCCATTGCTATGTTAAACAGTCTGCAAGGCTGATTAACTGAGTCAAATTTCCAGTGATGGTGAAGAGTTGGAATATTGCAGGTCAAGCTATCTTGGGCTTGGGATAGGTCAAACTATCCTTTAACAGCCATTCAGTGCCCACCTCTGTGTTTGACCTAACATCCTCGCAATACAACGTAAATCCCTTTGGAATGTACCAAGAGAACCTAGCTTCTGCCTACTCAAAGGCTGAGGATGCCATCAGATAGCATCTAAGACCTAGCAGAGATTTCCTAGGCTGGCTGTAACCTACCTATCTGAAGTTCCTAATGATGTGTTGAAAAGGTGTCTTCATTTACTGCTTTTTTTTTTGTTCTATTACTATATTTAAAAAAAAACCTACATGAAACTGTTACCATGTTGGAACATAACATTGTGGAGAACTTGAATCCCTATTTTATAGCCATTGTCACTCACATTTGGCTCCAGAACAAACTATCTTTATTCTTTGAAGTAAATACTGTGTATTGGCATTGATGCCTGTAATCACAAGACTAAAAACAATGAAAAATATTAGCAGTTAAATATGATCACAGACATGGCAATTACTCTAAACACTTGATATAGGGCTAGGGAGCTAGCTCAGCTGGTAAAGGGCTCATTCTGCTCATAAGGACCTAAGTTTGATTCTCTAAACTCATAGAAAAGCTGGGTACATGCTTGTAACCCCAGCACTGAGAAGGAGGAGACTGGTGGGATCTCTGGGGCCAGCTGGCTAGCCAACCTGGCCAAGTCACTGAGCTCAGGCCAGTGCGAGACTCTGTCTCAAAAAAGATGGATGCACCTGAAGAACAACACTCAAGGTTGGTCTCTGGCTTCCACACTCACACACACACACACACACACACACACACACACACACACACACGTACAATACAACTGTAGGTTTTGATCTTTTAAAAGAGTCAGTTATTACATATAACAGAAGGCGGGGTGGTGCTGATTTGTGGAGGCAAGAAGAAAACTCATAGAGGAAGTGAGCAAAAATGAAGACTTGACCACTCTAAACCAAAGAAATAGGAAGCAAGGGCCTGTACTGCACAGCAGCCTCTGCATCCCTCTGCAGAGCAGACTCCCATCAGGTGCTGTTACATGGTTCAGCAAACCATCAGTACCTAGTCAGCCCTCAGACTCACTGTTCCCACCTATGCATTCCAAGAGCCATGGAGCCAAGACATTTAAACATATACTCTGTTACTATGCTGAGTGGGTGTAGATGTCTTGTCATTACTCCCTGGATACAATGCTATGGGAGCCCACAGAGGCTATTTAGTGAGACCTTACTTAGAGTCAGAGAATCTGAGCTTGCTTTACCCAGCAGGGCTGCATAATGGGATGATCTGACCACCAGTGTGGTTACCAGGTGTTTGGAAGGGTCTACACTTGTCTGTATGTGTGCTTTGATCTTGTAAGGAGGAGGTCTTTTGCCTCTCCCCTTGGCATATTATAAAAAGCCCTTTTGAATAAATGAAGAGGCTGTTGGGCATTGATCCAGGCCCTCCTGAAGCTATCCTGTTTCTGTCTTTCTCCTCATCGTCTAGGTCTATCTTCCTACCTAATATTTCCTCATTCCTCTCTCCTCTACCCAAAAACCCTTCATAAGGTGGGAGGTGGTCGGAGCTGGTCTCCCACGGACTCCCACACAATGCCATACTCACTTACATTGAATTCAGTACTAAGAGTAATCTAGAAGTGGTTGAACATATTTGGGAGGATGTGGGAGGTTATGTAAAATTATATGAAGAACTTGGGTCCCCCATAACCTTTGGCCTCTTGAAGCAATCCTCCATGGATGTCAAAGAAGGAAAACAAAAATCAAATGTGAAGCAGAGCTGTGTTAGTACCAGGTGATGTCACTCCATAGTGACCTCACTCCTGTACCTGCCAGCAAATGTGTCCAGGGAAAACCCTGAAATCAGGATGCATTAGGCTGCAAGAGCATCAGCACAACAGAGACAGTAGAGAGGTACTGGCTGACTCATCCCTGCAGATGTCACACCTAGACCACCCCTAGCTGCTGAGGCAATTTTATGGCATCGTGAGGAGCAACCATCTGAGGTTTCAAGCAGCTTGGATTCGTGAGCTGCCTCTCCTGGGAAATCTTAGCTGTGTCCCTGCAAACACTGTGTTTACATTGTATAAGTCAACAGAGCCAAGAATGGTATTTGTCTGTGCTGTTAGTGTTAAATGAAATAATGCATGAAAATCATCCGGCCAGGTGCTGATGGCTCTTAGAGGCCATGCAGCTCTCCCTCTGCTGAGGACCAGAGCATCATAACTGCAGTGAGTGAACAGGGCCTTTCCTCGTGTTATTTCTGTCCCAGGTCAGAGCAGACAGTCCTCCACAAAGGAGCACATGGATTCTGAGGAGTATGGATGAGGCCCCTGAAAGTCACCGGAGATAATCCCTCACCTTTATCCCCTCAGTCACCCCCATATTGTGACCACAGCAGAGCGGGGACTTTGCTGTGATGACATCAAGTCTCTGAGAAGATGGGCATCCCACCTACAGCCTCACAGCCAGTTTAAGAATCCCAGTCTATAAGCTCTATGTGCCATGGCCTGGATGTTGGGCCAGTGTGTACTTGTAGGGAAATGGGCTTGGGAAGGGCTAGACTGAACTTGTTCAAATCCTGATGCACAAAAAGATGGGCTGAAACACAACTTCTAATTCTGACACCTTGGTAGTTCTCACACTTAAAATCCCATTAGCTCGACACGCCTACAAAATACTCACATGGGAGACAGATATGGTTATTTTTAAATCACAGTTCTAATTGTTGTGCGGGGGGATGTATTCTTGGAGTGCGGCTTTAATTGTGCACCTGGATCTGTCAAACTGTGACGCCTGCGGTGCTAGCTCCAGAAGGGAGAGACCGAAAGGAGGGCCCTGACCTGGTCAGCGTTTGCCTCTGCAGATGGTATCCAAGCCCACCCAGGGTGGGTTAAGAAGATGGTTCGGTCTATAAAGCTTTTGCCACATAAGCACCTAAGTGGTCCCTATTACCACATTTTTCTTTTTTTAAGTGCTGGGAAGGTAGGAACAAAGGAATCTCTGGGGCTTGCTGGTCAGCCAGCCTAGCCAATCAATGAGCTCTAAGTTCAAGGAAATACACCCTGTCTCAAAAAAATATATGTAAGGTAGAGGGTGACTGGAGAAGACAATGCTCACCTCTGCCCCACCCCCACACACACATACATGTGCATAGGCACCACTGCATACATACGCATACACACAAACACATATACAAAGCACACTTGTGTGCTGTGGGCCATGTTCTACCCTCCTTGGTCAACCCCAGATAGAGGTTGCATCATGGCCTAATTGGGAATTGTCCCCTGTAGGTTCATGTATTTGAATATTTGATCTCCAGCTGGTGCTGCTGGAGAGGAGATTATGGAAGCCTTTGAGGGTTATAGGCCAGCCCAGTTCCCAGTCCTGCCTTCTACTTCTGGATCCACCAAGATGTGAATAGACATGATCAAGTGACCACTGCCAAGGACCAAGTCATGCCAGCTGCATGCCTTCCCCACCATGAGGAACTGTATGTTCTAAATAGTGAGTCAAAATAAATCTCCTTTAAGGGTTCGAGCAGCAACTCTGCTCTCTCGCATCAGTTCTAGAAATTCCCTCATGGAAGACTCCAGGGTAAACAATTTATCACTCAGAGAAAAATCCCCATGGAGACAATCAACTCTGACGTGACGTCCCACCATCTCCTTTCCCCATCCTCACAACAGGCAGCAGAGTGAGCCTCTACCCAGGCATTTATGGAGGGGAGCTTACTGTTTCCTGGGCTACACCTCCCATGCATAAAAGACAAAGTAAACAGAAAGACCAAAAGGTAAAGACTGTCCTCCAAAGGGCTGGATGCATGACCCCGAGATGGTAAGACAGAGTCACATTCCAGCCACACTTCGCAAAGTCTCTGGTAACATCCTCGGTGCCCCTCCATGCATTATGGGTATAGTTCTGGACACTGAGGGGTTCACAAACAGAAGACCAGATCCCTGTCATGTGGGGCTCATGCTCAAGGAAGGGGTTCACAAGAAACAAAAGTGCAGTGTTATGGCTCATTTGATTGACAGCTCATTTTATTGACACCATGATAGGATCTGGAATCACCTAGGAGCCGAGCTCTGTGCATGCATATGAAGGATTAGGTGAAATGGGGTGGAGGGAGGGGAGGTCCACCCTAAATGTAGACAGCACTGCTCTGTGGACTGAGGTCCTGGACTCAATAAAAATGAGAAAGAGAACTGACTACCAGCATTCATCCCTCTGTTCCTGATTGTGGACAGACTGTTGCCAGCTGCCTCAAGCCCCTAGCTCCATAACTTTCCCATGGTTCTATCCTTGAGCCATGAGCAGAAAACCTCCCTTAAGTTGCTTTTTTGTAGGCATTTAGTCACAGTGAAAAGAAAAGAAACTTTTGTGCCAAGTTACAGCTGCTCCCTCAGAGGTCTAGAGCCCATCCTAGAGAACCCAGGACCCTCAGAGATGCATAGTGGTCTCCCCGGGTCAATCCCTGAGAGTTCACCTCAGGGTAAACCCTCTTACAACACACAAGAGGGATTTGGTTGGTTATGGTGTGTCTTCTACCACTTTCTTGTTGCCACATCCAAATATTTCTTAGCAGCTGTCACTTTCTAAAGAAGCTTTAGAAGACCTGGTAATTAGTGGGTCCTCGAAAAGAAAAGAAGAGAATCAGAAGAGAGCGCCCAGGGTTGCACATAAGAAGGGCTCAGCCCACTGGGCAGTGGTGGTGCACACACCTTTAATCCCAGCACTCGGGAGGCAGAGGCAGGCGGATCTTTGTGAGTTCGAGGCCAGCCTGGTCTACAGAGTGAGATCCAGGGCAGACACCAAAACTACCCAGAGAAACCCTGTCTCAAACCCATCCCCCCAAAAAAGAAGGGCCCAGCCCACCAAATTGGGCTTCACAGAAGGAAAGGCCACAAGCCAGCTGCCACTAGCTTTCCTTCAAGCCTCCCAAAAGACAGATCTGCCTACACCTGGATTCAGCCAAGTGTTCCAGCTGAATGTAAGAGAACAGTCCTGCCTTGTCACGGAAGCTGAGTCCTACAGTAAGGAAGGGGGCCCTTCCCACAGCTCAGTGGGATTGCTGCTTTGGGTGCCATGGGGCCTCCCCTTCAGGCAAGCCAAGCACTGCAGGAAAGGCCTGTGTTACCATTTGAGTGGCTCGTGGAATCTGCAGGGGAAGCTCAACAGAGAAGGACACTAGACAGTACCAAGGGCCAAGATCTTAACAGAACCTCGGACAGGTCGCCACATCTGATGTGCCCACAGAACAGCCTGGATGGTGTGGGTGGGCCTGGTGATTACCAAGGAGAGGGAAGATGAGCACCCCCCGGCTATGTGGTGGACCTCTCTGCCATGCCCTTGCCTGTGGGCATTCTTCATTGGGCTCTTGCCATTTCTAGACAGAGGGTACCCAAAAGGAAGTCATTACCTCACTTGTCCTGCCTTCTGTCTCTGGAGAAGCCCCATCCTTTGCACACAGGACTACTCTGCAGTGCCCCCCCCTTGAGAACTAGCGAACACTCTTCAAATGCCATGTATTCACCAATCCAAGCTCGGGGGAACCCTCCCTGTGTCTGTGACCTGAGCAATCATCAGTGTGACCAGAATGTATCTGAGAGGCTAGTACCTGGATGTTGAGTCTCCCACGATGCGCTCCCAGGCCATAGCGCTTTGCTGTGGAGGCATGCAGCTGGAAGTCTGTGATTTTTAATGTTTCCAGACCAAGAGGTGGGCAACCTGGGAAGGACAGGGCTTGTTAGAAACAAAGATGGCTATCAGAAGAAATGAGTGTCTGCTTTTCAGAGGTGGCCATACGCTTTTATTCCCCCAGTGAGCCCCTAAGCCACCAGCACGGCCCCCTTGCCCTGGCACACCCTGTGTTTCAGACAGATCAGGTCAATGCAGCCATCCGTGGCTCCCCAGTTCTGTCACTAGCATTTGCTTTCTGAATATCTGGGCTGAATATTCCCTCTTTGTTGCTAGCCTTGCTGCTGTTTGATGCCATATGCAATTAAGGCCCCTTCCAGGAGACTCAGCCAGAGAATGACACTGGGTAGAAATCTTCTAACAATCCCATGCTCGAGCTCCACAAATTAATCAGGACTTGTTGATTTTGCTTCGGCAACTCTGGCCTCTGTTGTGCATGATAATGAGCACAGCAACATAAATAGAAACCCGCTATTGTCTTCCTTCTTGGCAGAATAGGTGGCTGTGGGAACAGCTCCTGAGTACAGCTTGACCCTGGAATAAATGCCAGCCAATGACTGCCCAAGTCTAAACCACCATCCCTACACATAACAACATCGATGGCAGCCGAGGCTGGACCCCAGGTCTCCTAGGCTGGGCTATTCTCTCTCACCCACTGGCCTGCCATCATGTCCTATCGGGGGCATGTAGTGATAGAGCATCACAGAGGAGTCTCCGCCTTACCATCTGACTCGGAGGAGAAAAACAATTCTCAGGTAGGTGTGAATCAAGTGTGTTTCCACCAGAAATATCAGACAACTTCAAACATCAGAGGACACAGTCACAGTGGAACTGGACATGGCCTAGAATCGAGGGCACTCTGGGAGCATGTCTGCACACTCAGCAAAAGGCCCTGCCAGCCTCGGATTGGAGATGGCAGAGACTCTGCCAGTACCTGGATGAGAAGATCCATTCAGGCACTGCAGGCAGACAAGTTCGTGTAACACGAACCTTAAAAGGTCTTATTAATAAAAACAAACCCGGAGCCAGATATTGGGGCGAACGCTGAAAGATCAGAGAAGCAGAACAAGTCACAGCTAACCTCATCTTACCAACTTCTCAGCCGATCCTGTTTTCTCAAACTGGAAGCCTCTGAGTCCTCATCCAGAATGGATCTCAGCTGAACTGCTGCTAAAAAGCCTAAAAGCTAAAAATGCCTAAAAAGGCCTCTAGTTTCTGGTCCTCACGCCTTATATACCTTTCTGCTTCCTGCCATCACTTCCTGGGATTAAAGGCAAGTGTCTTTCCCAAGCAAGACATGAGATCTCAAGTGCTGGGATTAAAGGTGTGTGTCACCATGCCTGGCTGTTTCCAGTGTAGCCTTGAACTCACAGAGATCTGGATGGAGCTCTGCCTCTGGAATGCCAGGATTAAAAGCATGTGTTACCACTGTCTAACCTCTATGTTTAATATAGTTGCTGCTCTGTTCTCTGACCCCCAGATAAGTTTATTGGGGTGCACAATATATCAACCACAAATTCAGATCTACCAGGAACCAAGATACCACATAGTCCCCCCTTAACCTCTCAAAAGTGGAAACCAGCACATTGAGAACCTGAGGCAAGCCACCGAGAGGGGCCAGCCGCCGGCAGAGCTGCACAATGGATCTAGTCTTCAGAGTCTCATCTCCAGGCTGGTAAAGGACACTGTGTGTCCTTGGGCCTGCTGACACCCTCTGGGAGGCTTCCTGGGTTGGTAACTGACATTAGCCATCTCCCTGACCCCCACCATAATGGGGAGCATAATCAGATGAATGCTGCTGTTCCCTGACATACTGTGGGAAGACAGGTCAACTTCCAGTGACCAGTTGGTGCTCCATAGCTTCTGGGAAAGGATCTTGTAGCTGGGACCTGGGGAGTCACTTACTGGTAGAGCATTAGCGAAGGAGTGTGAAGTGGGTGAGAACAGCATACAGAAGAGATGTGAGCAAAGGCCACACAGTGAATGGGGTGGGCAATGAATTTAGAGGGCATGTAAGAAGGCAAGGGTCACATGACTGACGCCAGGCAGTCACTGGTGACCCTTTCAGTGAGTAGGGGAGAGGTTAAGCAGGAAGGGGGAATCTGTGAAGCCAGACCACTGATTTCCCAAGGCCACTCAGGGTCAACAGTTACCATGAACCCCCTGCTTCACAAGGGTCTGCCCCTCCACCTTCCAGGTCTGAAGAAACTGGGAGCCTGACTCATATGGGTGGCAGGTCATTGATACCAAGTGTTAAGTGAGTACTTCTCCTTTCTTATCCACCAGGAATTGATGAGGCTCATGTCTTATACGAGCAAATGAGCAAAGCTATCCCACCACCTCTTCTGAAATCCATAATGCTTGCCTCCTATGCTGGGCATCACTGTGGACCTTCTGAGCCACCAAAGCAGTAGTCTGCCCTGCCTCTCGGGTCCAGCAGCCATGAAACATGACCCCTGAGTCCAGAAGATAAACCTATACCTCTCCTCTTACAAGGGCTGGGAATGTGGGCCTGTACCCTCCCAACTGTAGCTTCAGGACAACAAATACCCTCTCTCAGCTGCTGCCCTGGGCTCTCAGACCCAGTATTCTCTTATAGCCATTACAGGCCGTGTTCGGAATTCAGGCAAGGTCTGGGGGAAACACTCACTGACTTACTAGGGCCACTAGGGTCAGGGGTTCCTAACAGTCTGCCACTTAAAGCGTGGCTGGGATTTGGGCTCAAGGGCCCCTAAACTGGCGTGCCTACCTCCAAGCTCTGGTTTTCCCCCACTGCTCCTACCTGCTTCTGGGTCCTTGCACTTCTACTGGTCACCTCACCTCAACCTGTCATGCATGCTTCAGACACTGGCAGCATCCTCAGCCCGTTCTAAGAGGCCCCACACCTCCTGGTCCTGGCACTGAGCTGGCCACTGGCAATTGGGCTCTGTGGATAATTCCTTGTGTTCTGGATATGGCCTCTGCTAGGCTCAACTCCTAAGTTAGTTTCTGACCCTGAGGGACCAGGACATGAAAGACTAGACAGAGGGAAAAACCTTAGCTCTGTCTCTCCACATCCTTGTGCTCAGATCTGCGGCATCTCCATGTAATCAAGTCAGAAACGCAAACAGTATCCACCGTCATCTGTGAGACTATTTCAGAGCCACACAGACACCATTCCAGCCTCCACTCAACAGAACATGGTGGGGAATTCCATTACTTCATCTAGCCCTGCAACCTCCATTTCTGTTATTTACAGTCAGACAGGCAGATGCACAGGTAGACAGCCAGATGGACAGATAGCTCACAGTGACAATGATTGCTATTCAAAGCATTTCTTCTAGATAAAGAAAACATCTCATACATACACAAATGTTTTAGTTCAAAAAGGAGTTACTTGAATGAAGTTAAATGTCTATTAAGATTGCTTCCCTTGTAAGAAATCCCATTAAGATCTATGAGACATGGAAAGAAGCGCCCGTAAGGGGGGTATTTCGTAAATGCAAACCTGATACTGACTCAAAAGTTCGGTGCCTGGCCTCCGGAAGGGCCCAGGCCGTTGTGCACCCAGGGCAACAGTGGAGCTTCACATGAGTGGCAGCTACTCTTGTCCACACCTACAAGAGTGTCACAGAAGAAACCAAGATGTCCTGCTCCCTTCATCCATGGAATTGCTGGGCAGTGACTTTGGTGGGAACCCAGATAAATACACGGGCTCAGCCAGTTCCTATGTGGTATCTTCCATGAACCCAGCATCCTGACACCTGGACTTCTTTCCTTATTAGAAGGTGCTGTCTTTAGATGATCTTGTTTTGTTTGCAAGCCTTTCCCATTGTCCATGTAGAAGTAGCTAGCCATGGATCCGCTCTAGGGGAGCACAATGTCCTTGACAGGCAAACATGAAGATACAGACCATATGGATTAGTGAGTGCTGCTTGAAGGAAACCAACAGCACCTCATTTAAACAAGGAAGGGTCACTATAGGGACAGCAGGGACAGGATAGGACAGGGCCCGAGCTACCATCAGCCAAGTAGCACAAGCTACCACTCTGTGCTGCCAGAGGAAGGGACTGACTCTAAGGGTATCTCCAGCGTCACATCATACCTGTCCAGAGTCTCCACCCAGCCACCTCCCTGGCACCAGGACTTAAGTGCTATCAGCAGAGAACGTGTAACAGAAGCAAGGTGCAAGCTCACAGCCACCACGATGCCTGGGACAAGCGTGTGGAGTTCCCTGTCCAGTGCTGAGGGTTAATCTGGGAAGTGTAGGGCAAGGCTCACAGATACAGCAAGGCAGTCAACCTCATTCAGGAAATTTCTATTTCACCAATTATCCACTCTTATTTTTGCCTCTGGACTACCTCACTCTTTACCTTCCATCAATAATTACTATAATTCCCTTCCTGGGGTTTCCAGAGAAAAGAAAGCCCGGTGGCAACTGGCTCCCCGCTCGACACAGAACAATGTGTTCTCCAGTGCAGGACACTATGGGGCGCAAGAAAAACAGCACCTGTCGAGCAAGCTGTGAGGGCCCCAGGTCTCCAAACAACATATTCCTAACATATTTCAGAGCCAGTGAGATGGCTCACCAGGTAAAGGTATTTGCCACCATGCCTACCAATGGAGTTCAGTCCCAGGGATGCAGGTAGGAGAAGAGAACCAGTTGTTAAAAAGTTGTTCTCTGGACCCCTCATGTGCACCATGGCACGCACTCACACTGTAGCATGCACGTGCCCCCACCAGCACACACACACTAAATGTAAAATTTGTAAACATTTAAAATTAACAAAAGCTTAAATCTAGAGTAGTTTAAGGACAAACTTCTCTTCTACCTTCCTTTACACAAAGATCAGCAAAGCAACAACTTCAGGTTATAGTCAGGTATTTCCTGGTGAAAGCTCTAGGTCCATCTTAATATGAGCATTGAAAGTGTTACATAGGAATGCCCTGTTAGAAAAAGGAAGTTTCTTATACTAAAGATGAAAAAGTAAGAGGTAGGAGAACTATCTTTTGGTTTTAGAACTTTAAATTAATTCAAAGTACAGGATACTAAAATGTCCTCCATACTACAGGCTTAACCCTGATGAACTTCAGTATTTTTTTTTTGTCTGATTCATTTTCCTCCTCTTGGTTCCCTGAGAATGTTCTAGAGGTTTTCAGAAGAGCTAGTGGGTGTTCAGATCCGCAGAGAGATCCTCCCACTGGTGCACCTGCAAGGTCCTCTATGCTGGAGAAAAAGATGGGGAAGGTAATTAAGGTATCACCCTAAATTGGTTCCCACACAAGAGAACGGTGGGAGGTGCCATGTAAATGAATAGAACAGTATGGAGGCTGAACAGCCAGGAGGGCCAGGGAGGAGCCCACGTCATCACAACACATCAAGGCATCTGAGACCTCCGTCCTGCACAGGGAGGCAGGCAGTTCCTCTTTCCTGTGGCCAGAGGGGCAAGCAAAGACTAGAGAGGACTACATATAAAAGGGGCAGCTGACATCATTCTTGGAGCCACCACCCAAGGCTTCTCTGGTCCCTGAGTAACATCTTCAGGTTTTGGATTCCAGCCATGGGGAAGAGAGCCACTAACAGTAAACCCCAAGGCAATGGAACCCTAGGAAAACCCATAGCATAAATGGAGGGGCTCCAAGCACACCTCCACCTCCTTAGGATCAGAAACATAAAAGAGAGCAGAGATAAGGGTGCATTTTCAGCTATGATCCTTGGCCTGTCTTCAGCTGTGTGAGATGACCCAGAGGTGACTTACACATACAGGGGACTGACTGAAAAGAAATCATAAATTTGTTACCAGCTAAACTACCCATCAACAGCCGAGGGGATCAGGGGCACCTTCAGACATGTGAATACTTGGGACATGTGCTTGTTTCCACTGGCTGGGAACTATAGAATAGGTGTCAGAGCTACAGAGGCACCATGGCGTGTAAACCCTGGAGACATGAGATTGAGGACCCTGCTAACCAAAGAGTTCCAAACAGGAGGCAAAGTCGCTGTTGCAAAGCCTTTGGTTTACATTGTCAAGAAAATAGCTGCCCTGCCCATCCCAATCCCAACAAGGAGGGCTTTCCTATATCCTTCAAGAAACACTACAGAGAAAGACAGGAATGTGGTTGCCCTGGTGATGGGTAAAGGGGAGAAACAGTGTTTCTAAGCTTCATTGAAATATCTGTAACTAGTATTTAGAAAAAACAAAACTCTGTGTTGGAGCTATATATTCTATACATTTATTATAACGCCAAACCATGATGTAATTACTACATATTGAGGCTTTCGAGGTATAACAGTTGAGTGGCTGCCTAGCAGGCATGGAGCCCCAAATCTGATCCCCAGCACTACATGAAACTGTATTTAAAAAAAAAAAAAAGCTAGAATGATGGCTGATGTCTATAATCCCAGCACTCTAGAAGTGGAGGCAGGAGGATAAAACATTCAAGGTCATCTTCAGCTACACAATGAGTTTGAGACTAACCGGAGCTACATGAGATTTGGCTTAAAAAAAAAGTTCTGGAAGTAAACAGGGAAGTCATTCACAGCCCTTCACGCCTCCTCAGTATCGCAGTATTCTGGTAAACCCTGCTCCATGGCCACACTGCAATAAGGACCTGTTCCCTGACTAATCAGTGCCCTGGGCCAGCAGCCACACCCACCTGAGGACAAACTCTCTTCTGCCATAAACACAAACATGTCTTTGATCATCAAACTGAGTTTCTCCCACTTTTTAAAACAGGCTCTTATCCTAAGAAGCATGTGGGTGAGAGAACATGGCAAAAAGTGTGAAAAAAAAAAAGTCTTCAGGAAAATATTAATTAGAGATCTGAGATGTGTCACAATCTGGAGAAGACTGACAGTCACCGGCGACAAAGTCACTTTCTCTTAAGGCATGCAGCTCTTGGAACACCCTGTGCCAAATGAAGCTCCATCTCCTGGTGCCACTCCATCTCCCAGTGCCACTCCATCTGCGGGAGTGGAGACAGGACCCGCTGTCACTTCATTAGCTCTGTCCCTTGCTGACATTCTTTGCACAGAGGCCAGTGTGAAGGACTCTAGCCTGGTGTATCTTCATCAACCCACAAGGTCCTTGCCACTACCATCAAGCTGTGTATGATAGTCAATTTTAATTATCAGCTTGACACAGTCTAGAACAGTGATGATCAGCCTGTGGATTGCAACCATTAGGGGTCCCATATCAGATATCCTGCATATCAGACTTGTACATTATAATCCATAACAGTAACAAAATTACAGTTATGAAGTAGCAGTGAAATAGTTTTATGGTTGGAGAGTCACCACAGCATGAGGAACTGTATTAAAGGGTTGCAGCATTTGGAAGGTTGAGAACCACTGCTCTAGAATGACCTGAGAAGAGCTTCTCCATGAAGGGTTGTCTAAATCAGATTGGTTGGTGAACAGGACTATAAAGGATTTTCTTAACTGGATTAATTGATATAGGAAGATCCACCCGGAGTATGTGTGAATCCATTGCATTGGTTGGGCCCTGAACTGTATCAGAGTGGAAAAAGGCAAGCTGAGCCAGCAGGCATGCATCTTCTCTGCTCTTGACTCCACGTGGATGTGATGTGACCAGCTCCCTAGAGCTCTTATTGCTGTGATGGCCCTACAGTGACAGCCTATAACATCGCTAAAACAAAAACAAAAACCTTTCTCCCCTAAGCGTTTTCGGCAGGGTGCTTTATCACAGCAGCAGAAACGAGACTAGGACACTCTGTATATCAGTTTTTGAACAAATTCCAGGACTGCCTACAGCCTTTAATATCAGGGGCAACTTTGTGACCCAGAGATAACAGGAGATAGAATACATAGCACATGAATTCTGATTTGGAGGCACCAACCCCCAAACTCCACTCCCAGTGTCCCACATATCCCCAGGGAACTGCTGTAAAGGTCAAATCTTGAAAAGTTTGTTAAATCTATGAGCAATTAGGCTAACGTGCAAGCAACTCCCTCTGAGTCACGCCCTCTGGACATCTCGTCACTAAACCTTCACAATGTCCACAAACTGGTCTTACCCATAAACAAACTGAGACTTGGAGAGACCAGACTAACTTAAATAATTACAATGTAGTCAAGTTCAATTTGGAAATCAGCTGTGACAGGAGACCCCAAGTACACTCTTTATGTTCTCCCATTTGAGTTGAAAGTTCCAAAGTAAAATACCAATGCTTTGGTGACATTGGGGGTCACACCAGGAAAGGGGCTGGAAGTAGGAAAGTCACCACTCCTGGCAGAGAGGAGCTGTGGCCTGCTGTGGCTGCCTGCTACTACCAAAGCAGAGGATTTTTGAAGAAATAGAGGGGAAGAGGCTCCCAGTAATAAGTTGCTAGCTCTCTTGGATTTTTTGTCTTCATTGCTGCCTATGACTCCAATAGGACTCTGCTGTGGGATGGTCTGTATGTTAAATTGCTCTGATTGGTCAATAAATAAAACACTGATTGCCCAGTGGCTAGGCAGGAAGTATAGGTGGGACTAACAGAGAGCAGAAAAGAAAGAACAGGAAAGCGGAAGGAGTCACTGCCAGCCGCCGCCATGACAAGCAGCATGTGAAGATCCTGGTAAGCCACGAGCCACGTGGCAAGGTACAGATTTATGGAAATGGATTAATTTAAGCTGTAAGAACAGTTAGCAAGAAGCCTGCCACGGCCATACAGTTTGTAAGCAATATAAGCCTCTGTGTTTACTTGGTTGGGTCTAAGCAGCTGTGGGACTGGCGGATGACAAAGATTTGTCCTGACTGTGGGCAAGGCAGGAAAACTCTAGCTACAGGACTCGCTTATGGAATTCTTTCCTTTGCCTTTCTGAACTTGACATTCCCTCCACCCAACGAAGAGTGTGGAGGCTGCTTCCTGTGAGATGAGATTTTGTTTGCAATGGCTCACTGCCTGACTCAGACACCAAGAGCTGCTCAGAAGGACGTGGGAGTCTCTCAGGTTCTTGGGAAGTCTACGAACTAATCTTGGTCTTATCTAATCATCCTTGGAAAGCTCTTTAATACCCAACACATCAAAGAGGACCTTGAAGACTTGCCCCACTGCACTGCTGGGACAGGAAACTAAATGACCAGCCCAAGAACCAAAATCTTTCAAAGAACCTAGAAAAATGGATGCCCAAGTTCCACACAGACTTGTGTGGGTCAATGACAGCAGCTCTCAAGAAGGTCTTCTGAGGTGCCAAGAACCTCAAGGGCCCCCAGAATCTGGCTGGCATCTCTCACCTACACAGTAAAAGAAGTCTGGAGAGAAGTCTGAGGGTCCAACAAAGGAAATTCTCAGAGAACTGGGAGGCAAGGCCAAGCGTGGAGCCCACGGAGTCTACCCCAGGAGGCCTCGGCCTCAAAGGGTCTGATCTGGTAACTATCTTCACCTTGGATGTCCAGCTCAGTGGCTGCTTTATCTGGAAAGCCTCCCATACTCCATTCCCAACCACTCCACTCTCCCTATTCACCCTGCCTTGGAGCCAAAATCCTCCTGAAAGCCCCGCCACCTCAGATAGATTAGTCTACCTCCCTGGAGAGGCTGGGAGCCTCGATCACAAGCCAAAATGAGTTTCCATCACAGGATCCCTGACATCTAACTAATACTTCCCAAACACATGAGTATCAGAAGCTGTTGTGACTGATAATCACTGTCTATGAGTCATCATGGGAAATTCATATTTTTCCTCATACATTGCTAATAAAGACCTTAGAAGGTAATTACTAGTTCAAAACAAACTGCTTGTCACTACATCCATGGTCTGCCTACACTATTATTTACTTCACATTTCTATTTTATCAAATAATTTCAGCGGCAATACAGGAATACAAGAGGAGACTCTATCAGTAGAAGATAGAAATAAATGTTTTCAAGACCTTAGGGAAGGCAAAAATCAAATTAAACATGATGGAAAGGCACCAGCCACCCAAGAAAAGATTAAGGATTGGTTTGTTTTAGGTTTAAGAACATCTGTCATTCAAAAGACATCCTTGGTAGAGTGAAAAGCTAAGGCAGTTACCTGACAAGAGCAAACCAGCCAGCCAAGCCTTCCCATCAATGAGAAGAATGGCAGGAAAACCGTGACCTAAGTGGAGCTGAACAAAGTGAGTCATTCTAACGGTGAAGAAGCATTAACCATTAGTCACCAGGAAAACACATAGTCAGACCACATCAAAACAGCAGCATATGTCACCAACATGGATGAAACAGAACTTGACAAGACCAAATGTGGGCTTTGAAGGAAGAAAAGCTACTGCTGGTGGGAATGTTGATGGTCATAATCAACTTGGAAAATTCTCTGCCAGTTCTCTGTGTGTGCGGTGTTACATGTGGGCATGTTCGCGTGTGCATGTGCATGCATGTAAGCTTGTGTGCCCGTGCGGATGGAGGCTGGAGGTCAAGGCGTGGTGTTTTCTCCCGTTGCTTCTCTCTTATTTTGTCTTTAGAAAGTCTCTCATTTAACCTGTGGGTCATCAATTTGGCTAGACTGGCTGGCCAGTGCGTCAAAGATCCTCCTGCCATCTCCTCCCCTGTGCTGGGGTTATAGGTGTGTGTCTCTATGCCCAGCACTTTTCTTTCCAACATGGACATCCAAACTCAGGTCCTCATGCTTGTGCAACAAGCACTTTACCAACTGAGCCATGTCCTCAGGCCCCTCCTACCAGTCCTTATCCAAGATACCCACTCCCTATGATCGAGCAGCTCTACCGGAGGTACACACCAAAAGAATCACAAAAAAAAAAAAAAAAAATGATCCCAAATGCACTCTGTAATCGCCAAAAGGTCAAATCCACATCAATACCTGTCAATGGGAGGATGAGTACACAGGCCACGGTATACAGTCCTGCTGTGGAATACTACAGACCCATGAAGATAAACAAGCCACAGTGTTTGTAGCAGCATGAATGAGCCTCACAAATATGATAACCAGAGAAGGAAATCAGAGTGTACGGCACCCGTCCACCAATATTACCAAGTTCAAAACCGTGCCTGTCACCTCTGATCACAGCAGTGTTTAAGGAGAGGCAAGGAGATTGACTGGCTGGGGGCCAGAGCTGACATCAGAGGTTCTAGCACAATCTTCTTCTTGTAAAGAGCAGTGGCAATGATGCATTTTCACACTGCGTGGTGTCCATGACAACACAAATCAATGTGTGGGGATTACACACGCCAATGAGTTATATCCTTACATTCCCATAGATTTCTCTCCACACGTTAGCCTTCAATAATATTTTAATGGGCTTAGCTTTGCCTAACTACTACATCATAAAAACACCAAACCAGATCCAATTCAGAAGGAATAAAAGAGATCTATGCCGAACATAAAAAAGTCAGTCTCCAAGGTAACATAGCATAAGATTTCGTGTATCTCGTTGTCTTACAACTACAACCTCATGGAGAACAGAGCTACATTACCAGGAACTAGGGCTTGAACATGGGCAGGGGAGTTTCTCTAAAGAATAGCACAAAGAACCTCTGATGGGACAGGAGTGTTTCAAGAAACCACACATAATATAGCTGCACAGTCCTGCACACACACACACACACACATACACAAACACATACACACACACACACACACACACACACACACACACACACACACACACACAGCTGGCAGAATCTGAATATGGTCTGTCCTTGTCCAAGTCAGTTTCTTGACTCTATTACTTCACTACAGTCATGTAAAAACATCAGCACTGGGTACAGGGAGAATGAAAGGTAAGTCAGACCCTTCTCTCAATTTTTTGTTTGTTTGTTTGCAACTTCTTAGGAATCTACAGTTATTTGAAATTAAAAACAAAAACAAAAAACTTTTTCTTAAAGGAGATTTTAAAAGATAAAACTTCCTTAGAATGACTTGATGTAACCCACAAAACTATCCATTGCTCGGAAGTGTCTTAGACTTCAGGGAATTCTGGTTGAAAATTCTGTAACCACTCCCAAGCCTGCCCTAGAAGCCCAAGACTCAAGAAAGGAAACCTACTTGAACCTAACACCAGATGTGGAAGAACATCTACCACGTGGGAATCAGATGACTACAGAAGGAGAAAATAGCTTCCACGTGGGGTGCATTCACCCCTCCCTTACTGTGTGCCGCCAGCTTTAGTCCAGCTAGAAAACTAGATACTTGGTGATACATTCTCTCGTAGCTTTCTGGAGTAGGCAGATGTCTAAATCTCCTTCCAGTCAACTCTCCACAAGGATTCTCATCATAAATTCTCAGAAAACACTGGGACAGAAATGGGAAGGTACACTATTCCAACAACAAACAAGAACAGTGGTGACCACTCAGCACATGGGCGGGTGGCCGAGGTGCAGACATTTGGTAACAGACAAAGGCTTTTACATCCTCTGCTCAGGACCAGCACACAGACACGTCTCTTCATTCTATCAGCCTGACATGATACATAGATCAACCCGAAGTCAACTAGCTTTCAACTTTGGGGAAGGGACTGGAAAGTCACAGAGCAAAAGGTGTGGGCACAAATGAGATGCGGATGTGACAAGAACTCAACCAGCCGAGTAGCGGATCATGTCCTGGGAGAGCTGACCCAACTGTTACAGCGCTTTAGTCTCATAACAGCTAAGCACACATCTGCTCTTGGGAAAGTTCTTCGAGGGTGACTTCCATCTGCCCGCATTGACTTCAGACTCTTTTAAAGGCTCTGTCACCTGCCTTCAGTGTGAACCATCTAGTCACCACCCAGTCTCTATCCTTCCCTCAGCGGAGCAACAGGAAGTCATTATTCTTTTCCTCTCAGATTCTCATCAATCCCTCCTTGAAAAACAGAATAATTCCACAGGCTAATACAGTAGCTAAGATACTCAGTGATGTAGCTCTTACTCTTATATTTTGCCCATTTCTATTAATCTTTACTTTGCCACATGGCTCATGGCTTACTGGTACCTTACATCTTCCTTGTCCTGATGGCGGCTGGCAGTGTCTCCCTGACTCAGCCTTCCACTCCCAGAATTCTTTTCCTTGTCCCGCCTATACTTCCTGCCTAGCCAATGGCCAATCAGTGATTTATTTACTGACCAATCAGCAACACACTTGACATACAGACCATCCCCACAGCACTTCCCCTTTTCTTTTCTTAAAAAGGAACGTTTTAACTTTAACATAGTAAAATTACATATAACAAAACAATTATCAAGCAAGAATTACAGTTACAATATTAAAGAAGAGATCCTATCTATCTTATATTTGTAAGTTTAAGGTTTTATATCTAACTTATCTTTTATTATAACTAAGGAAAATTGTAAGTATCTAGTCTTTAACCACATCAAAGACCTCAGAAGGATATACTACTACCTGAGAAATGGAGAAGGATATAAGCAACTTTTAGGAGTCTTGTAGGGTAGACAGAGACAGCTGGCAGCCTGGACAGTCATTCAAAGTTCTCTTGTAAAGTTGGGGCATCTGTCTTCAGCCCACAGGCCTAGAGTCTCTTATTCACTTTTCTCTGTGTCCTGTAGAATGTCTGGCAGTTTTCTCTGCAAAGCAGGAACCTGAAGGACCATTTTGTCAAGCAAAGTTCAGTGGTCACCTTTGTATGGGTCCTGCATGTCCAGTTGATCAGGCAGTCCAGGCAAGAACAGTTTCTTGCCCAAATGGCTATTTTTGTCAAGGTGAAGATAAACTCCCTATGGAGTGTCTTCGATGCCCATCCTCCTCTCTGAAGTAAATCGGTGCTGTCAGGAGCAGACATGTCTCACTGTCCAGAAAGTCTAAATTTTTAAAACATTTTAAATGCCATATTCTGTAGGTCTTTGAAGTGTTTGAAGACTACCTATCTATCTGAAATATAACTATGTATACCTAGAAGACTTAACTAACATGGCTACAAATATGATTATCATAGATGACTAATTATTAATCTATTTTTTAATTATCCATTATAATTTTAAATGAGTTACATAAACATAATACCTCAAACAAGAATAGAAATATATATACAGTATAACAAAACTAAGTTTAAACTTGTATCAATAAACTAAAATCTATAGCGATGTAAAACATTTTAAACAAGTTGTTACTCTTTAAAAGTAGGTTCATTAATCTACTCTTTCATCCTATCATATCTAAACTATCTCCTTTTTTTCTTTAGAAAGAGATTGTATTTATAATCAACCTGCTTTAAATAAAAATATTGGTTTTTCTCTGTCTCACACCAGAGGGCTCTTCTGATTTGGGACACAAGAATCTCTTAACCATTTTTTTTTTGAGCAATATGTCTGGGTTTAGAGGGGGAGTGAGCCAATTCCATCTCTAAAGCCAGCTTGGTATATTTGGGAATTTGGGCGTAGCTTCTCTTACTACTTCCTGCTGGAGGGGGGCGCTGTATCTTATGGGGACACAAAGAAAATTTTAGGATCATGGAGTAGTCCATGAGGCTGTATCGTCTGAGCCAGTTGCCTTGAAACCATTCTGGATGTTGAGTCATCTGGGCCATGGTGTCATTGGAGACCTTTCAGGGGGTCTTGGCTGGTCAAACCTGATGTATCTTAATCTGGAACAAATCCATAGTCTCTGGCTTTCTGTGGAAACAAAAGCAGAGACTCTTTTCCAAAGCAACATATCCTTATATCCAAATTTTGAAGTCAAGGTACCTTTAAAATATACATTTTGGCATAACTCAACAGCTTTTACAATCAAATGTTTTTCTGCAGTTACGAATATCAAAGAGAACATAATCCAGATTCTCTGTGTGGTAGCCATCTTTACGTGGCTTATTTTTTTATATTAGCTTGAGCCTATTGCTTTAAACTGTAGCCTTCTAAGCCTGAAACGGCACTGGCGCTGTGGCTGCTGGTTCCGCCCACTTCAGCTTCCCAACATGGCGGCGGTCCGCTTTCTGCCAGCTCTGGGAGCCATAACTCTCAGAAATAGTGGGTCTACACTTTTACCAAAGTAGCGTGTAGCCCAGAAACCTCTTTTTTTTGTTTTGTACTAGCAAAGGCTAAATCCACCACACAGTTTAATGTGCTACTTGCAGAGGCCTCATTCCCACCATACTGCAGGTCGCGCACGCTAGGAACCCACCAGTAGCTCAAACCGGCAGCTGCCGCTTATTTGAGAGAGACAATTAGGAAGCTGTTTTTAGGTCCGTTTTAGAATCTTTTTTCTAAGTTTTTAGGTGGAAACTCTTGCCACCACGTTGGACGCCATTTGTAGCTCTTACTCTTATATTTTGCCCATTTCTATTAATCTTTACTTTGCCACATGGCTCATGGCTTACTGGTACCTTACATCTTCCTTGTCCTGATGGCGGCTGGCAGTGTCTCCCTGACTCAGCCTTCCACTCCCAGAATTCTTTTCCTTGTCCCGCCTATACTTCCTGCCTAGCCAATGGCCAATCAGTGATTTATTTACTGACCAATCAGCAACACACTTGACATACAGACCATCCCCACAGCACAGTGAACTGGAGGTGTGATGGCTGCCTTTGAGGTAAGTGACACCATCCATGAGGTCAACTCAGAAAAATAATCTAGTTAGAGAGGACATCTGTGACAGAAAAGAGGAAATGCCATGTGTATAGTGTGTGAGAGTGTGTGTGTGTGTGTGTGTGTGTGTGTGTGTGTGTGTGTGTGTGAGGTATGTGGTGTGTGTGGCATGTGTATGTGGTGTGATGTGTGTGGTGTATGTGTGTGTGTGTGTGTGTGTGTGTGTGTGTGTGTGTGTAAACAGGCCTCCAAAATCTTCCTGAAATGCCTTCCACGATTTTGGTAATTTCTAATTCTGGGAAAGAAGAAATAAGATAATCCAACCCAAGCCTTCTGCTGAAGCTGCTGAGAGAAAATCTGGACAAAATATGTTTGAAAATGTGTTTGAAAGCACTCAAGAATTCACCAGATACTGAAGAACCCTCAAGTCCAGATTGGTTGGCAGAAAAACTCCAAAGTGCTCCTGAGGCTAGCACCCCAAAGCGACCTCAGCCTGGTGGTATATGTGAGCAAAGAGCAATTGCCACCACCGTCCCACCAGCAGGGGGAGGGACCCAGCACTGGAGAGGAAGCTACAACTGCCCTAGACAAAATACCCTAACAAAAGACAACTTAGAGGAGACAGGGGTCTATCTCAGCTCACTATTCTAAGTGACAGTCCATCACTCGGGAAGTCACGGTGGCAGAAACTTAAAACAATAAATCACATCACATCCACAGTCAAGTGCAGAGAGAAATGAACACATCCACATTTACTCATGCTTACTTCAATTTCTCCATTCTTACACAGTTCAGAACCCACTGCCTAGGAAATGATGCCTCCCATAGTGGGCTGTGTCTTCTCAAATCAATTACTTAATTAAAACAACTCCCCACAGACAGATCCACAGGCCAACCCAAAGCAGACAATTCCTCATTTGGGCTTTATTCCCAGGTAATGTTAGGTCAAGTTGATGATTAAAGCTAACCATCACAGATGCTAAGGGACCTGAGCCTCAGGATGAGCCCAGGAAAAACAGCCCTAGCTACATACTGTACACTCAACACATCCTTCCAAGGGACAAGGTCCTTCCAGTGGGCACCTCAGTGTTCACCTTCAGATGGAATAGACATTTAGGTCCCTAAATGACTGCAGAAGCTCATAAGAATTGATTTCTCTTCATCTTAGAGCACACTCTACTCAGAGCAGTGATATCTTTGATGGCAGGTTGTTAGTTAGAAACACAGCCTCAAACCCTGACATTGTACCTAAGGGAATGTGTAACTCCCCTGGTGACAGTCACCTCTGTGACATAGCTCTTGAGCTGATGTGGCAGCTGAGAGTGAGTCCTATGCAAATCTGTAAAATGTTGAGCTGATTTTTTTTTGTCTGCTGTCATTACTAAGCAAAAAGACAACAACCTTGGAATCTTTCATTTTAAGCTCTGTTTTGCTATACAACCCTGACCAAAGGACCCTCCCTTAATCTACAGAGTGTGGAGGAAGAGGAAGAAGAGGAGGAGGAGGAGGATGGTAGTGATACCCATAGTGATTAGCAGGGTGCCTGGAAGATCAGATACTGAGCAAAATATCTGGCAACTACATATACATTTAATAAATTGTCACTATTACTAATATTAGCAGAAAATTATCCTGAATGTTGAAGTTTAGTACAATGATAGTGACAAATAGTTAAGAATATTTATAGCTACAGCCAATGGGTCAGTGTTCCTCCATGAGTCTAGAAATAATAACATTAAACATTCTTTTTCTATAATTTTGGGGTTTGGTTTTGCTTTTTTTTGAGACAGTATCTCATATATCCCAGGCTGTCCTACAACTTTCTGTGTTGCTGAGGGTGACCTTAAATTCCCCATCATCCTGCCTCTGTTTCCCTAGTGCTGGTCTTACAGTGCTGGTTTTACAGTGCTGGTCTCACAGTGCTGGTCTCACAGTGCTGGTCTCACAATGCTGGTCTTACAGTGCTGATCTTACAGTACTGGTCTTACAGTGCTGATCTTACAGTGCTGGTCTTACAGTGCTGGTCTCACAGTGCTGATCTTACAGTGCTGGTCTTACAGTGCTGATCTTACAGTGCTGATCTTACAGTACTGATCTTACAGTGCTGATCTTACAGTGCTGGTCTTACAGTGCTGGTCTCACAGTGCTGGTCTTACAGTGCTGGTCTTACAGTGCTGGTCTTACAGTGCTGATCTTACAGTACTGATCTTACAGTGCTGATCTTACAGTGCTGGTCTTACAGTGCTGATCTTACAGTGCTGGTCTTACAGTGCTGATCTTACAGTGCTGATCTTACAGTACTGATCTTACAGTGCTGATCTTACAGTACTGATCTTACAGTGCTGATCTTACAGTGCTGGTCTTACAGTGCTGGTCTTACAGTACTGATCTTACATTGCTGGTCTTACAGTGCTGGTCTTACAGTGCTGATCTTACAGTGCTGGTCTTACAGTGCTGGTCTTACAGTGCTGGTCTTACAGTACTGATCTTACAGTGCTGATCTTACATTGCTGGTCTTGCAGTGCTGATCTTACAGTGCTGGTCTTACAGTGCTGGTCTCACAGTGCTGGTCTCACAGTACTGATCTTACAGTGCTGATCTTACATTGCTGGTCTTACAGTGCTGGTCTCACAGTGCTGGTCTCACAGTGCTGATATTACAGTGCTGGTCTTACAGTGCTGGTCTTACAGTGCTGGTCTTACAGTGCTGGTCTTACAGTGCTGATCTTACAGTGCTGGTCTTACAGTGCTGGTCTTACAGTGCTGGTCTCACAGTGCTAGTCTTACAGTGCTGATCTTCCAGCTGCACATCTGGTGTGTGCAGTGCTGGGATGAAGCCCCAGGCTTCATGCATGAGAGGCAAGCACTCTAGCAATGAAGCCATTACCCCTACCACCTACCACTGAACATACTAGGGTAAGTAATTACACATGGCTGCAAGATGGCAGGTCTAGTATTACAGATTCTGGGAATAGAAAGCTTTATCGATGCCACCAGAGATCCTGTGCTGAGTTGAGAGACAAGAAATACACAACCAAGGCTATGGGCAGCTAAGAGATCACAATGATATGGACTTCCAAGTGAGAGAGTCTAAGGGAGGGGACAGAAAACTTAGAAATGACTTGAGCAATTCAATGGGGAAAACCTCCGTGGGGCATCAATGTCCCGAGAGAACTTTGAGCTGCTGAGATGTCTGCACTCCTGCACAATAGCTAAGAATAGACACAGGTCCAGACAATACCTCTACAGGATGCATATGACCAGACAGCCATGCCAGCTGCCTGCACCCACCATGGGCAGGTGACAGAAATGGGGCAGTGACCCTCCAAGAGCTTCACTTACTCTCTCTGACATACTCATGGGCCACAGGGACACCGTGATCATCTCGGACAGCTTTCTCAAGACTCTTGCTTCTTCTATCTTTTCTGTTGCTATTTTTACCTAGAAAGAAAAAGAGAGAATGATATTGTTACACCGTGTATCAGACAAGCCTCTGAATGTGAGAACTTATGGTCCTCTCCTGCAGACAGTCGACCCCAGCTTAGCTCTCCAGCCCCAGGGCCTTGGACTCTAAGGGGTCTGTGGCTAAAGAAGAGGCTGCTCAGTACATATGGAGATAATCACCCCTCATGAGACCCATGCACAACTGCATGCTGTTAAGTATTGTAAGCCTACAAAATGCTGCTGAGGCTCCCTGAAGCACTAGGAGTAATAGCTGGAACTGGAGGCCAAAGCTGGACTTGGACATCAAAGCTAACATGTTTCCCCACGCTGAGCTCGCACACCCAACTCTCTCCAAGGCCGTGGACCTGTGGGGACCTGTGAGTCTGTTGCTCACTAACTGGGGAGTGACCTGGGAGCCTGATGTGACCCTGTTAACCTTTAAGTTTCTTCTCACTTTGTCCCCCTACCCCTGTCCTAACAACAAAGCATAAATTGTCCCCCTCATGGGTACACCCATCCCTCTACTCTCAAGCTAATTGGCTCCTTCTCATCTTGCAAGTCTCAGCTCTGGCATCATCTTAAAAACTGCCTTTCCTGATTCCTCACTTCAATCGAATCCTCCTTGGAGAGGCTCTGATAGCATCTGTCTAGAGTCAAGTTGCCACTAAGCAAAGCCTAATGCAGGGGTTTCATTGTCTAGGAAGTTCTGAGGGAAAGGAAGGGGAAGCAGGATCCAGTCAGAAAAGGAGCTAAGCAAGCCTGTCCAGCTTAGCTCATCACCTGGGGCTTTGAGGGCAGGAATGCACACAGAATGGTCCCCACTTGAGAAAGCCTCTGTACAAAAACTAGCCAACTCAGGGTTAGGGGTACAGCCTTCCAGAGAGGAGAAGAGTTTTGATCCACCCACAGTCCAGGGTGGTACTTGGGAGACAGATACAGCCAGGGTACCCCCAAGGGCACCAGCCTGACCTCTCTACCTCTTCCCCTCCTCAACAGAAGAAGGTAGCAGAGCCTGCCACACAGACAGGAAGTTAGAGCGAGGGCATAAAATGATACCTGTGAGATACTCAGGGTGCAAAAAACAGCTGTTGTCTCTACCAGGCCAGCATTATCCCAAGGCCCACATGTCACTAACACTATCCCATTTGCTAATAGCTAACAGGCTCCAAAATTTACAAGACGTGTTCACTGCAAGGTTCAAGCCTCTGAGGACAGGAAGGGCATTTTACAGCGGAGAACATAAAGGCCTAGAACAATGATTCTCAACCTTCCTAAAGCTGCAAACCTTTAATACAGTTTCTCATGCTGTGCTCCCCAACCACAAAATGATTGCATTGCTACTTTATAACTGTGATTTTGCTACCGTTATGAATCATAATGTAAACACGTGATATGTGACCCCCCCCCCCAAAGAGGTCTCAACTCACAGGCTAAGAACCTAGAGTGAGGAAGAGGACTTCCCAAGGTCACTGACAGCCAGGAGGTAACAGTGCTAGTGACCAGCTCCAAAAGGCCCTCCCTGCCAGCACCAAGGCTGCTGCCATAGACCCTTCCTCCCCCAGAACAAGGAAGGCACCATATGGTCTGTACAGATGAAAGAAGAAAGAGAAGGGGAAATGGTGTTCGGAGAAGGAGCCAGAATCCAATCAGCATCTCCATCTGGGCCGCGTGACAGTGCAGAATTCCTTAAAAGTAGCGCACTGCACCACTAATGCTGGCCACATGTTCTATTCTGGTGCACCACGATAAATATAATTCCTCTGGCTTAATAGAAAACTGTTTTTCCCCTTGCTGCACAAGGAGCTTACAGTAGCAATGCCCCACCACCACCACACACACCCCGAACTGAAAAGCCTTTGCTTCCCTGCAGTCTCTGCTTCCCCAGGAAATTCCAGGCCACAGAGCTCTGCACTCCCCCTGAAGGGGGGAGCTGACCCAGGGCTCAGGCAGCTCTTGCCTGTTTCATGGTAAGGAACCCATGGCAGGAGGGTTCCACATGAGGTTCTCTCAGTAGCTCCCCAGAAATGCAACCCAAAAGTCTCTCTCCTCCTGCAGGTGTTAGGAAAGGGGTGTGTGTGTGTGTGTGTGTGTGTGTGTGTGTGTGTGTGTGTGTCCACTTGTGTGTGCATGTGTGGGAGTACACAAGCAGCTTTGTATGCGTGCATGTTGACATCAGAGGACAGCCTCAGTTGTTCTGCACCGGCCATTTTTTTTCCAATTTTAAACAGCGTCTCTCACTCACCTGGAGCTTGCCAAGCAGGCTGGGCTGCCTGGCCAACAGTCCCAGGGAGCCTCCTGTCTCTGCTTCCCCAGGGGATTATTTTAATTATTATTTTAACTTGAGACCTGATCTGGATCTGACCAGAAAGCCTCCTTCCTGCCTTAGGACTGGTTTTCGTGGTGTCAGACAGCATTATGAAGCTTCCAGGGAGGGAAGCAAACGAAAGTCCTCCCCAGCTGTGATGCCTGTGGTCCGCAGTGAAGTCCAGCATGGCATGGTAGCCCTAAGGGCGCGACAGTGGCACACACGCTCTGGCAGTAACTAACCACTCTCTAATCAGACTTAAAGTTCACTCATGCCTGGTCCTGGAAACCTAGCTAGCCACTCAGGGCAGTGAAGACATGGATCTTGGAGGAGAACCTACATCCAGCTCTTTATTAAACCAGCATAATCTCTAACTACATTCTAAACATTTATTCTTATCCCCATAGATAAGTGCAGTCCTCACCCCTCGCCAAGGAAACTTCTCTTTGCAACAGATAAAGACTATTACAGGAAACCACCACCTATCAAAATGCAGAGGACAAGAGAGCATGTGGCGCCCTGTCCCAACTGATGCATCTACTGCATAATTCCTGCACCTAAGGTTCATGGATCGTTGCAAAAAAGGAGGGAGAAACAGTGTAAGAGCCAGAGGAGCAGGACACCTCCCAGGACTGTGTCTCCTAGAAATGTGAGACAGGCTGTCTCCATGAAGTCTTAGCAACAGAGTAGCCCAAACAATTCCTGAACAGTGGCAATGGCAGTGGATATTCTGACATGAAAGGGAAAAAGTTCAAGGGGACTCAATCCTAGACACAGTACTATGGGCAACTAGGGAATGCTGAGAGCAGGAGAAATGGTTTCCCAGTGAAGAGCATCCCAACTGGTTATCTAATACCAAGTGTGAGCCCTGAGATCATGTACGTACAGGTAACATTGTAGGAATTGAGCAGGTTGTAGTTACGCATTTAGGAATATATATCTATATATCTATACATACATATATATAGTGTATATACAATTAAAGAAAAAGGCCATGAAGTTGAGAGAAAGCAAGGGGGTGCATGAGAGGGATTGGAGGGAGGAAAGAGAGAGGAGAAATTATGTAATTATATTACAGTGTCAAAAAATATAATAAAAAAAGAAGTCCCTGCTCTATACAGATAGGAGCAGGAAAGGGACAAAGAGGGGACAGCCTGCTGTGCCCTTTTCCAATTCTGAGGATAGTCAGTGTCAGAGGAAACAGAATATGGAGTGGAAGTTCATTGTCTCTAAGGAAATATCCCAGGACTAGCAGCAGGCAGGCAGGTGCATGGAGGTGAGTGTGGGCCCTCTGTAGGCTCTGCAGGTACCCGGAGCACCTATCTGCCTGGGTTTGGGTTCTGCCAAGAACAAGCTGAGGTAAGCAGACATGTGCTGCAGGACTGTACCTGGGAGATGACTGCATGCAGCTTGAGGGAAAGGGGCTACGAGGAGAAAAGGGATGCCAACAACCCAGGGGCATTGTCTGTCGGGGTCTGTAGGACACCACCTGGCAGGTGCTCCAGGAGCAGGGAAAAGGTAACACAAAACCGCCCCACCCACCCCTGTCAGAACCAAGGGGGCCACACCCATCTAACCTCACACCTCAACAGGGAGTATGAGTGTTATTGACACAATCCTCCATGGAGGAACCAAGGCTTGGAAAGTCACATGTGCCCGTAAGGAGCACAGTTCTGTCCCTAGCTTTCTCTGAATCCTCAACCGGCTTACCAGGGAGCATTGCACATGCTTTGCATGGCGTATATAGTATATCCAAATCTATGGCATCAGAAGCTGATTAACACATGAAGGTAGGTATTCTTTGCCATGTTAGCCACCCATCATCTCCAGTGAGATGGAGGCCAGCCACTGAGGGATACTAACCCTTCCCACAGCCAGTCAAAGAAACCTAACTCAAAGATTTCACAATCCAAGTGGCAGCTGCATGAACAGTGACCTGAGAGGGTCTCAGAGGACAGAACCTGTCACTGCTGGGTGACACTAAGTTAGCACTTGTCTTCCTAGCCCCTTGGGACATGCAAAGGAGGCCTCACCACAAAATGCAGGCTCTGGAGCTAAAACTGGTTTTGTCCCAAGTCTGAATGAAGCACGGTCACCTTGAGACTTGGCAGTCACAGACATAAGAGGTAGATGGGGGAAATGCCACAACTGTTTTAAAACTACAGCATGCAATCTGGCCTCCTCCACCCCTGTAGGGTCTCCACCGTCTCTCATCCAGGCAAAACCCTAATTTCCGGAGCCATGGGCACAGGCAGGAGGAGCAGGCCAGCGGTGAGTTAGCTTTGGAAAGGGTTCTGGAAAGGGTAGCAGTGCCTCAGAAAGCAATGCTTTCTCCGCCCCCCCCCCCCCCGCCCCCAATCCATCCTTTTCCTTGGAGCTTTGCAGGGAGGTGACTTGGATGAAATGCTTCAGGTCTGGTACTAAAGCAAGTAGGCAGCCATCAAGGCTTTCTTGTTCTTTAAGTATGCCAATGACACTCCCTGGGTTTATTAAAAACACTACTGAAATATTGACAAATACCTCCTCCTCACACTTAAGTTTTGCCCAAGTTAGGACATTCCTAACAAAGGCCCGGCTGCTCCGACCCAACAAGAGACCAGGCCAAGCTTTGCAGGAAAGCCCTTTCCACCAACCAGCAACAGCTCACCCAGAAAGAGCTTTGTTTACCAGCAAATAGGCACAAATCGCCACCTTTTTTATTTCCCCTGATAGCCGGGACACAACACATACTAAACACAAACTGAATGATTCCGGACATAGACCTACAAACAAAAAATGGCTCCCTCCACATTCAGCACGTCCCAGAGGGACTAGCTCCGGACTAGGGGATCCATGTGGGTTTGTTCAGATCCAAACAGTGGTACATTCTAGCCGGTGCCTGGAAATGGTACAGACAAAGGAGTCAGTGGGAAATCAGATTGGAAGCCACCATATTTGAGTCCTCTCCTAAGCCAAGGAGGGGAGAAAACAATATTCAAATCCCTTATTCCCAGCCTTGTTTGTTTCTTTCTGCCATGTGGGTGGAAAAGGCAGGTGAATTATGCAACTGTGGTCTATCAGCTGGCTACATCTCATCCTCTAAAAGGAGCGTGGCCACAATTCAAAGGCAACCCAAAATAAGCACACCCTACATCCACTGGCATGACCCCCGTGGAGCTGTTATCTTACTCTTCATGCTGGATAATGAAAACTAGAGACCTGAGGCTCACTCCTGGGACCACAAAGCATTCCAACTGCAGAAACTGTGGAATTCAACCAGAAACAGCTGAATAAATAGAGTTAGAAGGAGGTTGTCGATGAAGAAGAATATTCTAGCAATCAGCACTGCCCATCCAATGAGTAGATGGCTTTGAAGTGGGGAGACCTCATCTGGGGAGGGGTGGAGCAGAGGCTGGGCAGCCATTGTCTGAACCCTGCAGTGGACAGGAATTTGCATTGTGACCATTTATTTTCCTAGTTCTAAGATTCTGGGATAAACTGATGCTTACGAAAGGCCTCAGACAAGGATTCCATGGTCCTATATCCTGGTGGACCCATACACACGCAAGCACACATGTGCATACGCATACATAAGCATGAACGCATGCCGGGCAGGGGTGGCACACGCCTTTAATCCCAGCACTCGGGAGGCAGAGGCAGGCGGATCTCTGTGAGTTCGAGGCCAGCCTGGTCTACAGAGCGAGATCCAGAAAAGGCACAAAGCTACACAGGGAAACCCTGTCTCAAAAAACCAAAAAAAAAAAAAAAAAAAAAAAAAGGTATGCATGCATGCACATACACATGCATGCGTGGAGAAACTACTGAAATTCATATACACACAAACATGCATATATACATACATATACAAATGCATGGAGAAACTTCTGAAATATAATATTACAATCTAATTCACAGTACGTATAACATTCTATATCATGGTTTTGATACCCAGTGGTAATTCTCAGCCCCCTGCAGATGGCTGGCAATGTCTAGAGGCATTTCTGTTTGTGAGGGCTGAGAGGAAGTTCCTGTAGTAGTTCATGGGTCAAAAGTGTACATCCTACAACATACAGGACCCAACCCCCCACCCCACCCCCGCCTCCCAGCACATGTATACTCAGTCCAAAGTGCTGGAAGTGTCAGGGTTGGGGAACCTACACTAGAGTTACCTAAGATTTCCCACTGATGGAACTGAGGGGTGGGTCATGGGACCTCATGATAATATTTCTGTAAGTTCCTATGAGTCTATAATTATTCTAAACCAAACTTTCAGTAAACGCTTTTCATTGTTCTCTTCCATTCAGTACAATGGGGCCCTTCTCCATTGAAAATGAAATACTGCTTAAGCGTCCCTGATTCAAGTTCTTGGGAATGAAAGCACTTCAGATTTCACGGTTTTCCCCAACCATGGAATTAATCTATGTGTCATATACACCACACACATAGCCTGGAGGTAGCTTTGAGTTAAAGCAAAGCTTCATGGTGCATAATCACCATGAGTGTACTGGTGTTCAAAGGGCTCAGATTTTTAAGCATTTCAAGTTTTAGCTTTTCAGAGTAGGTGTTTCTGGTTTGCCTTCTGTTGCCATTACCAAAAGCACCTTGGGGAAGAAAGGATTGATTTTTAACTTACAGGCTACAGTTCATCATCAGGGAGAGCTAGGGAAAGAGTTCAAGGCAGGAGCTTGAAGCAGAGACCACAGGGGAAGGCCGTTTACTGGCTTTCTTAGCTACCGTCCTTACATAGCCCAGGACCACCTGCCTAAGGAAAATACCACCCACAGTGGGCCGGGTCCTCCTACACCCATTAGCAATCAAGAAAGTCCCCCACAGACGTCCCCACAGAGCAATCTGATGGAGGTGATTATTCAACTGAGGTTCCTGCTTCTCAGGTGTGTCAAGCTGACAATCAACCATCAAGGAGGATGCTCACTGCTACCCCCAGTTGGCCAAAGGATTCCATTCTCCAAGCCACCTCCCTAGATATCAGCACATGGCATCCACAGGGCATTTCTCTGGTTGCCAAGGATCAAAGCCAAACCAAATAGCCTTTGCACCAGCCTCCTCAGGGATCCACCCATATGCCCTATTAGTGCCCACCACACACGCTTTTCCCGTTTCTCCTTTATCAACTCCTACTTCTATGCTCCCAAGAGCTAAGTGGAAAGCATTTCACTGTCTCCAAATGTGATACCCAAGTCAGTTCTCTGCTCTCACCTATCTCTCAGTCTTACCCTCTGCTCCCACCCCAGTGCCTACCCTGTCCTGGAACCCAGCATTCAATAGCCATGCAGTAAATTCCAGAAGTTTGCATCTAACACCTCAGACAAGATCCCCAGGTTCCCTCCTCTCAAGCACATTCCTAAGATTGGCAACCTGTTCATAAAATAGCCCACCACACAGAACAGTGCCTCTGTGACACCGTGAACATCATGTATACCACGCCACCACTTAAGGTGAGATAGAATCATCTCTCTGTGCAACTGAAGTGGACAAATTCTTCTGAGTCCCCCAATCAAGATCATTTTAATTTAATCTCTCCTCTTCTACATGGAGTCCACAGTTGAAAGTTTTATTGAACACACACACACACACAAGCATGCATGCCACACTGGGTGGGGGGGAGTGGAGGGAGAAAGAGAGGTATTAGTTTAAACTATTTGATGAATGTCACACTTGTCCTATCTGGGGAAGCTCTAAGACACCCCATCTGATTCGTTAGGAAAATGGCTAAAACAGCGATAAGCCAGGAAGCAGCTCCCCAAAGGCCTCTGAGCCTGATTCTGGTGCTTCAGGATGTGTCTTGCATTTGCAGACAGGACTCGGGTGGCTAACTACTCACCAGGAACAGTTAACTTTCTTTGGTCCCCGGCCAACCTTTCTCTGCAAGGTGGCTTTCCAAAAGCAAATGACCCTTTTGTACAAACCAGATGATACTTGACTTCTCCTTCAGAGACCCCATTCCAAGGCTGATAACCACCAATGCTCCAGAAGGAAGGAGAACCACTTCTGGGCTGTAATAGCTGAGCCCCCAGACACATAAGCTGGGGACACTACTGAGGCTGGGCTGTGACTTTCTGAGCTCTCAGGAAAGACTGTAACTGGTCACGACTGAGAGTACCCAAACAGAGGCAGCTCACTGATCAGGCCTAGTTGGCCATCTCCCCCTGGGAAGCACTGGCTTCATCCTTCTACTTATTTT
This sequence comes from Peromyscus eremicus, assembly GCF_949786415.1. Classification (NCBI taxonomy): domain Eukaryota; kingdom Metazoa; phylum Chordata; class Mammalia; order Rodentia; family Cricetidae; genus Peromyscus; species Peromyscus eremicus. Next base: position 70,515,378 of record NC_081416.1, on the reverse strand, counting down.
CCTGACATTCCGTGTTCAATACAACTCTCAGCACACCTGTGATTATTTCCCCAAAGTCTCACAATTTTGGTGAGGTCCTTGGAGGAGGGACCAGGTTGCCTTATGTTCTCGGTCCCTAGGGCACACTACAGCATGCTGTGAAAGGCTTTGGCTTCATCAGACACAGGAAAATGCGATGGCAGACACTGTTCTTTCTATCTGCAGGTGAAGCAGCGGAGGCCAAAAAGTGGTACTCAAGTTCTAGGTCCCCAAACAGCAAGCCTAAGACCTGGCTGACAAGGTGGGCTTTCAATGCTCCCAAGCAGGACAGTGACAAAATAAGTTACTTCCCCTGTTTGAACTTAAAGCTTCTCATCTGTAACATAACAAGGGTAACTATTTTCCTCAGCCACGAAGACAACTTAACGAGACCAGTGGACACTACCAAAGTCAGTGTCTTATCCCCACCCTTTGATGCCAAGTCACTGCAGCTTTCTACATCTTAATCCCTGTTACCTGGCCCCCCAAAAAATTTGGGAAGCCCCTATGGTCCTATACTGTCAATGGCACATGGCAGGGATTCAGCCATATACAAAGGTGGTACTCAAATGGGACCAGCCCCTCAAGAGTGTTTGCATCTTCCCTTGCCACCCTGGTTGATGACTTTGATATCTGTTAACCAAATGAAAACCACTTCTGAGCTCAGAGCTCTGTGACCTAGCACATGACTCTCTTTTCAGGCAAAGACCCTGCAAGGCCGTAGAATTTGGTCACTGTCCTGCTGGCTCCGCATGGCTGAAATAGTAGGAACATAACTCCTACACCAAGCAATCACGATCTGAAACAATTCAGAGAAAGTCCTCTTCACAGGTTTTGTGATAATGGCTGGACCAGAAGAAAGTGAAGACAGATTTTAATTAAATCTCTTAAGGAAAAGGAGATGGGCACAAAGGATGAATCGCTCACCCCAGGCTGCCAGTCACTCAGAACTTTCCAGGGCTCCTGTAGTCTGCCCTTTCCAAGAAGGCAGAATCTTGGCTGCTACAAAGACCAAGAGTGGTCCAAAGTCTCCAGCTGGGATTGTGCCATCCTGTGCATAGTGGATTCAAGGGGCCCCTGACAGGGGTATAGAGGGAACTGAGAAGGGGCACTGCCTGAATAAAGGTCACTGACCAAGCCTTGCCAAGACCATCTGCCAAATAACACCAGCCAGTCACATGCCGACTGATTGAAATCATTCTGAAGAAAACGCCTCTGAAGATTGAAGATCTAAACAGAGCAGGAAGAAGCAATAGACACCTCTTGGGACACCGGGGCCAGCTCCCCAGGCAGTTTTCTCAAAGTGCACAATTCTGTTTCTGCCTGAGGAGGCAGGGAGAGAAAGCTGGGCTTAGCTTAGATGCAGTCTCTAGTGAGTAGCCAGCACCACAGGATTTTGGCTGGGATCACTCAGGGAGACGTACTGGGAAGCCAGGTGTCCCCTGGAATGCGGCGATCACGGGCGCCCCCTCGGGCCGCCCGATGCAAAAAGTTACCTGGTGGAGGCGTCTCTGCAACCACCTTCTCCCTCTTAGGAACCTTCTTGGGCTTGGCGGCCTTCTTGGGCGGCCTGGGCTCCTGTTGGTGCTGCTCCTGCTGCTCCTGCGTCTCCACCCCGAGGCCCTCATGCAGTGGAGGCGAGAAGAGATCCGGCTCCCGCTCCGGATGCTCATAGTAGCGACCCCGTCTCCAGAGCTCCTGGCCATAGTAGTCAGGCTCCTCGAAGGCTGCGCCCTGTGCTCTGACCCCAGCCAAGGCCACCGCCACAAGTGCCAGGGCCAGCGCCCGGGAGGCGGCCCCTGGACAGGCCATGCCCACTCGGCCCCTCGTTCTGGGCTGGGTCCAGGATCCCGGGAGCGACCGGGCTAAAGATGACCGCTGTGGCTCGGGACAGGGGAGCGGGCGCTGCAGCGGGTGCAGATGCGGCCGGCCCTGGCGGGTGGGACAGGCCAGACGGGCGGGGCTGGGCCGGAGCTGGGCGGGCAGGGGCGCGCCCAGGAGAGGCGAGGCGCCGGCAGACCCGCCCTCCTTCCTGCCGGGGCCTCCCCAGCAGGTGTTGGACGACCATTCATTCCAGGACTGTAACCAGCCTTCCTTGTCTTTCCCATTCTGTCCTGCTGGGCACCCCTTCTCAGATGTGGGGCATGCTGATCTTGGGAGGGAACTTCGGGGCTGCCTTCCACTACTTCTTTTTGCAGGGCATATCTAAGACTGGCCTGAAATCCTGAGGTGAAGAACCAGCAGGCTTCCCACCTGTCTTGCTGCCCCCAGCCTAGGCAGGAACCCCAGGTTCCCTGGATGAAGTTCCTTGAGAGCAGGGCCTAAGGGCCTGGGTACCCCTCCAGAGTGTTTCTGTTGGAGAGAATGGGGCCAGCCAAAGATCACTATTTCATAAGTTACAAAAGGGCATTCAGCTCTTTCAAAGATCAGGCCTGTCTGGAGAAACCCGGTGTCGCTTCTCTTTGATAACGTGCCCCCACCTTTGGACAACATGCCTTAGTTCTTTTTTCTCAGTCTTCTCTTAGTGGAGTGGAAGCTAGTGGCCCCAGCTTCTCTCCAGGCTGGGATGCTGGGGACTCGGGGTCTGCAGCAATATTCTATGACTCCTCTAAGTGATCGAGACGGGTTTAAAACAAGAGACTTACTGACTCATAGGTTAAGTGTCTGAGGCAGCAGCACCAGGCTGAAGTCAAGGCGTGAGGTGGTGGGAGCTGAGAGACTCATTAGAGTTTTGGAAGGGAAATGGCTTTCATAGCCACTCAGTGTGTGGCTGAAGACAGGTCCTAGCAGCAGTACTCATGGCTTCCATATATCCATTGGCTTTTAGCCGAGACCGCTTTGCAGGCAGCCTCCTGCTTTGTGTGCCTGCCAGGGCCTGCCTCTGGGTCTTTCTTTGCAGCCTGCTTCATCTCTGAGTCAGTATTCACAGGTCAAATCTAAGCTATAACTTCAAATCACTCCTATCTTTTCTACCTCCAGTTTCTATTGCTGCAACAGAACACCATGACCAAAAAGCAAGTTGAGGAGGAAAGGTTTTATTCAGCTTACACTTGCACTGCACTGTCCATGATTGATGGAAGTCAAGACAGGAACTCAAACAGGAAAGATCCTGACGGCAGGAGCTGATGCAGAGGCCATGGAGGGGGTGCTGCTTACTGGCTTGCTTTCCATGGCTTACTCTGTCTGCCTTCCTATAGAACCCAGGACCACCAGCTCAGGGACAGCACCACCCTCAACTGATGAGGGAGAGCTGCGCCCTCCCTCATCAATCACTAATTAAGAAAACACCTTACAGCAAGAACTTACAGAGGCCTTTTCTCAATTGAGGTTCCCTCCTTTCAGATAACTCTAGCTTGTGTCAAGTTGGCATAAGACTAGCCAGCATAAATAGTCTCCACTTTTAAGAGTTCATGGGATTAGATGAGTCTCTGAGATGATCCAAGACTGGTCAACTGTCATCAGTCTACTCTGCTCACCTAACTCACAGGTTCTAAGGATTCAGTAGAGATGCCGGGGGGGGGGGGGGCACAGTGCCTGCCAGCCACAAGAACAACTAGCCCTCAAGTCTGTCCGTTTGTCCCTGAGGGCCTGGGATGTGACCCTAGGGTGCCTCTGAAATGAACCTGGGCACTGGACTAGGGCTTCCCCATTTGCCTAGGAGAGGGACTCAGAAGCTGGAGGCCCCCAGCATCAAGATGTCATCCAAGTCAGCCATCATTCTTTGCCTCACTTGAATGTCCTCATTCTTTGCCTCACTGTTCCTATCCCGGTCACCCAGCCAGCCTTTGAATTGCAGTGTCAGGAACTCCCAGGTGGAAGGGTATTGCAAGAGAAAATGGCAGCTGACACAGGACTCATGGGCGAAGGCCATAAGGCCTTGAGTCTAGTTTTCAAGCCTCCAGGATACTCAGGATCCAAGATCCAGAAGACTTCTCCATAGTACAAGAGACAGCCTCCTCTCCCATGATTCCAGGCAGGCGTTGGGTTGGGCTAGACCCCATCCACTCTTCTCTGTATATGTACCCTGAGCTCACTCACAGGTGTTGTTTTATCTAAAGCCAGCCACTCCAGACAAGAAAACAAGCCCCTAGGGATTTGTGTAGCACAGAAGAAAGAGACTCCATTAGCAAGCCACACTCCTCAAGTCCCAGCCAGCTAGATGAAGACTAGCAAGAGATCCATTTAGGTTCCTGGCCAGAAGGGCCATACATATTACCCAGGCCAGGTGTTCTAGCTGCAGACAGACACCAGGCCCATGCAGACCTATGAAGCCTCCTAAACGCTAGGCTTGAGTGTTTTTCACATGATTCTGACAGCTGAAATTTAACACTACCCTTCACGTGAAGCCTACAGAATGGCCGGGAACAGAGTCACCCTCAGACATATGGCAAACTGGTAATGGTCCAGGCACAACCTGCTTGAGCCAGTATTTAGAAAATAGTAAATCTTGGTAGCCTCCAACCCATAAGTTAGTTCTGAAACCATTTTATATCTCCCTTTGGTAACTCCAAGGTCAACAATGGAGCATGCACCTGTACTGCCATGTCTAGGAAGATTCCAGAGAATGTCCCCATCTGAATGTCGGCATCTCTGCATATCCCTGGAATCAGGAAAGGAGTCCTACTCATCTCCGCTCTCATTGCTAATGTTGGCTTGTTTGTCTTCCCTGGAGAGATGCATAATTAGAGCGGCAGGACAAACAGAACGGAGGCTGATGCTCAGAGCCAGCTCTCCCCAGTGACCGCCAGCAGCATGGCTCCTTGACTCCCTTTCTCCCTGGGAACACTCACTCGGAAATCTGCGGCGTTCAGTCAAAGGTCACAAAATACAGAGAGGAGAGCAAAGCTAAACTTATTCTCCTTTCCGAGGCTCCTCCTGCCTTCCAGTGCCTGCCTGTAGGCAGGGAAGGTCTCTGCCTTCTTGGCTGCCCTGATGGAGTCTTTCCAACCAATCATCTCTCTCCTCTTTCATCCCCGTGATAACTATCAGAAAAGCCCGTGGATGGCACATTTTTTTTTCAGGGTCTTCTGGAGCATCCCAGGCTAGTCTTCAACTCACCATATTTCCAAGCATGACCTTGAACTGCTGATCCTCTTGCCTCTACCTTCCAAGTGCTGGGAGTGTGGGGGCGATGAGCACATACCACTAAACCCAGTTTTAGGCTGTGTTGGAGAGTGAACCTGGGGCTTCATAGATGCAGGCAAGCACTCTACTGAGTGAGCTCCATGCCAGCCCTGGCATTATTCTTTAGTTCTGCTCCTACTATTCATCCCTTAGTGTCTCATTCAGAGACCCATGCCAGATGCCTGACACACCCGCTTACTCAGTCTCCCTGTTTCCACCTCACTGACATCTACTTCCACCTGCTCTCCAGGGCCAATGTCACTCCCCTAGGGAGGACCTCACACAAGTCCAAACCATCTAAATGAGATCTCAAGCTCACCATGCTTAAAGTTAGTCCTCTCCACTCCCCAACAGGTGACCATGGTAAGGCGTATTCTTTGTAGGTTCTGGCACAGCTTTTATAGGCTCTTCAGAAACTGATGATTATGATAATCTGCTGGGTTTACATCCTTTGCAGAAACAAAGAGAGACAGAAAATCCTTGTCACTTGACTAAACTTGACAAAGGTCTTTCATAGCATCAGCCAGAGAGTGTTTTCCTCTGAAACTGCTTTTGTTCTTAACCTAATGGTGTTTAACTTTAGTCTGAGACCCCAGTAAAGGGCTGGGAGCATCTCTCCAGGGGATCAGTAGAGCCTGATAAAATGTGGGCTCCCCTTGGATGATAGCCAGGCTTTCCAGTATGGGAGACAGCTACTAGACAGATAGGGGGACCCAAATGGCAGCTGGGACCCCTCCTGTTTTCTGAGTTTGCCACAGGCTCATTCTTTGCTTTGCTCAAGAATCTGTTCCTATATTTCTGTTAAGTAAGGTAAGTCAATGTTTGTCTGTTCATCCATCCCTGAGACTCGGAATGCCGTTAAGCCAATTTCTGTTATACAACATAAATCTGTACTTGTCAAATAATCCTTAGATACCTTACACAGCTAATAATTGTTCAAATATTTATGAGCCCCACAGAGGAGATTTATGTTAAGCTGCTTGACAAGGAAAAAGAGGCTGTGCAGTTCCATGGAACATTCTGTTGAAACAAATATTGTCAAGACATCAATACGTTTATAGCATTTTTTTTCATAATGGACTTTCACACCTGCTCATTTCCCTAATTATCCCTGCGACTGTTACTCTTTTAGAATTTTTTTGAAGGATCAGTAATTTGAAAAATTAGTTTCTATATAAAGAAAAATACATACTCAGGCACAGCCCATTTCTAAAAATACAATCTGGAGATGGATGCTCAGGGAGAAAGATACTGAGTTGTTATGGCAACTATGATTATAATTCCGAAGCTGGAGGGCTTTTCCTGTTCATTACTATGTTGAGATGTGGTGATTTAAATGGCATTGTCCTTTGTACTGTCTCAATCTCATTACTACATAATTATCCATTTCATATTTAATCTTCAACGTGTTTGTTCTTATCCCTTTACCCTGTAGATTTGGCATCTTTTGCTGTCTTATTCTTAGTTCATGGGTTCCCCTTGGAATCCAGCTTTCTCCCCACTCTGTGATTTCATTTTCAATTTGACCTTTGAGGAAGCATGCTTGGGCATGAGCTATTCCATTTGTAAATAACAAGACATTGTTGTGAAAGCTGTTAGAAAGCACCCCAACAGACACCTGGGAAGACGCTGGACTCAGAAGAGTCAGAGCCTCCTGGGCACCCTCTGAGGTCCATCATTTTTGATCACCTACTATGTTGTGTTAGTTACTTTTCTCATCAGTGGCGCCAACTACCTGGCAAAGCAATGTATAAGGAAAAGGATTTGCTTGGCTCACAGTTTGAGGGGGTACAGTTCATTGTGGTAGGGAACACGTGGCTGAAGGTAGTTCTTCTGTGCTGGCTGGAACAGGTAGCAGCTGCTTGTTCAAATCTTAGAAGAAACTGAAGCAGAAATTAGACAGGAAGTGGGGAAGGCTATGAAACTTTAAGGTCCATCCCCAGTGACCACTTCCTCCAGCGAGGTTCCACAACCTCCTCGAGCATTCCTGCCCGCTGGAAATCAACTGTTTAAAAACAGGATCCTATGGGAGATATTTTGTATTCAAACCATAATTAGCCCAACCCAAATACTATATAAAGAAGATTAATTTTTTCTTATTCTATAACTTTATGATTATTTCTAGGTCATAGGGTACAGCATAGATAATCAAGCAAATGCAAAATTATAAAACATTTATAAAGTGTCCTTTGCCAATGTCTGTGATACACTGATAGACAGACAGATTAATACTTAAACTGCACTTACCTCAGATCATGATACCAAAAGGAGAGATACTGTAGTTTATTGCATCCAACTGATTTTTCCTACTGTGGTAGTCAGTGTTAATTGCTAATTTGACAGAATCTAGAATCATCTTGGAGACAAATCTCTGGGCATATATGGGGAGGGGAGGAATCTTGATTCTGTTAACTGAGGTAGTAAAGGCTCCCCCACAGCGTGGAAGGTGCCATTCCCCGGCTGGGTCCTGGTGCCCACTGTATAAATGGGGAAGGGTGCTGACCAGCAGCAGCGTTCATCTCCCTCTGCTTCTGGATTGCAGATGCGATGTGACCAGCGGCTTTAAGCTCCTGTTGCCTTGACGTTACCGCCATGATAGACTGAACCCTCAAACTGTGTGGTTTCTCCCTTGAATTGCTTTTGTCCGAGTATTTTATCCCAAGAGCAGTAAAAGAAGCTAAGACCTCACCCTTCGGAAAACACGACGTGTTTCAAAGCCTTGGCAACATTCCTTCACCCATAACTTATCTTCAGATTATGAATCATGTGCTGAGCCCCAGCATGCTTCTCAGACTGGAGCTCCCCAGAGAAGCCTGGGGAACCATGTGTCCTTCCACCTAGGCGCATTTACTTCTCCTTCCATGTGCAAATGAAGGCAAGCTGTCACATGAGGTGATAAAAGGTCACTAAAAATCCATGTTTGTGTCTATGAAGGTTAAGTTCAAGATCTGTACATACCATTTTTCCCCTCACTATGATAAAATGCTCTGGCCTGATAAGAGCAACTTAAGAGAGAAAGGGTTTATTTTGACTCATGGGCTGAGGGTAAAGGCCATCATTGCAGAGAAGTTAATGAAAGGCGGAGCTGGTGGCGGCTGGTGACATTGCAGCCATGGTAGGAAGGGAGAGAGAAGAGTGCTGGTACTCAGCTCACTTCTTTCTGAGACCCCAGCCCAAGATTACACACATTTAGAGTGGGTCTTCCCACCTCAACTAACCCAGTCTAGAAACCTGTCACAGATGTGCCTCGCAGACAGAGGCATGTTTCCAGGGTAACACAAAATCCCATCAAACTGATGCAATTAGACATCACAAGGTCTAAGATCTAATGTTTTGGATATGCAACCAAAACTGGCACCCATTACCACCACCTGGATGTAGTTCTCAACCTTTTTAAACTAAAGCTTCCAAATCTCAGTGGAGCAAACAGAAGGTCTTTTGTCCTTCTTGTTTCTAGGAACATATTAAATGTGAAAGTACATAAATTTTTTACCTTAATAAATAAGCAGCTTCCATATGGAGACATCCAATGCCCAGTGAGGGGAATAAGTAACTAGATGAGGACCTGAAGCACCCAGGCAGGCTTTATAGGCTATGGCCAGCACAGGCCTGAGGTTTTCCATCCTGAATCTGTCACACTCGGAGTATAGGCTGGAGCAGGCATGGCTGCAATTCCAGCCTCAGTTTACATATCTGCAAAGTGAGACAATCCTCTCAGAGTAGATAGGGGATTTTGGGGAGAGTTCAGTGAAATAATGCATAGAATACTTACATAGCTCTCCATATATAGTGCCCAAGTCTCAGTGTTTAGGTTTGTTGAACTCAGTTAGGTGCTAGGTAGACAGATAGATGATAGATAGAGATGGAGAGATAGAGAGATGGTAGATAGATAGATAGATAGATAGATAGATAGATAGATAGATAGATAGACAGATAGACAGATAGACAGATAGACAGATAGACAGATAGACAGATAGACAGATAGATAGATAGATAGATAGATAGATAGATAGATAGATAGATAGATAGATAGATAGATAGATATAGATAGGCAGGCAGGCAGACAGACAGACAGACCATATACTAAGATGTAAGCAAGCTCACGTCTCCTGGACCACTTCTCCTCCAAGTGCCCCTCATGGGGATCTGAAGGAACCACCTCTGCTGAGCACTACATGCCCCCAGGTGTCTCTTTCCATGTTGGTGCAGTCTGTTCCTGAACAGGGAAGTCCTGCCATTCTCATGACCTGAGCATAGGCCTTTCTCATCCCACAATGATAGAGCCCACAGTTAGGGATTTGGGGGCTCTGTCATATACAGAGTGCTCCCACTTGGTTTGGCTACTTGGCAGGTACAACAGGTCTCTTTCTCCAAGAAGCAAAAACTAGAGCCAGACCAACCCATGTCTCAATCAGCCAAGAGAGTTGAACTGAGCTAGTTACCAAACCTGGATCTGGAATGGGAAAAAGTAGAGCTTACTGGGAAGCCATTAGCCTCTGACTCGCCCTTGCCTGACCAGGACTTGCATGTCTCCCATGGGTTTTTGCAGAGTCCCAGGATGACGTGAGTGTGTCCTACCTCAGTAGATACATATCTTAGTATCTGTCTGTCTGTCTTTCTGTCTCTGTCTCTCTGTCTCTGTCTCTCTCTGTCTCTCTGTCTCTGTCTCTCTCTCCTCTCCTCTCCTCTCCTTCTCTCTCAGGAAACGCACTGAGGAGCTGAGATGAAGACAGCCCAGCAACAATTAAAATCACTATGAACTAGTTTCCTTCCCAGTGAAACCTCCCAGTTATTAGATCCATAAATAAAATCGCTTTCATCTTTCAGGTCTCAACTTAAGTGTCATTTCCTCAGGGAGTCCTTTTCAAAAAAAAAAAATCTGTCTGGAGACATCCCTCGTTTCTTGGCTCTGCGTCTTGTTCTTTCCCTTCGGGGGCCCCAGCACTATTTTTTCCTCTGGTCCCTGTGACTGGAATAAGAGACAGGCTGGCAGAGAGTGAGCCCTGTGACCAGATATGGCTCAGACCCTCACCAGCTATGCTCTGGCACAGGTCTGCACCTTGGGGGCCCCATCTAAGAAAGAGAAAACAATGGCTTCCCTTTGGTCCACCCAGCTCCCAGCACCAACACACTTGGGCAGCTCTCAGTCTTCCATCAGCAGTCAGTGCCAAGATGCGTTGGTCGAAGTACTGAGAATATGAGACTGAGCACTCATCTCTAAACAGGACATCTACATTAGGCTCCACCACCAAGGCTTGGGGAACATCATGGAGGAGACAGAGAGAAGTTAAGAGACGGAGGATGGGGAGGAGGGCTGTGAACCGCTGTCCTCTGGACCGGACACAGCTACTGCACCCATGGGCTCACAGCAGCTGTGGTTACCTGCACAACGCCAAGCCGGGCAAAGTCCTGGCACAGATCGGGTGGAAGATCTCTAGGTCCCATGCCTTACGGAGGAGCTATTGGCAGTTAATAGCTGCTGGGAGAGGGCAAAGCATTCTTTTTTGAGGATGTGGCCACTGCTACGTTTTTCATGATCCAGTGGATGGCTTCACACCCATGCATGTATGGGCAATGCTTACTGGATTTAGTTTCCTCATTATCAGGGGGAAAAAGACATGAGATTGGAAGGAGGGTATGCTGGAAGGGATATGGGGGAGTTGAAAGGGGGTGGTGGGGCCTCTCTATGGTCATATTTCATTATGTACAAGTATAAAATTCCCCAGGATAAGGAGAAATGAAAATAAAGTAGTTCTGTTTTCCAGATGGAAGTGTGAAAATCAGTGAATCGACCTGGGAACAAAGGCTTAGGGCCTTGCCATCATCAAGGCTGAGCCACACAGTCTTCCCACCTCTGGCTTCACATGCACCCTAGGAACTGAAGTGGGATACACTCACCATCGTTCCTGACATGGGGCAGGTACTCCAGAATGTTGGCACATGGCTTTCCCAAATCTGGTCTTGACCTGTTTCTGAACTCACCTAAACACTTAAAAAAAAAAAAAAAAAAAAAAAAAAAAAAAAAAAAAAAACACCTCAAGAGCCCCTCCTCTGGCCATGCTGAGAATTTCCCTCTCTGGCTTTGGTTCTCCTCCTTTCCCACCACAGCTGTCCCTTCCCTGGCCCCTTTGCGATCCTTCTTAGGTATATTCCCAGGCTCTGCGACCTCCATGCCCCACCCACCCATCTGGAGGCCCAGAGCCCCAAGTCACGCCCGAATCCAGCGAGGGACATGCCTCCTGTGCACTGTGAAGCTGCAGGGCTCATGTGGAGGCGCACCCTGGGCCAGGCAGGAGGCTAATGGCAGGTGTGTAAGGAAATTGGAGCCGGGAAGATGAAGTGGGGCTTTGCAGCTCCCTGATCAGGGGTGTATGTGCTGAACAGAGACAATGCACCCTCACTGAGGTTATTTCTCATGTGGGTCATTTGAAAAGGGGACAGAGGTCATATAGAAAGAAGACCGAACAACTGCACAACCTGGGAGATGAGCCATTTGTACCCAAGTGTCCCCCAAGTCACAGACTCCTGAAGTTCCATACTGAGATGGCTCCATTCTATGAGAGCTATGTTCACATTGATCGGCCCAGGGACAGAGCCCAGACCAGGAGCCACCACAGTTCCAAAGAGGCCACTCTCCATGACTTTGGGGACTCACTTGTACCATAACAAACAGGGAGACTGGTCATGATGCCAGCTTTCTTCACCCTCCCTTAGCTACTGGCTCTCTATGAAGAGTGACTGCACCCCAAAACTTCCCAGTCTAGACCAGAGGACACTGAAGGCTGAAGAACAGCACAGCACCACACACCACTGTCTAGACCCTCAGACACGTGCCCACCCTGCTGCATGCCACCTGTGGCCACGCTCCCGGGGCCCCTTCTACCCACCTGAGCAGCTCTGTTCCAAACTGTCTTCCTGTCTGCAATTTCTGTCAATCCACTGTCTCCCTTCCTCCTATCTCCAGCTTCCCCTTAAAGTATCCACCAAATGATACCCAGGATCCTTGCCCAGAAATAAGACCTTCTGTGTCACCCATGGGAAAGCTTAAACCCTTGGGATTTCCCCACCAGCTAGGGTCTAAACCCCAGGCTCAAGCCCTGGGCTGCTGCTGATCTAGTGGGCCTCTCCCTGACAATGCCCTCTCCTCCTGCATCCCACCAGCCATACCCTGGTATGAAAGCATGGTTGCATCTTGTGGTCACCTCAGATTTTCTCTCTCACATTCCACTTTTTAGAGTTGCTAAACTCCAGGAATCCTATCCTGCTGACCTCCTCTTCTTCCTCCTACTCTGGATTGTCACATCTGCAATTCCATTCTGGACCCAGGACTGGAAGAACATCATGGGAAGGCCACATGCTAACCTCGCTATTTAACCTTAAAGAGCTTCAGTTTCCTGGCCTATAAAGTGGGGTCTTCCTGACCACCCAGCATCACAAATTGGAAACCTGACACAGATGTCAGGCAGATGCAGCCAAGCTTGCTTGCTCCCCTGCCCACAGTCCCTTCCCACTCTGTCACTAGAGCACCTTTTGTCCTCCGGCTCTGGGATCCTAACAGGTCTATTGAGCCACTGTCCCAAAGGCTCCTGAGTTGGTGAGGCCAGCCTCACCAGTTCCTATGGGCCTGTGCAAGAGCTATCAGAGTAAAGCTGAGATTAAACCCAGAAGCCACACCACCTCATAAAGATTAAACTGCAGATTCCTGGCTGGGGAACACCAAACCAACAAAGGGTCCATAAATAACTACTCCATTTTGTCTTGTGTACCCCAAGTGCCCTTAAAGTCGGTTCCAAAAGATCTGGAAGCCTTCCAAAGACAAGAAATCTAGAGAGGAAACCTCGGGTTTCCTCGGGATTGAAACCACTCCTATGAATTTTCACTCTGTGAAGCAGAAGGTGGAAGGTGACCCCACCCAGTGGTGCACAAAGAACCACAGGCCAGATAGCCCCTGTCTTTCTCTAGGTGAAATTCCCAATAGCCTAGTAACTCCCTGGATGCCCGTCTACTGCCCATATGGAGTTCATCTCTCAGTCTTAGGAGTTTCTGTTCCACAGCTCCAACATAATGAACTTCATGTAAGAAGCACTTAGAGGAAGCTAGGAGCAAGGCTTGTGAGTACGTTTTCTAGACAGTCCGGCTCTCTTGTGCAGGCGTGTTCAGGTAGGATAGGGTAGAGATGCCTGCTCTTGCTGCCAAAATGATTTGCTAACATAATTAATGTGCTGCTGAAAGGGGAGAAGACCATTCAGATCACAGTGACTATTTTTAAAGGCCCGCTAATGGAGAACTCTTTGCCTTTCAACCACACAGCTTTCTGTAATTGGAAGCGAGACTATTATGTGTGGCATATTGTACTTTTTTCCCTCAAATTTCTATGCTTTAATCTGATGCTCTCACAAAAACACATTTGCTTGGGGCCCGACAGCACTCAGAGCAAGCAGTGCCCTGGAAGAAACAGGCCTGGTGCTCAGCGCCCTACAGTGTCCTGACCCTTCCCACATAGGAGGGGGATGATGTCACCACCACAGACCCCCGCCCCTACATCAAGTCCCACCCTGCACCTGCTGGGGTCACCTAGGCAGGTGGGCCCCTCCAATAGAGCTTCCTCTTGGGAACTGACTGTGTGGTCTCAGAGTGTGTTGCCATCTGTGATGACTAATGTTGACTGTCAACTTGGCAGGATCTAGAATCACAGACGGGTACCAGGGTATGGGCCTGTCTGGGAGGGATTTTCTAAACTGTGTTAATCAATGTGGGAAGACACCTGAATGTGGATGGCACTTCCATGGGCTGAGGTCCAGGACCACATTTAAAAAATGGGAAACCAGCATCCATTTCCCTCTTTTTCCTGAGTGTGGATGCAATGTGACCATCCATCTCAAACTCCTGCCTCCATGTCTTTCCCAGCATGATGGACTATATCCTCACAAACTCTGAGCCCAAATGAGACTTTATCTATTGTTCCAATCATGGAGTCAAAGATGCCTCCCCACAGGTTCACTTTGGCACCACCGAACAGTGAGTACCTGTTGTACCAAGAGAGGATAGGATCCTTGCCAATGACCCATAGTGGTGGGTACCAGAATATGGTGTCTGCCCTCATGGAGTTTACATTCTAGCAGGAAAAGAGGTCCTGAACAAGTAAGACATTGATGACGTATAGTAAAGGGGAGAAGGAAGGGAGGGATCAGCTGAGTGGAGGAGTAAGTAAAGGAAAGGAGAGAAGAGAAGAAGTGGAGGAAAGAGGGGAACTGAGTGATGGGGAAAAGGAAGCAGGAAGAGAAGGAGGACATTGGATGGAGCGGAGTAGGATTTGGAATGGCTGCTCTGTTCTCTAGGTAGGTAGGAGTGGGTACAGGGACCATGGAGAAGGAAAGAGGGGCAGATTCAAGTCAACAGGCATGGGGAGAGTCAGGAGGACTTCTGGTAACACTGTAAGTAGAGAAGGAAATGTGGAACTGCGGATTTCTGTCAGAGAAAGAATAGGGAGCAAGGAAGTGAGACCAAAGGCTGGGCAGTAGCCATTGACAAAAGTCCTAGATCAAGTACCAAAACCATCTTCTTTGTCAATGAGCCAAGTTACCTGCTGGTTTCTCCATTTCTCCACTCAGTGAACATGGGCCGACTGCTGGCAGACCTAGAGAACCTAGCAATAAGAACCCACACCCAACTGATTCACAGGTGAAGACCACTTGACCAGGAAGTCAAGGGTATGCTTACATCAAAGGGATATGGGTGAGGAGAAGGATCACCTGGTCCTTCCTTTTGGGGTACCAGGAGCAGCTCCTCAAAGGCCAGGCAGCAGAGGAGAGTCTTGAAGAGCAAGTTTGGCAGCATCTGTCCATGTGTTCTGAACGGGCTGAGAATTGAGGTGATTAACTGCCAAGCACTCCTGGGAACCGTCATGTAGAATGGCTCCACGCTATGGCTTGGGTGTGTGAAAATCCACTGAAACTCAGCAGACTGTACTCCGAACACCTACCTTAAATAGGTGCATCATATCCTAACTTTTAAAAGTTAAAGCAGTAAATACAAAAAAGCCAGGGAGTCCATCGTTAACTATTCCTTCATTTAAGTGAATATCTTCTTATAAACATTTTCTTATAAAAATTTTTCTTTCTTTTGAAGTAAGGGCTTACATAGTCCAGGCTGGCTCCCACCTCACTGTGTAGTCAAAAATAACCCGACATTTCTGATTCCCCCTGCCTGCACCTGCCCAGAGCTGGGATTACAAGTGTGCCACCACATCTGGTTTATATGATGCTGGGGTTCAAACCCAGGGCTTTGAGCATGCTAGGCAAGCACTCTGAGCTACATCCCTAGCCCTTGGCTTTATCTCTTAGGAAGCAGGTTTTTTATTTTGTTTTGTTTTTTTCCTTTAGAAACTGCTGAGTTCAAGCTTTCTTGTTCAAGCTTGGGTCACTTCCTGGCATTACCCTCAAACCCTATGGTCTCCACACAAAACAATATGAGAACAAGAATTGTGTGTGTGTGTGTGTGTGTGTGTGTGTGTGTGTGTGTGTGTGTGTGTGAGCTGAGCCACTGTCTCTCCTCTACTCAGCCCAGCCCAGGCCTCAGCATCTCCATGCTCTGAGGCCTGCTGGTAGGATTCATTTTTAGTCAGTTCCTCCACCTCCCGGATGCTATGTTTCCATACACTCAAGTGGCAGACTGCCCTAGGTTGCATGAACAGCCTTTACCAAAGCACCGAATTGATGATGAATAGAGCAATTACCTGGCAGCATGCCCAGGCATGCCATGTCAGTGACACCCTGTCTGGTCATGCCCTGGGCCTGGGACACCTCTTCTCCGTCCTTCATATGGTTCTGAATGCCCCACCCCAGGCTGCTCAGATCTGATGTTGCCTAATTGCTGGACTGTTCAAAACCTGCGTAATATTTCTTTCTGTTGTTTGGTCTTTGTTGACAATTCCCCAAATGCACGAGGTTGATAGTTAGCCTTCAACATCTGAAGTATGACTCAGATGGAAAGCCAATAAAAGCTCCCCAAGGGACATCTTTTAACAAGTCACTCTGGTTTTATAAAAACAAGCCAGAAAAGGCAAAACACGAGCGAATAACTGCAACCACACTGCTCTCCCCATCATCCTGTTCTTTGAAAGCAAAGGCCATGCAGCTGATGATCTGAATCTTTGCCAGCATCTCCAAGAGGTATCCCCGTGTGGTCACCCCTAAGATGACCTCAGAAGTCCAGGTAGGGGCACTCTGAGGACAATTTTATATACCAATACTTGGGTGCTTCATCTGGTCTCCTCTCAGAGTGCAATCTCCAACCCCCACATCTCAGGCCACTAGGTCCCCAGGGCCGCTCCCTCCACAGGCTGTAGGAAAGGATACTTCCTGTTTCTCCCAGTTTCTGGTGGCCATGGGTGCTCCTGGCTGTGGCTACTTGCCTCCAAGCTCTGCCTAATCTCCACTCAGCTTCTCCTCTAAACTTTCTCCATGTTTCCAAGTGGTATTCTCCATACAAGGCTGGGCAGATTCTAATAAAGACATCAGTCGTATGAAGCCCAATGATGTCATCCTTACTTCATGACATCACCAAAGACCCTGTTTCTGAAGACCATTACACATGCAGGCACCAGGGCTTGGAACTTCAGCCTATTTTTTTTTAATGAACAGACACAATTTAAGTCACAACAGACAGGAGTTTCTTTCGTTATGTCCAATGTGGTGACTTTCTTCCAAGCACTGTATTTAGTAAGCACATATGGGGCAGCTACCAAGTCCTATGCGCTGTGCTAGGTATTAGGCACTCCAGTCCCCAGGCGAGCTGGTACCGCAGACAGGTGAGCAGGCAACTGCCTTGAAAAACGCCGTGGGAACACCTTGAGCCCACCTTGCAGGGTCCTGTCATGGTCTTAGACATCAGTGAAGTTCCACAGGAAGCAACAGGACACAGCTGAGTCTAAGTCCTGAGTACCAAGCAAAGAGCACACGAGCCGGGAGAATCTTTCCAAGAATCCAGAGAGGAGAGTTTTTTGTCTTCAGGACTCCTCAGGTGTTTTGCCTAAGCAGACAGAGGGCAGGAAATGAAGCTGAAGAAACAAGAGAAACCTCAGGTCACACAAGGCACTTACTTAGGTGTTCCCAGGAAGGCAAGACTCCCCCAGGGTATCTTTGAACCCCAATCCCAGGTGCCGTTCATCAAACACTATTCCTCACCACACCCAGTAGCCTCTGAAGGGGAAATACTCATATCTGTTGAATTTACAACTCTCTTCTCAGGTCCCATGAACTGCAGAAGAGACTGTGCTCTGGTATTCTGCATAAATGTCAAAGCCTCAGTCTGCAGATAGGCCCTCATAAGACATTGCCTAAGAGGTAGAGGAGAGGCTGGGCTGGTGGCCATGTTGTCCTGATGGCCAGAGCATGTTTTCACACATGACACTCTCTTTGGTTCTGTAATTGTTACCTTTGCATCACTGTACCTAAAACACCTATCAAAAACAACTTAAAAGAGGAAAGATTAATTTCAGCTCATAATTTCAGAGGGCTCTGTTCCCAGTCACATGGTCCCATGCACTTGGGCAGACTATCATGGCCTGGCCACAGGAGCCTGTGGCATGAGAGTTTCTTTACCTCACAGCAGACAGGAAGCAGAGAAAGAGAGAGAAGGGGTGAGGGACAAGACACTACCAAGGACCCAACCCCAATGACTTACTTCCTTCAGCTAGGCCCACCTCCTAAAGTTTCAGAACCTCCCACTAGCTGTGGATTAAGTGCTCAATGCATGAGCCTAAGAGGATGTTTTACACTGGAACTCTAGCAGATGTTCACCAGAAGGCTCACCAATTGAGGAAGGCTCAAGAACACGAGGCCAGACATGCCCATCTGATCTCTTCTGTGAGGTGAGCATCCAGAAGGAAATTAGCTAGACCCTTCCTAAGCCCTCATCCTCAGAACTCTCAGGGTCTGGCCATTTGTTTCTGAACACAGTCTCCATCTTGGGAATTGTCCAAGGGTCATTTTGCCCCTCTGACATAATCCAAGGGCAGCCAGGTTCCTGACGGGTGTCGGGCTTTTGCTTGGCTTTGACTCATGACTATGGAGTTTGGCATAGGCTTCCTGGAAGATTCGAAATTGGTTACGTGTACACATAAAATAAAAGAAGCAATGAGTGTATTTTTAGCTGAGCATGACTGACAGCTATGTTTATTAAGACAGGAGCAATTACGCCCTTGCTGTTTAAAGTTATACACAAATCTGCCAAAGGAGCGGTACTTTGTCTAAATGTGGGGTTTCAGGACAGACAAGAAAAAAGAATCCTCCTTCCAAATAGCATTTGGTGAATGACAGGGTAAGACAGAGTTTCCTCAATTTCTTATTCTTTTCCTGATAATTGCTTGAACAGCACTGACTGGGTAAAAGAGCACAGGATCACTGCTTCATAAATGTGTTTATGTGTGTAGGTGGGTATGTGGATGCAGCTCAATGAATGTATGTATGTGTTTGATCCCTTATTCCCACAAAGGGAATTAAAGGTGGCTAACAAAGCTATATAATAGAATTTTCCGAGATTTTTTTTTTTCCTGGATGAAGAAATCAGGGCAAGTGAGATGGAAAATGAGGAATAAAAATAGAAGAAAAGAAGTAGAGGGAAGGGAGCAAGTAGGTGGGAGACAGGAAAGAAAGAAAGGGGGAGGAGGAGGAGGAGGAGGAGCGAGAAAAAGAGGAGAGGAAGTGGTGAACAAAAGCTTCTGTTTCCATGGTGACCAGCAGCTCCAGGTCCATGGAAACAAAGCCCTGGAAGATGCTAAAGACGGACTGTTAATCCAATGCTGTGGGCATCCTTCCAGGCATGGATCCAACTCAGGACGCACCCCACCCCACGCTCTAGAAACTGCTTCTAGCCCAGACACCACACGACTCCATGACCTTGGGCCATATCTGATTTACTGGGGTAGGCACTGGTCCATTAGGCCAAGAGTACCCCTCCCCTGGGGATCTGGAGTGCCTCCTGAAGGTCAGACACTCGGTATCTGGTGACTTGGCCTGTGGCACAGCACATGCCAGCTGGGGATGGGGGGGGGGGGTCCGGCCCGCTTTGTGGATGGAGGAGGAGGGAGAGTGAATGTTGTCAAACTGAAGGTCAAACTAGTGCTTGCCAAGGTCATCTGCCGACTCGATGAGGTTAAACCTGACTGTCTATTTCTTGGCCAGTCTCTCAGGAAGGCACTTTAGTACTGGCTTCTTTCTGAACACCCTCCCATCCTGGAGCATGTGCCTGGGTTCTGTCGCTGCTCCCTGGGCTTGATGGAGACCTTGCACATCTGTGCACATTAGTGCTGGCTTGTAGACCCTTTTCTGGATTCCTTGTTTTCATTCCATCCATGCCTGTGGCTTCAAATGACATGCATGTAGATGTTTGCTCACACAGCTGTCAAGCTCAACTCTTCCTGAGCTGTCAATTCCTCTGCCGCACATTCCATATATCCCTGGCATTCCCCTGTGGCAGACACTCAGTAAGTATTAATCACTTATTACTAATCACTTAAAACTAATCCCAAGAATACAATGGGAGACAGAAAGTATTCTGTGAATAGTCCAGTGCCTAGTTTGGGTTGCTTAGGAGACAAGCATGCACCCTTATCCCTGGGGTCTCACTGGACCCTCATGGGATTTTCCAACTAAGTCTCCACTAGCCTTGACCAGTGTTCTGCCCTGGAAACTGGCACCTGGCAGCAGGATCCTGACCCTGGACCTTTCCTGAGGCCTCTAAGCCACCATGTCTGGAAGCTGGTGGAGTCCAGGGCTTGTGGCTTATGGCCTGCTCTGTTCTTAGGCATGGAGTTCAGTGTTACGTTTAGGCTTTGGGGAAGAGAATTATCTAAGCAAGGCCCAGTTGCTACAGAAGGGAAGCATCAGGGCTGGCCTTCCACTCATAGCTGCTCCACACTGGCCATTGCTGAGCTTGGTTGCATGCCAAGAAGCTAGCAATGAGATATCAATTACTTGTGTGATCAGGGTCAGGATCCATAGAATATGTCTAGGTGTTCTGTGGGTGATCTATGCATTAGATAAAGCTCTGGATTATTTGAGGGACTCTGTGTCCAGTCGGGTTTTCATAATTGAGACAGCCAGAGCCATAGAGTCACCCAACAGGCATCCCCATTTCTCTCCCTGAATACACACACCCAGCTAGATATGGTAAGAATGTCTCCAGCACATCCTGCCCAACGAACACAGTCCCCAGGCATTCCTGTCCATCACCATTGGCCGTTTTCCTCAGAGTGTGACACACACACTCTTCTGAAGGAGGCTGAGTTCTGTCTAGCAGTGTGACTTCCCAGAGTGCCTTTGATCCTTCTAACACAGATGTTTCTCAAGGCCAATGGTCGTGAATCCCTCTCACCCAGCTCAGAGCCTGGAAAGCAGCAGGCATCAACTGAGTGCTCACTGGCTCTCTGACTCAGTTAGCTCAAGGATGTCTTCAGCTTGTGCTCCCACCTGCCTCTGCCAGTTCATTCCCTTCTCCATTCCAGTTGCTTGCTGGGTAGAGTGGGCAGAGACAGAGCCTGACAGATGGAAATATGGGGGCAGGAAAGAGACAAGGATGGGAACTGGATCTGGAGTTCCAGAGGCTGAGGCTGGGTGGACCTCATGGTCATTCAAAGAGCACTCAAGTCAGAGAGGGAGGGAAGAGGAGGTGAAGACAGGTCTACACAGTCGCCAGATGCCCCAACACTCAGAACATTCTGGGATCTCTGGAACAGCTCTCAAGAGAGGCCCACAGCAAAGACCATTTTATTCCATTGCTAATTAAGGATCAGCTCTGATGGCTCAGGCACAGGAAGGAAAGTTACAGTGACTAACATTTTAATGTCACTAAAAACCATTAAATCACAGAATCACTCCTTACACCCAGCCTTCCTTTTCAAATGGAGCACGGCAAATCCATCAGGGACTTGGAGAGAGTTTCGGAAAAAGCCTTAGAGTTTACTGCCACACCGAGCAGAAGGTTGGCAAGGGCTCCACTGGACAGTGGAGGGGTTCCTGTTACAGTAGCAGACACACTGCCTCTCACTGCAATGGCAGCGTTGCTGAGACCAGCTAGTGCCTTCTTGGTAATATGCTCTTCCCAGAGGTCGAGGAGAGAAAGGGATTCCTAGCCCCATTTTACAGAAGGAACAAGCTGAAGGTTCCACTTGAGCCCTAAGTCCCTCTAATGTCTGTCAAGGGTGCTGAGCCCTTCCATCACATACTTTTGAGGTCTGGGCAGTCAGACAAAGATGGCACCATCTTAAACACTATATCTTAAATCTTAATAAGGCCATCCTCAGCTACACAGAAAGTTTGAGGCCAGCCAAGACACATGAGACCCTGTCGCTAAATAAATAAATAATTCAAAGAGAGAGAGAGAGAGAGAGAGAGAGAGAGAGAGAGAGAGAGAGAGAGACAAATGAGCTGTGAAGAGAGATGTTAAAACAGGCTGGCAGTGTGCAGGGAACAGGAGGAGGGTCGGATGCTTTTGGAGAAGCTAAATGGCAGAAGGGTCCTCTTGTGGGAAATTACATCATTGAGTATTCCAGGCAGAAGAAAGCATAGGGATCCAAAAATGTCCAAATTATTTGTTGCAATAATTCTACTCCCACATACTTCTTACAAGACAACAGTTTTTTAAAACAGAAATCCCTTGCTTATTTATATCGGGGTAAACAAATGGAAATTATTTACAATCCAATAGGAGAAACTTTCCAGGAGCCATGGCACATGTGCTTTCTGAGATAACAAGCAACCATGAAAAATAATTTGTCAGACTTTGATTCTGTCTGGGAGGTACAGCCTACCAAACCTTCTACAGAAGGCAGCTAAAGCCCGAGACAGAATGTAAGCAAAGGGAGCAGGGTACTCTGAAAAACAAACAATAACACCTGACGTGGGAAAGACAACAAAACATGGAGAAACACAGATACAGCAGTGAGTGTCCTGGGTCCCTGCCCCTCCATGACCTAGCTAGACACTGGACAATA
The DNA here is from genome assembly GCF_949786415.1 of Peromyscus eremicus. NCBI lineage: Eukaryota > Metazoa > Chordata > Mammalia > Rodentia > Cricetidae > Peromyscus > Peromyscus eremicus. Next base: position 70,493,243 of record NC_081416.1, on the reverse strand, counting down.
AACCCTAGAACTTTGCAGCAGGTGTGGACTGAACAAGTTCCAAGGGAAGCCTTCTCTTGACTACAGAGAGCCAGAGAGGCAGCCCTTCTCTGCTGGACATCCAAATCTGTTGCAAAAAGATGATGTGCTACATGCAGAGGAGTGACCATTTGAGGGACTGTAAATTTCTCACCAGAAACCATGGCGTCTAGAAGACAGTTGTAAATTGTTTCTGAATTCTCGAAGATAAGATTGTTATGCCTAACAAAAACTTCCTTCAGGAAAGGGGATGAAATTAAGGCATACTCAGATCTTATATCACCAGCCACACACAAATTTTAAAGGTTCCTATTCTATTTTTAACTGTTTTTCTTTGTGTGAGAGAATATGCCTGTGAGTGTAGGTCCCTGTGGAGGCCAGAAGAGGGCGTCAGAGCCCTTGGAACTTGAATCACAGACAATTGTGGGGTGCCTAACATGGGTTCTGGGAACTAAACTCAGGTTCTCTATAAAAGCTATAGGCTCTCTTAAACACTGACCCATCTCTCCAGCCCCCATACACACAATTCAAAATTCAAATTTTACAGATAAAAATGATACAAAGTACTTTATAAAGTGTTTATGGTGACTCTGAAAATTCTCTATGATCTAATGTTTAAAAAGTTTGTGAGTTTGAATTTAGAAAAGAAAAAACAGTATGATTGGAGTTGTATCCAAAAATACCATTCAGAGAAAAGAAGCTAAGTGGGAGGAAATCTCCACTTGTGAATTTTTTTTTTTTGACTTTTGGTAACAGAGACAATAGTAATTTTCTTTATTTTAATTTCTACAATTTCAATAGATAATAAGCCATCTTATAACAGTTAAAATTTATTTGTAAATGCACTGGTTAGTTGAGAAAAGAATAAGAAAAAATATTTCTTAGTATAAGAAAAACAACATGCTTCAAATTGAAGATTTCTTTTTCAGAGAGAAGTAGGAGAGGGGGCCTGCCAGATGAAGAAAAGAACTAACTAGCTCAACTTTTACTTATTTTTTGTGAGGTCTCAATTACCTAAGATAATCAGGTTTTTTAAAAAATAAAACACACGTAAAGTTTAGGAGTTATTAAGCATTACAGTTCTTGCCTGCCTGGTGGGCCTTGATTCTGTTTACTTAAAGGAAAAGAATCCTCCGGGAGTCCACTCCACTATTGATGACATCATCAACCCAAATATCTAACCTTAAATGCCAGAAGCAGACTTGAAAACGCAATGGCCACCGCATAGGTGGCCAGAGCAAGCAAGAGCCACAATTCCAGAGACAGTGAGTGAGAAGAGCCCAGACCCAGTCTGGCCACTGCACAGGTGGCAAAGCAAGGAACTGCAGATGCCATGGGTACCCAGTCATTCAAGAAACCTGCTGGCTGGTGAGGGAGACAGTCACACGCTCCATGTTGGCTTAAGTGGGGAGGAGAAAGCCAGACTCTCCTGAAGGCGAAAAGAGGCCCCGGGAGACGTGGCAGTTTGGTTTGCTGGCAGCTTCCAGCATTGGCCAGGAAACTGAACTGCTGGGTCAGATCCTTCCAAGAGCAGAGAGAGGCAAGCTGAGGTGAAGACGGAAGTGGGGCCTTTCCGGGACTTTCTTCTCCCACCTCTCCTTCCCTACACAGCCCCAACCCTTACTCCTCTCTGTCAGAGTCTCTGTCCTGTTCCAGGGCTCCTCAGAGTGAGTATTTCTGTCCTGTGGGGTAGGCATTTATGTATGGTATGGTCAACCCATAAATGTCGACCAATGCCTTTTAGGATGGATACCAACATCTTTGACCTCTGAGCCGGATATCTGTAGCTCCTATGCCTTACATCTGTGACAACCTGACATGTCCCCAAATCTCCAAATGGCACTGAAAGAGCAAAGTCACTTCCACTGAGAGCCACTGTCCTGGCCATTTTGGAAATTGCATGGACAGGGAGTTCTGAAGAAAGAAGATGTGGCTTTCTCTGACTGATTGTAGATGGGAGGCACAGCAGAACCCAAGAGCCATAAGACGCTGCAGGGTTGTTTTGTTTTGTTTTGTTTGAGACAGTGTCTGATTACACACACACACACACACACACACACACACACACACACACACACAGGAGGGAGAGAGAGAGAGAGAGAGAGAGAGAGAGAGAGAGAGAGAGAGAGCTGACTTCCACAGTCACTTTCCACCTTATCTTTGGAGACAGGGTCTCTCAGTGAATTTGTCATTCACCAGCTGCCTAGGCTAGATAGGGTTACAGATGCGCGGGATCACACCTACTTTTTACATGGGTGCTAGGAAGCTGAACTCAGGTCCTCATGCTTTCAGTACAGACACGTCACCAAATGAGCCAGCCCCCCGGCAGATTTTCCTTTTAAAGAATTGAAAAGAAGCATTTGGCTGGGTGGTACCTTTGTGTAATTCCAGCACTTAGAGGAAGGAAGCAGGAGGATCATGAGTTCAGTGTTCTCCTCAGCTGCATAGCAAGGCTGCCCAGCTATTTGAGACCCTGCCTCAAATTGAATCAATCAATCAATTCTGTATATGACGTGGTTTTACTCTTGTTAAAAATGTACTGCTGAGGGTTGGGGATTTAGCTCAGTGGTAGAGCACTTGCCTAGCAAGCACAAGGCCCTGGGTTCGGTCCTCAGCTCCAGAAAATTAAAAAAAAAAAAAAAAAAAATGTACTGCTGAGAGCTCGGCGGTGGTGGCGCACGCCTTTAATCCCAGCACTTGGAAAGTTGAGCCAGGCAGATCTCTGTGAGTTCGAGGCCAGCCTGGTCTACAGAGCGAGATCCAGGGCAGGCACCAAAACTACACAGAGAAACCCTGTCTTGAAAAACAAAAATAAACAAAAAAAAGTCCTGCTGGGTCTAGGAGATGCTCAAGAGGTGAAAACACCAGCCACACAAGCCTGATGACCCAAGTTCAATCCCCAGAACCCACAGAAAAAGCCAGAGGCAGTGTCATGCGTCTGTAATCCCAGCACCTCTACAGCAAAATGGCAGGTAGAGACAAGAGAATTGCCGAGAGATCCATAGGCTAGCTAGACTGGAGTACATAGGACAGCAGAAACAAGAGAGACCCTGCCTCACAAACAAGCTGGAAGGAGACAACTGAGTCCTGAAAGTCATACTCTGACCTTCAAATGCATGCTGTGGCATGCACGTGCACAGACATCATTGATAAAGACAGACAGACTTACTGAAGCTCCTGGACATGTTTTGGCCACTTGGTCGTTGTTCATGCGCTGGGGTAATACTAACTAAGCACCAGGTTCTTACTCTCACTCGACATAGCTGGCCACATGCATCTACAGTGCAGCTTGTGCATATGCATTTCCATAAGCTTATGTACATTTGCCTAAGCAAATGCAGTCTGCACACCATGTTTCGCCTCACTGACTCTTCGCAATTCTGAGAGGGGAGATTGAATTTCACCAGAGGAAGCTGAGAGAGCTGAGATATTCCCAAGAAGCTGGGAATGGGGGATGGAGAAAGAAGTCTTCCTTGTGGAATGTCACCCGCTGCAGGATGTAGAAGGGACAGAAAAGCTCCACTTGTACGCACAGTGGAGCGACTGAGTCAGGCCAGCGTCATCTCTGGGTAACAAGCTGTCGGGAAACAGAATGTTCGCACATGCCAATGTGTCACTCCATGCGAGCCTGGATCCCTGTAAGGAGGTGAGTAGGCTCAGCACAAAGACATCTTGCTGTTAACATCACAGCCAAGTTATCAGATCACCAACTGCTGAGTACTGGGATGCCCAGTGATGCAAAGTGCCACGTCTGTCATGCGTCCACCGTAAGTCGTCAGAGCAAGCCTCTAGACCTCCCTCCCAGTTCAGAGGAAGTGCACAGGACAGAAGAATAGATAAGACACTAGGGCCCCAAAAGACAAATCATATGCCAGCCAATGTGGCAGTGTCTGGAAACAATAACCGAGAGTGTGGGGCATCCTGAGAGATACCCGGCCTGCACTCTTCCAAAAGTTAATGTCCTAGAAAAGAAAAAGTGGAGAGATCAGTCTAGATTTTCAAAGCTTTAGACCTATCCACCAACTACAATATGTTTGCTTGAATCAAATTATAGTTAAAAAAAACTAATTATGAAGTCTGTCTTAGGACAGATAGGTATATTTAAATAAAAACAATATTACAAGGCTTAAATTATTATTTGATCAACTTTAATAATACTATTGTATTTAGATAAGTGAAAAGGAAAGATGTCCATCTCTTCATCCTCACTCTGCTCTCACACCTTTCCATTCAGGGAGTGAATCCATGTGTAACTGGTTGGTTGGACACCTTCACTTTTGATACTACATTGTAGAGTTTCTATAACAAGCAATTCTCTGAGGCTGTAGAATTCAAATGGTTTTTCTCCAGTTCAGCCCTGACATTAGCTACCTGCCATGAAGGGAGATCCTGCTGATGAAACATTCAATCCCACAAGGCTGAAAATCACTGTGATGAGCTGCTGGATAAAGAAGCAGAGGAAGATATATATGAGATGAGATCCGGAAGGAGTACTAGAGTTCTGTCCTAGTACCGGCCCCACCCCAGGATGGGTTCATAGATCTGAAAACTCTCTCAACCATGTTGCTATGGATTTCTGTGCCTATACTTTGCAGGAATGCTCATGTGACTAAGCCTCATTCAGTATCTGACTCCTGACCCCTTCCAGGAGGAAAGGGGGTAGGACTGAGAGTTCTAGATTTCTAACCATAGCTTGGTCTTTCTGTTGTCCAGCTCTGTAAGACAAATTGCTAAAAGGTCTTATTAATAAAAAAAAAGCCCAGAGCCAGATATTGGGGTTAAAACCTGAAAGATCAGAGGAATAGGAAAAGCCATGCCAACCTCACCTTACCAGCCCTTAGTCTCCAAAGAGAGCTACTTCCTGTATACCCACACCTATATGCCTTTCTATTCTGCCATCTCATTTCCTCTCCCTGCCAAGCTACATCACTTCCTCTTCCTGACCAGCTCTGTCACTTCCTGTCTGTCTGTACAGACCTCCGGACCTTTATGGTTAACTAACCAGTGTTGGAATTTGGGGTGTGTGCTACCATTGCCTGACTTCTGTGTTTAATATAGTGCCTGTTTTTTTTCCCTCTGATCCTCAGATAAGCTTTATTAGGGTGCACACTATATTGCACAATATATATCACCACATTTCCCCTTATTTTGTCTACTATAAAAAAAATAGCTGTCTCTGTCATTCTAGATTTTGGAAGTTGCTTACAAGCACTTCCTGTTTACTTAGGTAATGTTATATCCTTCTGGGGTCTCTGATGTAGTTGAAGACTAGATAGTTATAATTATAATTTTCCTTGGTTATGATAGCAGATGAATTAGATATGAAACCTTAAACTCACAAATATAAGATAAATAGAATATTTTCTTTGAATTTACCAAATATAAATAGACTAGATATTGTAACTGTAATTCTTGCTTGATAACTGTTTTATTATAGGTAATTTTACTAGATTAAACTTAAAACCTTCCTTTTTGATTAGACAGAAAAGGAAAGTGCTTTGGGATGTCTTTCTGTATGCTGTGAATATGTGTTGCTCTGATTGGTTGATAAATAAAGCTGCATTGGCCTATGGCAGGGCAGGATGAAGCCAGGTGGAAAAATCCAAGAGAGATAGTGGGAGGAGAAAGGAGAGGAAGATGTTGCAAGCCGCCGCCGGCAGGAGAAGCCAGATGTGAAAATACTGGTAAGCCATGGCTACGTGGCAACTTATAGATTAATAAAAATGGGTTAATTTAAGTTATAAGAGCTAGCTAGCAAGAAGCCTGCCTTAGGCCATGCAATTGGTAATTCATATTAAGCTTCTGAATGATCATTTTATAAGCTGCCACAGGACTGTGGGGGCTGGGCGGGATTGGCAAAATCTTCCAACTACACAGCTCTATACAGAAGCTCTCCAGGAGCCAACAAGATTCTCCTGACTAGGACAAATGACACCAAACACCCAGAAAATACCAAGCGATTTAGGAGCTCTGTGCAGAAACCAGAGGCAGAGAGCTGTTGTGGGATATTTGTACACTATGTGAAGATGTATTGCTGTGATTGGTATAATAAAAAGCTGAACAGCCAATAGCTAGACAGGAGGTACAGGTGGGACTTCTGGTGATGGAGACAACTCTGGGAAGGAGAAAGGCAGAGACAAGGAGAGGAAACAGGAGGTGCAAGTTGGAAGAGAGGTAACACCACAGGATAGAATGTAGATTAATATTTATGCGTTAATTTAAGTTTTAAGAGCCGGTTAGGAACAAGCCTACACTATAGGCCAAGCTTTCATAACTAATAAGAAGTCTCCCTGTCATTATTTGTGAGCTGACAGCCAAAAGAAAAATCTGCCTACAGAGAGCAAATACATATAACGTTTTATTGTATTACACTAAAGTAACTGTCCTTTCTCCCAGGAAGTATGTGCTGAAGGATGAGGATGTAAAGAATCCTCCTAGCTGTGACATCACTAAATGATTTATTATATATGGACATGTTGATGAGTCATCTACAATATATACTCAGGCCAGTGATATGGTATGGTCAGCAAGTGAAGGCACTTGCCACCAAACCTGATAGCCTGAGTTTGATCTCTGGAACCCACATGGTAGAAGGAGAGAACCTATCTGTCTTTTGACTTCCATACATCACGGTACATGGTATACACACACACACACACACACACACACACACACACAGAGAGAGAGAGAGAGAGAGAGAGAGAGAGAGAGAGAGAGAGAGAGAGAGAGAGATGCACACATAAATATATATGTATGTATGTATGTATGTATATTTACCATAAATTAACAAGCAGAGAGAGAAAAGCAAATTGGGTAAATTGAATCTAGATGAAGGGTGAAGGTTGGCACTTCTCTATACGTTTAACAAATTTTATTAAAGGCTAAGGAGTCTATTCCCCAGGGCAATTCATTAATATTTCCCCTAAGCACATGACAGACATGTATCTGCTATAAACAGCCCAGTGCTGTACATGTGACTGGTAACCTCAAGCCCAGCTTGGCTAGGTTCTTCTTCTAAAGGCAAATATGGCCACAGATTGTAATTAAAACGGGGTGCTTTTTTTCTGCAATTTCACACATAAGGTTCTAACAGCGAGGGGCTTGAGGGAACAGCCCCGTAGTTATTTTTCTTTCTCAGTTAGGTGCAATCTCTACCGATGAAAATCAGCATCACTTTTTTTAAGCCCAAGAAGGCAGGCTTGAACGCCTGCTTAGCTCCCTGGCAGAGTTCCAGGCCTCATTAAGAAGTGGAGATTATTAGAAAGAATTGTACACACTTACTAATTTTGTTTTCCAATGAATCAAAGGTCATCTTCGTCAGCCTTCACTAAATCTGCAGAACACATCAGCAGCTTGATTGCTAATTAGTATGTAAGGAGAGAGAGGGAGAGAGAGAAAGAGAGAGGCTTCCACAACAATCCCACATAATAGTGTACAGAATCTCAAGGCATAAATTCCAAACACACTCGAACTCATCAACACCCTCTTGGAAACCTTACACTGTGCCAAAATACTGGAAAGTCACAAACACCCAAGGGAAACTATCACCTCCATCTCCACGAGGCAGGGTGCAACATTCCCACACACTGGCTTCCTCACCCTACCCACACACACTCAGGGTTGGCCCCCTCTGGTTACCTGTCTAGTTCTCCCACACACAGGAGCCATGCATTCATTTATTGAACAAGTATCTATCAAGACTGTAGCTAGCAACTAGAGGGTGGGCAGTAAACAGCCACGGAGGTTCCAGACTCAACCATAACACACTCTAATAACTTCGCAGTAGAAATTCGACCCCACAGATCTAAATGATAAGCAAAACACCCCATTTTCATTGATTCCCAATGAAACCCCAGTAAGATAGGTATGCGTGTGATATTTAAAATCTATCAGAGTCTTAGAAGCAGAAAGCCTCAGGGGATGCATACATAGTTGCATTGACTGTTTTCTTGTCAGTGTGACAAATGTCTTGTAAAAATAACTCATGGGAGGAGAAGCTTTACTTTGGCTCCCTGTTCTGAGGATTGCAGCCCGTCTTGGTGGGGAACACATGGCACAGTTCGTAGTGATAGGAGTGGGTAGCAAGGACTTCCTTCTCACAAGGAAACAGGGGGTAGCTGGAAATGGGTGCTAGGCGATGATCTTCAAAAGTCCATCCCTAGAGACCTACTTCCTTCTCCTAGGTCCCACTTTCTAAGGTATCCATGGCTTCCCCAAAACAGCCACCAGCTGCTGCACAAGTCCTTAGACCATGAGTCTCCTGAGGACATTTCATCCAAAACATACCCCACACCTGAGCCTCATCCCCTTGGGGGAAGCTGTGCAAGGCAAGCTCCTGTCACTGTGGGTCACAGAGGAACCAGAGGGAAAGCCAGGCAGAACCAAGACCATGTCTATCACATTCCATTAGACAGAGCAAGTCACCAGCCAACCCAAATCACCATCCCAAGGGGCACCGAAGGACAGGAATGATGATCCAGTGTTCAGAGGCCACTTGCAGGCTGTTCCCTTCACCTCCCCTCCTTTTCCTCAGCTGACTGTTGCCACTGACTCCTCCAAAGAGTCCCTCTTGATGGGGTTCTTCTGCCCTGGACGTCCCTATGCAGTGACATCTAGCACTGTTTATTGGAGCCCTCTGACCGTATGTCTCCAGTTCCCTCCCAAACATTTTTGTTTCATCTTGTTTAGAACTTAAGCAAACACAGAGGTCCCGCATGGGTGATGGTAGGGCACTACTCCAAGAACATCTACCGAGCCTCCTAGGGTCCATGAACAGACTACCTCTCATGTGCACATCCACCGTCTGCTCTGCAAGGGTTATTCTGGCTATAGGACAAGGGGCTCATGAGAGATTTGACTAACTCCAGAGACTCAGGAAACTTGGAATGGCCAGTCACGATCTCTGGCTCCTGACCTCACTAGACAGTCAGAGCAGGTAGGTGGTGGTGGTGGTGGTATATGCCTTTAATCCCAGCACTCAGGAGGCAGAGGCAGGCAGATCTCTGAGTTTGTTCCCAGCCTGGTCTACAGAGCTAGTTCCAGGACCGCCAGAGATACACGGGGAAACCCTGCCTTGAAAAACAAAATGAGAAAGAAAGAGTAGATGTTAGAGCAGGGATGGTATCTTCCAGATCCAGTATATGTTATATGCTCCAATTTTAGTCCATGTGAACTGAATTTTGACAAAAAAAAAAAAAAGAATGTTTAAAATACATTTGGAAGGCTGGGGTTGTAGTTCAATGATAAGAATGTTTGTATGAAGACCTAGGATCAATCCCAATACTGCCAAAAATAATCCGTATGTCACCACATGTTCTACTGATTACATGGCTTTGATACTGCTTCATCAGGTGGCAATGTCTTGATCCTGTGACTACAGTGACTAGCAGGTAGCTGGAAAATGCACCCATGCTTCATTAGGATATACCCTCCTGGAAGCAGGCCATCGTGCTGTGAGGAAGCTGAAGCCACCACTGGAGTTACCACATGCAAGTGCTCATGTCAACAGCCCCAAAGGAAGACCCAGGCCACAGCCAGCCTCAGGTATCAGACACCAACAAATAATCCTTCGGCCAACGCCAAACCACAGCCAAAACATCATTCCTAGACTCTGTGTCTTCTCAGACACCAGAATGCAGGAACCAGCCAACCCCACTGACTTCCGTCCAGACTCCCCATCCACAGGCCTTTGAGCATGCGAGGTGGCTGTTTTATGCTATGGGATTTGGGGTACCTTGTGATACAACAGCAGTAACTGAGATGTAGGGATGGGAGTCACCCCAGAGGAACCAGGGTAGCTACCTGTACCCTGCATGGAGCTGGGGTCATCCCTGCAGACAGACTGCAGCTACCTTCTACCTGCTTGATAAGAGGCAAAGCCAAACCCCAAGAATAAACCAGAAGGCTTAAAGCAGAAGACACCTTGGCTTATCCGAAGAGAGAAGAAGGGGATATTGTGGATGGAGCAGGAAGTGTCAGGCGTACAATGGCAGAGAATGCAAGCCAGACAGACTTATTTGGAAGCCAGCATAGAAAGCAATCTAAAAAAGCCCACAGGGGGGTCTTCAGGACAGTAAGTACGAGTAGGGGAGTCAGTGCTCTTAAAATCCCACCTGCTTTACTCCTGCCCAGAGGACCACAGCCCTTCCCGGGGGAGGGGAAGTGTACACGTGAACCCTCCGCCCCAACCAGCTCCCTGTCACAACCAAAGACCCTATCAGCTATCACCAGATAGGACTGGGAAGTCTGGAGACACACAGCCTGACAACCAGGTCCCACTCTTTAAGGGCCTCTTGGTTTGCCCAGAATGTCTGCAAGAACAGATGTGGCAAACATCCCTGGACATTCCTCCTCCCATCCCATCCATCAGCAATACACAAGGAGAGTCCAGTGGACCAGGGTTGTCTTACACACAGTTGCCATCATGGGGCCTCCATCAATCACCCAGTGAAGCCTGAAGAAAAGGCAGACTTACCACTGAAATGTCCACGGCTTTGTTTTTGCCTGCATGCACACAGGGGTCCTGGGGGCAAGGGCCTTCCCTAATCTCCTTCACCTCCATCCCGGGCCTGCTTTCAAACTGTGCTCGGAGGCCTTGGGTTTGCCCTGCAGGAATGTCTGAACTTGAGGTGCTAACTAAACAACAGAGACTCCTTGGTCACCTGTCTCTACCATCTGCGGCTCTGCTTCACTTATCTTAAGCCTGAAACATCCCAAAGACCCGCAGCCCTCTCCTGCCGGCGACAAGGCTGAGCAGAGACAGGGAGGAGCATTGGTGCCCCCAGGGGGTCCAGGGTTCTTGGGCAGTTCCTGTACTGTCTTGAAGCAGCCTTGCATCCACTGAGTCAGGAGCTGCAAAGTATAGAGGGTGGAAGGCTGGAATGAGACTCCAGGTTGAGCCTCAGACCCGCTTTAGGGAGTCTGGATTTGAAACTTCAAAACAAGCCAAAGAATTGCCATGTGCTTTTAATTTCCTGGTTATGGTAAAAGCTGGATTAGAAGAAAGAAAAAAAAAAAACAGTGTGTGGATCCAAGGAGTCTTAAAAATGCTCCAAAAACAATTCGCAAAGGCATTTCCTGACATTCATTTTAATTAGCTGAATGTTCGACTATCATAGCCCTTCCACAATGAAGCCGTCTGGGCACCCTCCAGAGTTGGGCAGTAAGCTGAGGTCTCTTTCCTCTCCACAATGCAACAGTGCTTGGGCAGGGAGCTCACCCTCTTTGGATTTGTCTGAAGTTCTTATCAATGGTCCAGGCTCTGTGTCTAGCTGGATCCTTGGAGACAGCTTGACCACAGGCAACTCTAACAGAGAGTATGAGTGAGTGAGGCTCCTTGGCATGGAAGGTCCTGAGAACAGGGAAAGGACTAACCCCCACCAAAGGAAAAGACCTCCCACAAAAGGGAATAGGGAAGTTTGAGAGCTTCAGAATCAAAACGGGAGGTGATGAGGACAACCTCATGTTTGGAAGTTCATTCCTACTCTGTAAGACTTGCATGTAGATGAATGTGTTGATATGGATGGATGGATGGATGGATGGATGGATGGATGGATGGATGGATGGATGAGAAGAGGTCTAGCCTTCTTCTCACAAAGAGATGTTCTCTAAGCTCTTGGAATGTCCTGCCTGCTGAGTCTGTTTGCCTAGGGGCCATAGCCCACAGTAATCTAACACCACAGTGAAGACAGGAGTCTGGACCCCTAGAGTATCTGTGTAACTTCTGGAAAGGCCTGAGACAGAGGTCAGCCACTTGGGAAAACCCACATTTCCTTCTACAAGATACTAGTCACGTGGAATTTAATGTCAACTAACCCAGCTTGACCTCAGAACTTGATTACATTTACAAAGGTTCTATTTCCAAATAAAGTCTCAACTCCTGGTGGACGTGGATTTGGGAAGACACTATAGAGCTCTTCAAACCCCAAGTAAAGACTTTCATCCTGCAACAGCAAGCCTGCGGACAGCTAAACTCTCGGGGGTACCAAAAGCAGGCTTTCCTATGGGAAGCTCTTCCTCCCTGCCTGCCCCTCCCGTGTGGAGGCAGAGGCTGCAGCCACTCTCTCTGGTGTGGCCACATGTCACCTCTTGCTTAGACCTGGCCTCATAGAAGCTCTGCAACTAGACAACTGTCTATACTCTTGGCAGGTGACAGAGGAAGCTTGCTTTGTGCTCTGCTTGGTCACACACACACACACACACACACACACACACACACACACACACACAACCGCCCCCAGCCTTCTCATACTGTCATGCAGTGACACCCTCAACTAGAAGCAGCATCAAGGCTGTCCTGAGGCAAATCTGTCAGACTTCGAAATCACTCGGTCCTGCTCTGCAGGATATTTCTACCTCCGCCCCAGCTGTATCACTCATTAAGCAAGGGACTTAACTGGTGTGTCACCCCCCACCACCATCTCACCCCTCCACATTCATCCCCCCACATCTCCTTCCCTACAAGGCGGGGGAGGTGCATGGTGTGAGACAATGGGGGTGCATTCAGTCCTGTTAACTATTAACAATTAATACTACAGAATTCAAAAGGGATAAAAAAAAAAGGTACCACAACTCATAAAAAAGACAATACCCGACTAAAAATGTGACCCATCGCAGGGGAAATCACCTTTTAAATAAATAATGCCTTGAGCTGAAAATATTTCCAGAGGGCCAGATTAGGGGACTCCAGAGGAAGCAGCTTCCCAGAACTGGGAAGAATGGATTGAGGGGCCAACCTAGGACAGTCCTCCCAAGAGGGGCTGCCTGGAGACCCAAAGACCATGAGGCACTGCCCATGCATGCTCATCACAGGGCAAGAGAATGGACAGCGGATGAGAGGGGACACAGTAAAGAAATTGCCAACACAACCACTCTATTATTAGGGAAGGTTTTTTTTTTGTTTGTTTGTTTTTTTGTTTGTTTTTCGAGACAGGGTTTCTCTGTGTAGCTTTGCGCCTTTCCTGGAACTCACTTGGTAGACTAGGCTGGCCTCGAACTCACAGAGATCCGCCTGCCTCTGCCTCCCGAGTGCTGGGATTAAAGGCGTGCGCCACCACTGCCCGGCTAGGGAAGATTTTTATTGTGAATAAAAGAGAGAACGTATCTAGAGGCATCTGTCCAGAGAAGAAAAAAGAGAAACAGATTGGACATGGCCAGAGCAACCTGTGAGAGAGGAGAGAGAGCGGAAGAGCATGGGAGTGGGGCGGACAGAGAGCAGAGCAGGGGACAGAAGAGCAAGAGTAGCTGGGTTATAAGGATGAGCAGCTGCAGGGACAGGGGACAGAAGCCTAGTGTGGACTTTGAGATACACAACAAGTACTTATGAGTAGAGAGTGAGAGAAGCTGAAGGCCAGCATGGGCTTTAATATGTTGATAGGCGCCACAGGTAGGCATTTGTCCCTTCTGCCAGAGGTAAGGGAAATGCCTCCTTTTGGCAGATGGGAACCAGTTTCACAAGTTCCCGAGGAAAGCTGGCTTTTTTCTAACCACTCGAAATCCTTCTATAGCGCAGCTTGAGCTCATTTCTGGACATATGGACTGCCTTTTGGAGTTTGAGGAATTGGAGTTTCCTTTGGATCTGACAGGCAGCAATTGTCTCTCACACACCACCTAGAAGTTATGAAGCTGCTCATATAAAGCCTGCTCAGAAGGGCCCAGAAGCTGGAGAAGAACCCACTAGGGAAGGCCTCCACAGCTTTCTTCTTCTAGCCCATGCCCCGCTTGCTTTTCCCAAGGTGATAAGTGCCCCCGGGGTGGATATCAGACACTTACAAGATTGATAGGTGAAATACAAGGCTGAAAGGCAGAAGAATAAAGAGCCAGTAGAAAGGACGACATCGAGAAGAACTCTGAACAAAGATCCAGCCAGAGACACAGGCGTCAATGTCATCACCATCATGCTTTGTTCGTTTGTTAGTTCCTCTTCCTGTTGCTGTGATGCACTGTTCTGACAAAAGCAACTTAAGGGAGAAAGTTTGTTTTTAGCTCGCAGTTCGAGGACACAGTCCTCACCGCAGAGAAGGCATGGCTGCAGGAGCTTGAGGCAGCTGATCACACTGTATATGCAGTCAGGCAGCGGAGAGAGATGGAAGTCTGGGCTCAGCTCGCTGTCTCCTTCTTCAGTCCGGGACCCCATCCAGTGGAATGAGGCTGCCCACAGTTCAGACACTTCAGTTGATGTTTTCTAGAAATGTTCCCACAGGAATAACCTAGAGGGGCGTTTCCTAGATCATTCTAGATCCCCTCAAGTTGGCGACATGAGTTCTCACACCACCATCACCATCACCAACATCACCATCACTGCTGTCACCACCATCACCATCACCAACATCACCATCATCATCAACACCACCATCATCATCACTACCATCATCATCACCACTATGCCGGTTAGTTTTTGTCAACTTGACACCTGGGAAGAGGGAATCTTCTGAGGAACTGCATCCATCAGATGGGTCTGTGGGGCACTTGCATGACTGTTGACTGAAGAGGGTGGGCTCAGCCCACTGTGGGCAGTGTCACCATTGGACAGGTGAACATGGGCTGTATAAAACAGGTAGTTCAGTGTGAGCCTCGAAGCAAGCCAGTAAGCAGCATCCCTCCATGGTTTCTGCTTCTGCTTGGCTTCTCTCAATGATTGTGGCAGTTGGAATGTAATTGGCCCCCATAATCTCACAGGGAGTGGTACTATTAGGAGGTGTGGCTTTGTTGGAGTGGGTATGGCCTCGTTGGAGGAAGTGTGTCACTGTGAGGGTCAGGCTTTGAGGTTTCCTATACCACCCTGTGTCTCAGTCTACTTAGTGTTCCCTGCATGGTGTAGGACTCTCAGCTATGATTCCAGCACCTCATCTGCCTGCACGCCATCATGCTCCCCACCATGATGATAATGGACTGACCCTCTGAACTGTAAGTGAGCCACTCCAATTAAATATTTTCTTTGTAAGAGTTGCTGTGGTCATGGTGTCTCTTCACAATAATAGAAACCCAAACTAAGACAAGGATGGACTATGATCTGTAAGCCAAATAAACTTTTTCCTCCTCCAGGTTGCTTTTGGTCAGTGCTTTATCACAGACACAGAAAATCAAACAGTGACAACCATCATCATCAAAATTTTACCAGGGAGTTGACATTGTGCTTTATATCATGATTTTAATTGAATGCCCCAAATAACTGTGCAGTTGTGCTATCATTCTGGTTTCACAGATGAGGGAACTGGCTCTTGAAGACTATATACCAACCTCCCAGGGCCTTAGACACTAAGAGCTACTAGGACAATGTGGTAAACCATTCACTCCTCAAAATTGTTTGGGCAGATGGCAGGAGCTTAGTGATTGCTCAGAAGATCCCATAGTGTCTGTCACTCCTAAGGCTGCATGCCAGCTTCTGGAAGTGTGGGTGGGTCTGCATGGGTCAGAGGTCCTGTCGCCTTTGGCAATGGTCACACAGAAGTGTTTCTACCCAAATTTTGCATGTCTCCCAAGTCAAAGTGGCCACTGGAGCCCCATCTCAGCATGCAGCGAATCCATGTATCAATGGGGGGGGGGGGGTGTCACACAGCTCTAACACTAGAAGCTCCCAGACTCTAATAAGCCTTAAGAAGAAACCAAGGTCCCCACTGAAAGTTTTGTTTCAAGGGAAAGTGATATCACACAGTCTTTGAAACATTGTCTATTCTTCTCAACTCTCACAGCTAACAGCACCGTAAATGCCTTCCACATCCCCTTTCCTGATCCTTGGTTCTCCTATGCCCTCCTTATCTCTGGTTGTATATCCTCTGGCCTAGCCAAGGCCTTCTCCTCTTCTGTGGTGGCAATCAATACCCTTTCCTGCGGCTTCATCCCTTCCCAGACCTTCACGTCACTCTGCAGGGAGGACCCAGCACTCAAGGCTTATCTCAATCAGATGAAGAAACTGGGCTGGAACGGAGGCCGGGCGGAGACATTTGCACTCCATCTCTCTAGATATTTCCTAACAAAGTAGAGGCAGCCAGGCCACCCTACTTTGTTGGGGGCAGAAAAACAGGGAAAGAAAGGAATCTAGACTCGAGTTCTAGTCCTGAGCCCACCACCTAGCAGCTCAAAGATCTCAAGAAAGCTGTTAGTCCCCTTGAAGCTTGGCTGGTTTCCAGATTAGGAGAAGGGGTGAACTTTCTATGTCAGCCAGGTGCCTTCTTGTAGTGGAGTGGAGGAATTTCTTAGTGTACTACAACTCTGAAGTTCCCAACCCCCAAACCACTTTGATGCACATAGTGGGAAAGCCACTAAAACTTAAAATGGGGTTGTGGAGAGATACTCTTTCCTGTGCAATGGGAACCTTTCACTCACTTCAGGAACCGAGTCTCCTTGACTGAGATGGAATTCCTTTTCAGCTGCCTCCTGAGGATTCCATGGAGCTGGAACTGGTCTGTCTCCTCCCATCACCCCGACTGCTTACCTGGGAAGGAAACAGGATTTCTGAAAGAAAGAGCCTCAGGCCCAGGTTTTCTTTTTCAAGGACAATTTTTGATCTTCCTGAGCATCAAGGCCAGTGTTAGGAAAAGATGAGGAAAGACTCATCCAAGGAGCCAGGCCCCTGATGTCTGTGTGCCTTACACCCTGCAGACTGAGTGGGGACCAGCTAGGATCTCAGCCCTTATCCTACAGTGGGGCCTCCCCTCACCCCACCTCAGTCCTCTCCCTCTCTCTCTGTCTCCATGTATATATCTGCCTCTGACTTTTTCTTTCTTTCTTTTTTTAAATTCTTCTTTAAAAAATATTAATTTTACTCATGGTACGGCCTTATTTTTTTAATTTTTCTTTTTTTATTATTGTTTTCATTTATTTTACATATTGACCACAGTTTCCCCTCTCTCCTCTCTTCCTGTTCCCTCCCCCCACCTCCCGTCTACCCCCCTCGCCCCCCCCCAATCCACTCCTCCTCCAGCTCTGTTTCCATTCAGAAAGGGGCAGGCCTCTCATGGACGTCAATAAAGCATGGCATATCAAGTTGAAGCAAGACTGAGCTCTTTCCCCTGCATTAAGGCTATGTGAGGTAACCCAGCATGAGGGATAACTTCCCAAAAGCCAGCTCAAGCTTGTCTCTGTGGGTTCCCCTGTCATGACCTTGAACCCTTAACAACCCCCCCCCCCAACTCCCTGGCTCATATAATCCTTCTTCTCTCTCTTCAGCAGGACTCTCGCTGCTGGTCTAATGCTTGGCTGTGGATCTCTGCATCTGCTTCCATCAGTTACTGGATGAAGGCTCTCTGATAACAATTAGGT
Source organism: Peromyscus eremicus (assembly GCF_949786415.1). NCBI lineage: Eukaryota > Metazoa > Chordata > Mammalia > Rodentia > Cricetidae > Peromyscus > Peromyscus eremicus. The sequence continues at coordinate 70,475,966 of NC_081416.1, read as the reverse complement.
TAGTCACCAATCTGATTACAGTAGATGGTCAATTCAGGCATCCTCTCCACTATTGCTAGGAGTCTTAGCTAGGGTCATCCCTGTGAATTCCTGGGAGTTTCCCTGGCACCAAGTTTCTCCCTAACCCCAAAATGCCCCCTGTAGCCAGAAGTTTCTCTGGTCCTGCCTGGCCCTGTGGTCTGGATGAATCTCTTCTATCCACATCCAGCAGTCGCTTGGTCCCAAGTAAACACACAAAGGCTTATATTACTCACAAACTGTATGGTCTATGGGTCAGGCTTCTTGCTAGCTAGTCCTTATAACTTAACTCAACCCATTTCTGTTAATCTGTATGTTGCCCCATGGCCGTGGCATTACCTGTCTGCGGGCATCTTGTTGCTCCTTGGGCAGCGGGCTGATGTCTCCTCTGACTCCACTCTTCTTAGTTTCATTTTCCGTTTTAATGTACCGCCTAGCCTTATCCTGCCCTGCCATAGGCCAGTGCAGCTTTATTTATCAATCCATCAGAGCAACACATACTCACATTGTACGGAAAGACATCCCACAGCAGCCCCCTCTCAGGATATCGCTTTCATTACTATCCCAGTCCATCCTGCCCCCCCCATGCACCCAATCTGATCCCTATATCCCCACTCCTCCCCCTCACACCTAGGAGATCTCTTCTATTTCCCCTTCCCAGGGAAATCCAAGCATCTGACTTTTTCTTTCTCTCTCTGTGTCTCTGTCTCTCTGCGTCTCTGTCTCTCTGTGTCTATATCTCATCAATCTCTGTGTCTCTGTCTCTCTGTGTCTCTGTCTTTCTCTCTATCCTCTCTCTACCTCTGTGTCTCTGTCTCCATCTTCCTCCCTCTCTTTGTCTCTCTGCCTCTGTCTGTCTGTTTTTCCTCTCTCTCCTCTCTTTCAACGGTCAGCACTTCTTTCCTACCCATCACCCAGGAAATCCTGTTAAGAGGAATGCGTCTGCAGGTCAGAGGGCTGAGTCTGCAGGTCTCAAGAATTTCCAGGTGAACCAAATTGTTGTCGGGTATCACACCCTGTGCAACAAGGGCCTTGAGTAACAGGGGACCCCGGGGACCCCAGATGTCACACAACAAGGGGTGTAGAGGGGCACAAGCCCTGAGGCTTGGGCAGCCCTGCCCCATCAGCCTACATCAGCATCATCTATGCTCTGTGTCAGAAGATGCCCCGAAAAACACATGGGCTCCCTCACAAGGGTAAAAAGTGGATGTTCCTGCTTAAAGGAAAGGGATAATTTCCTCCCAAATCTCCACAAGATATCCCTCCCTCTCGTTGGCCAGTGCATCAGGGGATCACCTGGAGATGCAAGGGACCCTGAGAAGGAAAGTACACACAGTGATACCTTCAGCAAGGAAGGACAGGAGGTAGGTAGCCACACCTGCCACAGGACACACAGAAAGCTGAAGCTGCTCTATATTCCCCAGTTGCTCAGGGGCAGTAGGTTCTCCATATGGAATATGTGGTGGAAGCAATAGACGATCCTCATCTGAGGATACAAGTGGCCTGAAGTCCTGCTGACCCTCCCTGAAGGACACAGGTTATCCAAGGACACAGGTGGACCTTAGCCCAGGTGCTCTTATAGCCCTGCCAGAGTTCCAGGCATATCAACCCGCCCCCCTGATCAGACAAAGGAGTCCATGCCAAGGGCACAGCCAGCCACCTCTGTGCTTCAGCAGCAAACACATCATGTTTCCCAGTCTCCTGGATACCATGTCAGGGATACAAAGCCAAGAAGGGTATCCACTGAGCCAACCAGGAACAGTGCCAATTAAACCTGTCCCTCAGACCCACAGAGCACTCAGTGTTGGGATCCAAGATATCATTTTTTCCTGAAGCTGTAGCAAGGGTTGCCATGGTGATGTTTTCTACCTGGGTCTGCTTGGAAAAGGTTGGAAACACATTTAGCATAGTTTAGCAAAACCAAAAAAAGCAGCCTAGGACACTGTCCAACAGACAAAGGGCAGATGGGTACAAAGGTGCCTCTCTAGGGGCCCTGGTGGGTTTCAGTCTTCTAGGTAACAGTGTGTGTTTTCAGCAAAGTGGTATTGAAGGAGCCCAGCTTCAGAGTCATGCAGACCTGGGTTCCGATTGCATCCCTGCAACTTACTTGGAAGTGGTGGCCCTGGACCAGTATGGAGCTGTCTCAGCTTCCGTGTCCTCATCTTCAAGATACCTGGAAGGGATGGGAAAGGCATGCCCACCAATGAAGGGGTGGGAAAGGCACGTACACCAATATCCAGGGTTGTGGGAGATTCATCATGCAATGTGTGCAGTGTGTCACCTGGATCAGAAGTAAGGGTGGGGCAGGCTCCATCATGGAAGAATCAGCCTGGCTAGAACTCCATCAAGAACAGACAGGCATACATGTATGTAACTCAACATACAAGATGCAGGTAAACATACAAGTCCAATGCAGTAAGATGTACAGTGAATCCCTCCCTGTTCCTAAGTCTTGGTGCTCCAAGTGTGCCTGCTCAGTGCCACCTGGGAAGCTGGCCCACATCCGGGGGTCATGTAGCTGGTGAACCATGAGGGCTCTAAGAGACCAGGGGCAAGGGATCAGCATTCTCTTTTCTTCCACATTGGCAAGGCTGGCTGAAGGGACATAGGTGTAGGCATGAAGCTCATGGACTCAAGATGAGATTCTGGTGGTACCACCTGGTCACTGAGATACCTTAGGAGCACAACTAGACTCTACCACATGGCCTGGTGATTAAGGTTCCGCAGTGGATCCCAAATCCTCCCATGCTGTCTGCTCCCAGCTTGCTCTGGGAGGCCCAGATCCACCTTCTACATAGACAGGACATTGAGTCTGCAGCCTAAAGTCCCACTGACCCTGAGATGTGCTCTCCTACACATGCCCACGGACTTTCTTCAACTATCCCGTGTCTGCTGAGCCTCTGCCTTGCTGTCAATGGTATTCTGGGATCTACTGAGGAAACTGGGCTGGCTAGGGTTTGTCCAGAGTTATCCATCACTCCCCCATCCACACTCTGTGTTGGTTTGACCACAGTTTTCAGTGAGTTGCCCTTGTCCCTCATTCCCAAGCTCTGAGGGAACACCTCAGTGTCCATCATACAAGCCAATAGCTTTTTCCCTTTCAACTTCTGGCATGTAAGGCCATAACCAACTTTTGAAGGGGAAAAAAATAGCACATAGCACCAAGATGCCAGATTAAGCTAAGATTCCCTCATAACAACAGGGAGGCCCTCAAAGCCACAGGATATCTTCCCAGAACAACCATGGCCCCCATGGCAACTGTAGTAGTTTCTTCGAGCCTCTGTGACAAAGTGTCACCAACTATGTGGCTAAAATCTATCACCTCACAGTTCTGATGGCTAGAAGTTCAAAACCAAGGTGTCAGCAGGGCTGTGTTCCTTCCCTCCAAAGGCTCTGGGGAAGAGTCCCTCGGAGTCTCTTCCAGCCCGGTGCCTTGCCATCAGCCACCCAGCTGTTCCTCGGCAGTGGCAGCCCTCAATCTCTATTCTGTTGGCACACGGCCTTCTCTCTCCTCTCGCTGCCTCTTCCGACTAATCACATCTGCAACCACCTTATTTCAAAGAAGGCCATGTTCTGAGGTGCTTGGGGTCAGGATCACCTTACCTTTGGGGACACACAATCTGTCCTACCTCAATGAGTCATTTAAACGAACTGTTGTACATTTGACTCACCATGGGCATGTGGGGGACACACAGCGAAATTCTCATAGGGAGAAGGCAAGACAGTTGGATCTGAGGCCCACTGCTGCTCTGCAGAGGCCCCAGCTGCCCATTTCCCCATCTCCTCCTCCTCTGAGGAACTCAGGAATGAACTTAAAACCATAGTCTGGACCGGAAGCCTGGTTCCCCCCCCCCCCCCGCCCCCTTGCCTGGGGTCAGCCACCTGCTTGCCCAGAGCCTCACCTCAGGACGAAAGCGTCCAAGCACAGCCCGACAGATGCTTTACCTGCGCAAACACGCCTGGGTCATTGAGAAGGTGTCAGGTGAAAAATGTGAAAAAATAGAAAATATGCAGAAACCCCTTGTTGCCCTGACTGGTGCACCCCTGCAAACGTAGCCAGTCTGTAGGAGCTTGATCCTTTCATGGTCTGTGGTTCTACAACTGTGAAAACGTCTCCCTGCAAATGGTTCCCGCCAAAGACAGTCAAGTAAACCTGAGATGAACTGGCCTCCTTGCTGTTTCTAAGTTCCCTTCAGGACCCCTGCTTGCTTGCATCTGTATCTAAACTCACGTCTGCATCTCAGAATGTATATGTTGTTCGAATTATCTGTTTTTTCATTACATGATGAATTAAATAAATTCGATATGTGTTCATTTCACGTCCTATGACAGTCACAGTTTTACCTCTATGGTGCCATCTTCTAACAAAGACTTCAGAACTGCACACTTGCACACACGTGTCTATTCATGATATATTGCAGTATGTGGTCGTAAACAATACTGGCACAGCAATATTGGCCCAATAGAGTATCTGGAGCCGCAAATGACATCTCAGAAGGCATTTGCCTGCTTCATGGGACATGAGTGATTAGCAAGAGGCAGATCTTGGTGGCCACTTGAAAGCCCAGCCGAGGGCTGCATTTCAATGCTGATGTGCAGAGCAATGAGGCAAGATCTGAAAGAGACCAGTCAGGGCCATAAAAATAGCCCTGCTGGAAGTACAATTGAGTCCCAGCATGCCAAATGGCTAAGGCCAGTGTGCTGGGATGTTGTTGACAGCTTTGATGAGCAGAGGGCCAGAGCTGAGGCTGAAGTGAGATACTTTGCAGAGGACTCCACCTGCATGGAGAAGTACAGCATGGTTGCCTTCAGGAATGGGACCCTCCCAATCCACTTCCCAGATGCAGGCTGAGTACCCCCTGCCCAGGAGAAAAAGATGTATTCAACAGGCACTAGGAAAAGCCACGTGTGTCTCCAGAGTTGAGGTGGGGAAGGTCTTTCCTGCCCAAAACAGTGGCTGCTGCTTCTGCCTGGAAGGCAGCCTAGACAGGATCTTTGCAAAGTTGAAATGTCACAGACTCTCTAGGGTAACGACAAGGCCTTAAGCATACATACCCAGCTCTTTTCCTAGTGCTACATGACAGGAACTTTCTAACTCAGTTCACTCAGTCCCTGTGCTAGATAGTTTTAGGCCAGCTTGATACAGGCTAGAGGTACTTGAGAGGAGGTAACCTCAACTGAGAACCTCTCTCCATAAGATCTGGCTGGAGGCAAGTCTATAACATTTTCTCAATTGGTCATTGATGTGGGAGAGCCCAGTCCTTTGTGGGTGGGACCACCCTTGGGCTGGTAGTCCTGGGTTCTTTAAGAAAGCAGGCTGAGCAAGCCAAGAGGAGCAAGCCAGTAAGCAGCATCCTCCATGGCCTCTGCATCAGCTCCTGCCTCCAGGTTCCTAGCCTACTTCAGTTCTTTCAGTGATGAACAGTGAAGTGGAAGGGAAGCCAAATAAACTGTTTCCTCTCCAAGTTGCTTTTGGTCATGATGTTTTATCACAGCAATAGTAACCCTAACCAAGACAGTCTCCCAAAGGAGAACAATTGTGTGCACCTGCTGAGTTGGTGGGGTTACCTGGGAACATTGGGAGCATGCTAAAAGCTGCACCGGGTGCTTAGTGGATGATGCTACTCCACTGCAAACAGGTGTACACTGGCTCCTCTGGCAGGGCAGCAAAGGAGGTCTTCTGTAGGCTCTCAAAGTGCTACACAGGACTTGACCAACCTCCATTAGCTGGAGACTCAAAACACCACTTCCAGCTCAGACACATACTTGCTTCTCTGTGGGTCTTTAAGCGGGTACGAGACCCTAGCAGCCATCCTTGCCCTTGTCAGAAACTGAGAACGTTGACTCTCCACCCCTGCCCGCCCCCGAAGTGGCTAGACATCACAAAGTGCTCCCTCCTCCTCCTCTTCTCCTGGCTCCCATGTGGACGCTTTACCCTGGGATGGAATTTCCAGATGGGGCAGGGTAAGGCTGAGGGTGGCTCCTTAGAATAATTTGTGGAATTTCCTTTAACCTGTACTGCCCTCTGGACAACATGCAGAATCCCAGCTGCGAGCCTAACCTTCTGTTCCTAGAGGGGAGAGACACTGCACATCCTGCGCTTCTAAGATGCTCAGCTGGGGCTCAGTAGAAGGGCACTTGCCCAGCACATGCAGGGTCCTGAGTTTGATCCCCAGCATTAACACACACACACACACACACACACACACACACACACACACATCGTTAAAAAGGTGTTCTCAGGCATCCTGGGTCAGAGCGCGGTCTCCACAGAGCAGGAGCAGGAGATGGGGCTCTGGTTGTCTCAAAGAAGCCAGCTCGCCACAGTTACGGGCAGTTCAGCCTCTTATACCAAGCAATAGGACTCTTTCTGTGAAAGCTTGCCTCTGTTTTTCTGCCAGATGATTAAAGTGTTAATTGAAAAACATTGCCTAGCATCAAAAGGAGCTCAATGTGTCCTTAAGAAACTTCCCAGGCCGCACTCTGCCTCCTCACCCTCAACTTCAAGTGCAGCATCAGCCTCCAGCAAGGCCGGCAATGTAACCCTTTCCCTCTCCTACGAAGACTATTTTCTCCCTTTGATGACTCCTCCAGAAATCCCAGGAGAGGCGGTCTTTTATTCCCGAGACACATGCTCTCAGTCTTTTCTTCCTGAGACCCATGCCCGTGGGCTTGGGGCTGTGATGACGCATCTACAGTGATAGCTCTGGAGAGCCCACCACACACTGCCTTAGGAGATCTGAAAACACAAGAGTGGTGACTTCAGGCCCCTAAGGGCGTCCCTTCAAGAGCTATGCTGCAGCTCACAAGCCAATAATGTCTTTGCCTCTGAGCATCTGGTATATCTGCATTGACATCTATCCTGTGGTCTGTGGGAGCCATTTGATATCTTAACCTAACCGCCAGCAAATGACGCTTCAACTCTCTGTCTCTGCCCCCAGTGAGGCCTCTTTAAATCCCTTGAACTCTGGTGTGGTCTCTTTCACCCCACAGAAGCCATTACGAACCCACATATATACATACTGATAGATATGATGTGGACTATGTTATCTGAGAGTTACTATTAGTAGTTGAGATTGAAATCAAAGAGGCTGTTTTTGCCTACAGCCTGCTATCAAGGGAAATCAGGACTGCTTGGTAAATTGTAGCCAATAATAGCTTGTGAATTTATTGTTATTTAATTAGGTTCTGACGTCGTGGTGAAGAACACAAGTGTGTGTGTGTGTGTGTGTGTGTGTGTGTGTGTCTGTGTGTGTGTCTGTGTGTGTGTCTGTGTGTCTGTGTGTGTGTGTCTGAGAGTATGTCTGTGTGCGTGTGTCTGTGTGTCTGTGTGTGTGTGTGTGTGTGTGTCTGTGTGTGTCTGTGTGTGTGTGTGTGTTTCTGAAATACTATGCTCAGGACAAGGGGGACAGGGTGCTCAGGAGGTGAACTACCAACCTGCTGATGCTGCCTTGCAGAGCCAAGACGACCTTGCCCCACTTAGCCCCATAGATGAGCTGAGGGCAAGCGGCAGGCACGCGTGGCCCCTGGTACTTCAGACACAAACCCTTTCCCATCTTCTGCATCCACGTTTTCTGCTTCTCCAGAATCGAGCTGCTGTGTGGGTGGCGAGAGTCAAGCCCAGTTCTTTGGGTATTGAAGGCCAGAGTGGATGAGATACAGAAACGAGGAATTACCCTAGAAAAGGCACCTTATCAGCAGCGAGTAAGATGATTTTTCAAGCATCATTCAAACTGTGGAGGAAGAAAACCCTAGAAAGTCTGTAGCCTAGGCAACAGCAGAGGGAAGCTGGTTTCAGAGCCCGTTCTTCATGGAAGGTGCTTAGGCTGACACTTTCTTCATGCCATGGTGGGTCCACTGCTGTCAGACTCCAAACCCCGCAGAGTCTGCCCTGACCCCATCGACACATCTTCTTCCGTCCCTTGTACCCAGCACTGACTCAGAGAAGCCCTGGCCATGCCTCCCCTAGATTCCCAGGGGTCCTCTAATCCTGCCTCTGCTCTTTCCTCCTCTGACTCTTTCTCTACAGCTTGACTTTTTAAATCTACCGTTATTATAACCTTGGCATCCTTACTGAACTTAAACTCCTTGGAAAACGTCCCACTGCCCTCGGGGTAAGGTTCATTTTCTATATGGAGCTTGATCATCCTGCTGAACGATTCAAGCTGTGTCCACACAAGTCTAGTGGCATCCTTGAATGGTATCGTGCATCTGTACCTGCATATCTGTCTCACACCCCTGAACCTAACGTGGAAAGAAAAACCACCTCTCTGGCTCCCAATACCTCTGGCTGTGCCTGTCAACATCTCTTTAAATGTTTTCATTAGCATATTAATTACAACAATGATGGGTTTCATTATGACACTTTCATATATGTATATAACATATTTTGGTCACACTCACCCCATTATCCTCTCCTGTCCCCCTCCCACTCTCCTTTCTACTTTCAAGTTTTTTCATGGATGTGAGCCAATGGGTTTGCTTAGGTCATTTATAGAAGTACAGGTGAGGTGTTATTCACAGTCATGGGAACTCTACCAGTGCCTTTGACTCTGAAGAAAATGTCTCTCCACCGTCAGCCACTGTGCATAAACTCTCAGGGAGGAGATGAGCTATACAAGCCATGCTCCCCTCCACCACCAGTCGCCACTTTGAGAGATACGTTCTGTCCGAACACATCGACCTTCCCATCCATGCCTGGGAAGTCGATCCTCCTCCCTGGAACTCCGCTTACCTCCCTCTTCAGCAACGGTGATCAGTTCATCCTGGAGTCCTGCTAGTCTCACCCTACACCAGTCCTCCACACCCCTGGTGAGTCCATGCTGCTGTCGTCGATGTGATCATCACAGAGCTGATGGCCCTGTGTCATGACCGCCCTGTGGACTCACCCAGGATGGCCTTGTCCCTGGTGTGAGATGAGGCAGAGCAGACGTTGAAGCCAGAAATGGGACCATGAGTTCAGCTAGAGGGAAACTGAGGCTGGAGTAGAGGTCTGAGACCGATAGGTAGATCTCAGAACCAGGGTCTGCATGGGGTAGAATGATGGTGGATTATTGTTTTGAATGTTCAATGAACATCCAACCCTATGTTGCTCAACCCTCTCATCTCTTCCCTGGGCCACCATTCCCTGCTTACCCCTGGCCCGTGTGAACTGAACTAACTCTCTCTCTCTCTCTCTCTCTCTCTCTCTCTCTCTCTCTCTCACACACACACACACACACACACACACGCACACACACACACGCACACCACATACCCTACACATATCCCAAGTCTATGTGAAAGATTCTACAAGTCCACTTAACTGATTAGAAACCTGTGGTTGTGGGGAGTTGGAATGTTGCAGATCCAAAGCCAAAATGATCTTGGATGATCTTCAGTTCCCTTAATTCATTGTCCATCTATTTTTCTGACCTAAAACCATTTGATTATCAGGTAACTTTTAGAATGTATTAACAGCTTTCCACAAACCAAAAGCTAAGAACAACGTTTGAGACCCATAGCAGATTTTCCCACCTACATAACATTCCTACCAATGTATTTTTTAAATAACTTGATTTTATAATTTCCTTTTCTTCTATAAATATAAAAATTTCATGAAACTGCTTCCACACTGGAGCATGTCATTTGGGATGACGTGACCCCATGTTCCTGGGCCATGGTCACTCATATTTGGCTCAAGAGTGAAGCATCTCTTATTCCCTTTGGGGTGAGAGCTGTTTTCATTGCTGGCTAGTGAGCTGCACTCACCATGAGAGTGGCCTGGGATGGCAAAGGTCAACAGGAGTGGTCACAGTGTAATGTGTAATGTACGGCCTGAGGGTTGACGCTACCAGACCATCACAACTTAGGAAGATGTTACTGGGCTAAAGGAGGAAGGGAAAACTTAGCCCCCTCCTGTCTCCACAATGTAGGCTTTCAGAGTGACAGGCTCTTCCTTAGCTCTTGGAGAACTTGAGGAACTACGGTGACAGACGACTGATGTTCACCAAAGCAACCCAGGCAGTGAATTCTGAGTTCACTGTCTCAGGCTCAAGAAGAATAAAGAAATGTGGTTAAGGGGCGAGCAGCAAGAACATAACTATGAAGGGACCATGAGAAAAAACTCCGGAGAGTGGAAGGGGCCACAGGGAGGAACCCCAATGTGCTGTCTGGCCCAGTGACCCTCTGTGGGAACTAGATAGAGACATGAGTCATCTCTGTTGGGTTTGCTCCTTTCTGAGCGTACCTTGGACTGAACCAGTGGAATCCCCGTGGCCTATGACTGTTCCCTTGAGAACATTCATTAGAGGAGGTCATTGGTGACTCCTCTAATCAGGGGAGTGGTGGCTTGTGCTAGAAGACTTCCTCCTGATCAACCCTTACTATCTGTAGGGACCTAACTCCTGCCTTCCTGAGACCCAGGGCTCCTGGCCCTGGGCCCTAACAGGGAATCCCTCCCACAAGCCCTTATTCATCCACAAGAGATAAGCACCATGCAGTCAAAATCGAAATGTGTAGTCACTGGATCAGGTGATTAAGATGGTAAACTCTGTAAAGATGGGTCTTCTGGCTGATGACACCACTCAGTGGCTAGAGGCGCCTGCCATCACACCTGACAACCTGGGTTCAAGAGCTAGGACCCATATGGTGGAAAGAGAGAACCTACTCCAGCAAGCTGTACTCTAACGTGTGTGTGTGTGCATGCATACACATGTGGGCACACACACTAAGTAAACGTAACTTTTTAAATGTTTTTAAAATATGTGTCTCCCACAGACAAGGTCAGATTCCTGCATTCTCTGCAGAAGAACCTGACCCTCTGAAAACACAGCAAACCCTGGTTTGAGAGTTCAGACCAAGAGTGGGGGATAGGATTGCAATAATAATGTAGGGTGACTGGGACTCTTTTTTTTTTTTAATATGAAATTGCTAAATTAAAAGCCTTTTTGATCTATATTGGGTTTCTGGATCCTGGGCTGTTTGGGCCTTAAATGAGAACCAGACCACAACACAGCATTGTGTTGCATATGAGAAACCCTGAGAAAGCCAGCGAGCAAGCGGGCAGAGCCCAGGCTGGGTGACAGGGCTCCAGCCAAGTTCATGGCAAGCCCCTCCAAGCAGCCAGACGCCATGGTCTGCTGTGCACGGATGTTGTTGGGGGTGGTCCCCAAGCTTTCTGCATGGGACCAGGGCTCCAGCACCTCTTATTGTCACCTAATCCTCCCCACCCCCTCCCCATGAACCCCATGGGTCTCCCCTCTTGGTGTCTGCCTACAATGGCAGTGGGGTTGATATTGAAAGGTCTAACAACAGATGAATACATTGAGTAAATACAAAGAGTGGGTCATTAGAAATACTCAAGTTTCTGCCATTAAAGCCATGTCACCTCTCTAGACTCGATTGCCTCTTTCAAATTTGACTTTATCATTTGTATGCACATGCGTGCCGCAGCCCACATGTGGAGAACAGAAGACAGTTTTGAGGTTAGTGTTCCCCTTCCACCTAGATGTGGGTTCCAGGGATCAAAGTCCAGTGACCAAGGCCACAAAGCAAGTGGCTTTGTCTCTGTGCCATCTCTCTGGACTCAGCAAAGGGGTGGCAGCTACTTCCAAATGGGCACCTGCAGTGCAGTAGCGCCAGCCTGGGCCCAGCTTCCTCTGCCTGGCCCTTAGTACCCACTGAGGGAAGCAGGGAGCCCCATCCACCCTCCCAGGCTCTGGAGCCCAGCCAGCAGCCCCTCTGTCCTAGAATAGTAAGAGAGCCTCTGAATTAACTCCCCCTCCTCTCTCTCTCTTTTTCTGTCATCTCTCTTCTCTCTCTCTCTTCTCTCTCTCTCTCTCTCTCTCTCTCTCTCTCTCTCTCTCTCTCTCTCTCTCTCTCTCTCTCTCTCTTTCATTTTTATGATGCAAACCAGACAGAGAGGAGAAAACTCAAAAAGAAATGTTTGAAGAATAACGACGTTTTTTGTTGTTTTAAAAAAATGCTCATTAAAAACAAATTCAAGACATAAAAAGAACAAAAAGATTCCTCCAAAGTTAAGAGGGGAAGAGTATAAAAATACTAAGAACTTGAGAAGTTCTGTTTTGGAACAGCCATGTGTCCCAGGTTTGACTTCCTGCTTTGAAAACTAGCCAATGCCATCTGCCCCTTCTCTCTGGTATTCACAGGCCAGGTTAGTAATCCTACACTCTATAAGTGAGTGTGTGAGTTGGTGAATGTGAATTCCAGAGCACAGTGGACTGTGTGCCCACTGACTGTCCTCAGCTAGAAGTCTTGTTCCTGACCGTACAGTCAGATTCCTCAACACTGGGCGAAAAGAGCTCTGGGGAACTCTGTCTCAGACACCCCGGGCCTGAAGACATGCACAGACTTTGCAACCAGGGACAGCTGGGTCCCATTTTCCCCATACTGGAGGCTATGGCCATCATACTCCATCTTTCCTAACTTGATCTGCTAGTTTCCAGTCTTTTTTCATCTACTGCCTTCCCTTCCCCTTTTTTCTAATTTCTTCTGACTCTTCCATAGATTTTTTTTTATGATGATGCTATCTTGTTTTGAATCCAAGACCCCTCTGTTACGTTTAAGTTCTCTTTTGTTATGCGCCCTGCTGCTGTTTCAAAGGTCCTTTAATTCTTTGTCTGTTTGGGGGGTTTTGTTTGTTTCTTTTGTTTTGTTTTGTTTTTTGGGGGAGATAAGGTTTCTCTGTGTAGCCTTGGCTGTTCTGAAACTCACTCTGTAGACCAGCTGGCCTTGAATTCCGAGATCTGCCTGCCCCTGACTCCCAAGTGCTGGGATTAAAGGTGTGTGCCACCTCCGCCTGGCCTTGATTCCTTATGGATGCTCCTCAGTTGCCTTTGCTTTTTGCACTATACCCTCACCCACTGGAGCATTCCTCAAACCACTTATCACATTCTCCAAACATCCCACGGGCTTTGGCTGTTGCTCACGGTCAGGAGGAACACGGAAAGTCTACTGTGTCTGTCCAGACTCTGAGACTGCAGAACAGTGTCTCAGGACCTTTGCCTCAAGGAAGTTGGGACAACCAGCAACTGGGGATCTTACTCTCAGACTAATTGTTGCTCTACAGAGGGGACCCCCCATACTTCTACCTGGAAGCACTCTAAGTCCTGTACCCCAACAAAAAAGGGCTGGGTCTGTGAAGCCCCACCCCGCCTGGCTCCTACATTTCTATGAGTCCTCCATTGCCAACTATGCAGCATCTTGAGGCTGGCAGTTCCTCCACCAGGTCTCCCAAGATGCAGAGCCCCAGGCTTCTGCAGGGCTGCAGGGAGCAGGCACCCGTTCTTTCCAAGAGAAGCAAGGTGGCCTGAGTCCAGCTGTTCTCTTGACGGGCTCTGGGCCTCACTCCACAGCCCAGCTTCCTGATGGCTTCCCCTTGACCACTAAATCATTCACCCACATTGCTGAGGTCTGTATATATACGTTTTCCCCACCTCAAATCCACATGCTGGAACCCATCACCCAGTGTGAGAGTCTTAGGAGGTGGGACCTGGAGAGAGGGGGTCACAAGGGTGTCACCCTCATGAATGGAATCAGTTCCCTTAGGAAAAAAAAGCTTACAGGAGCTATTTTTTGGCCACATAATAATGCAGCAACAAAAGGCAGACCTTCACCGGACACTAGGTCTGCTGTGGCCTTGACCCTGGGACTTCTCACCTCCATAACTGTGAGATAGAAGTTTCTCACGTTTATAAATAACTCCTCCATCTGTGGAGTTAAGCATCTGAGAAACCCACAACTCTCATGTATACCAGCTCCCAAATGGCCTGCCAGAGGGGTGCTCTTGGTCCCCAAGGTGTGTGCTCTGTTCAATCCCCTTGCCATCTCTGGGGTGGGATCTGGGTGGGAGTTCAGGTAAAGTCACCCATTCAACTCCACCTCGCTTTCAAGGTGCACACGGTAATCAGAGCTGTCCACGCCTGCCCCACCTCAGCATCCTGCCACTTACATTTTCTTCCTCCAGGGGCACAAGCTCTGAGCTGGTGTCCTGATTTGTCCTCTGCACTCTTTGACCAGGGCGGGAAGAGCATGGTTAGAGAGCAGTCAGAGAGGTGTGACAGCAAAGTGTCAGAGTAGTCTGCCATCGATGTCATGGACAGCTTTCTGATCTTATTTATATTTAGGGCAAAGGAAAGAAACATGCCTCCCACTCTAGGTCGAGCTCAAAGAAACAAGCCTTCCCAGGGACGATGTGACTGCTTTGATCTTACAGCAGCACCATCCAGCCTGCTGCCCCCACCACTGTAGTAACACATATTTTCCAGGCAATGAAGTCAAGGAGGCAGAAGCAAAGGCTTATGGATTCTCCCGGTCTTCTTATCTCTCAAGAGGGGACATGCCACAGCTTCCCTATGTCCACCTGAGTCTTGCTCTCTTGTTGTCCAGTCTTTTCTGTCTTCCCAAGGGTGAAAGTGTTCAAATTAAAATTCCCCAGTGAGACCTTACCCTTTCTGAGGAGTGGATGGCGGGTAGGAAGGAGGTGGGGGGAGGAGGAGGCAGGGGAAACTGTGGTTGGTATGTAAAGTAAATTTTTAAAAAATGAAAAATAAAATTCCACATTAGTGCCAAAAACATTCCCCATGTTACTAACTTGTATTCTAGTCAGGGAATTCAGCAGAGATACAAATGGTGGTTTCTGGCCTTTAGGATCTCAGGAAGCAGAGATTTTAAGTTTAAGTTACTTTGGGGACCTGGACTGCTTTAAAGAAAGGCAGTGAGGCAGTAAAAACATCGCCTCGGCGTCATCTCGGTAGAAAGGATATTTCTTTAAATTGAATAAACTTAGCTTATGAAAAACTCATTACATTCCCTTTATGTTCCATATCCTACCTCAGACCAGGGAACACTTGACTCGTTCCTCGAGTTTTCCACACAGACCAACGTTTGGAAATTACTTCTCTAAAGTACATAATTCGGAAAAAAGAAATTGAGAAACCGTTATGTTAACTCATAGGCAAGCCTATGTTGGGGAGGTGCATGGGAAGAGGCAGAGGCTTTGCAGGCCCTGCTGTTTGGACAGTGAACCCCTGTTTCACCCCAGCCTGTGATGCTGGCAGTGGCTGGTTTTGCTCTGGTACCCACGCTCATCCTGCCCATGTAGTATCTAGACAGTCATTGCTCTTAGAGACAGAGCTTTGTTATGAGTTTGGGTTTTCTTATTCTCATCGCCCCCACCAAGACTAGGGGATGTTTGGCTTGAAGTAAGAGAGCAGTCAGGAAATAGAGGAGACATGAGATGGTAAGCGGCCTCCCTCACTCTTCGGGTTGGATTCCCATCCCCCACGGGCTGACATCTAGTTTTTGTTGTGCTGGACCAGACTGTCTGCAAAGGAATTGTATTCCGTTTCCAAGAACTGCCATAAATGAAACAGTTAAGAAATTCAACAGTTAAGTCCACCCTCCTTGTGACTTATGTGGAAGTACAGATCCCTCTGACCACTGGGGTTTTGGGCTTTGGTTTTTTTTGTTGTTGTTTTGTTTTTCTACTGGCTCTCCCGCTTCACAGGAAAGCAGTACAGTGTACCCCAAAATGTTTCCTCTTCAAGAACGAAACTCTGCTGGTAAGAATAAAAGAAAAACACGAACACATGCTTTCCCTAATAGCTAAACTAGTTGCAGACCAAGCCGCTTCAAAGCCCCCAACTCATGTATATGACTGGAGGCGCTTACATGCATTCCTCTCCTAGCCCAGGCACTTGACTTCTGCAAGTGTGGCTTGTCTTTCTGCATAATCAATAAACTCAGTGACTTTGCTTAACTTTACTCCTAAAATTATTTTCTGTAGGAACCAGGCCGTGGTGCATGCCTTTAATCCCAGGCATGCAGGCAGAGGCAGGCAGATCTCTGTGAGTTCGAGGCCAGTCTGATCTACAGAGTTCCAGGACAGGCTCCAAAGCTACACAGAGAAACCCTGTCTTGAAAAACCAAACAGAACAAAATGACTTTCTATGGTGGATGTAAAGGACCTAGATGTACTCCCAGGGGGTTCTGGGGTGGGGGTACTCCTCTCCTTTGGCAGCATGCCAAAAACATGGACCTGTATTGCCTCCTGCTTATGACAGGTTCACTGCTCCTTCTTGTTCCCCCCTGCCTCCATGACTCTCCCCCACCCCCACTCACCACTCTCTCAGCCTTTGCTCATGCCTGGAATGCCCAAATGCTTTACAGCCCCTGTGTGGGAGTGCCCCCCCCCAAGAACATCCCCAGGAACCTCTCTGTCTCCTGAGTTCCCATAACTCACTCTTGAAAGAGACAAGTGAGCCCCACTTATTTCTCAACCACTTCCAGCCATTTCTGAATCCACCCAAGTGCATCCACTGATTGACAGCTAACACCTACATCACTCACTATCGTAGGCACACCAACTTTATGCCTACCAGAGACGTCAGCTCCCCCAGGAGGGTTAGGTCTTGCACAAGAGGACATGTCCAGTGCAGAGCATGGACTGACTTAGACCAGAGCAGGGATGCTGCAGCCTTTCCCACATCTCCGCCCACATGTATTGTAAGAGTCAGGTGAAAGCATCAGCGCTCTGCCACTCCTGGCGGGGGGAAGCTGCTCTATTATTTTAACGTAAGCCTCACCCTGATGCATTTATTCTGCAAACTCTGGTCTCCCTCCAAGCCACTGCCTCTGCCACACTGGCTGATTCTGTCTATAAACATGACAGTCTGGGGCTATATCGGGATTTTATGAGTCTCTGTGTGAAACAGATTAAGATTCAGTGTGAAATTCTGCTCCTTTTGAAAACTCCCCTTCCCACGGCTGCCCATCATTCAGTCACAGCAGCCCTGGCTGCCTCAGGGACAGGCTCCCAGAGATCTTCAAGCTAAAGTCATCAAAACCATTGGAGGACAAGTGGAGATCAGCCACCCTCCCTTTGCAGTGTCACTATTCTTGAGTGCTCATGCCACTTTTTCCTAGCACACGGGCACAGACAGAGCCTTCTAAGTGGTGCCCTTCCTTCCTCAAACCTCCACCTCCAGTGAGTGTGGAAGGGTGACCAACCGTGCTGGCCCAGCACTGCCCAGGGTTTGGCCTTATGGGCTCTCTGTCTGTGAATCTCTCCTTCCTGAGCAAACCAGGATTATTGGTGGCCTAGAAGGAGAGGTCACTTCCAAATGAACAATATTAGAGTCAGGAGTCTGTGATCTTGGCTTCTGGGATGTCCAGGTGAATGAGGGCTGGGTGATAATCACAAAGCCCCAAGGTGCCAGCCAGAGGCGCTAGGCACCCGCCTGCCTGGATGTGTGGCTCCTTAGGTCATCCCAGCTGGGAGGAGTGTCTACACTTTATCCTAAACAAGGAAAGAAACTATGAAGACGCGCACGTGTGTGTGTGTGTGTGTGTGTGTGTGTGTGTGTGTGTGTGTGTGTGGTGATAGGGGTAGAACCTAGGTTCTTGTGTAGGCTAGGCAAGTGCTCTACCTCTCTCCAAGATGCATGAGCAGCATCCTGCAGTGACTTTGATTGATGGTGGGAGCTGATGAGAAGCTGGCATGGGCCACCTGAAGCTGAGCTAAAACTAGACCTCTTCTTTAATTCCAGAAAGAGTTGCAGATAGGACAGCCCCATCCTCAGGCAACCTTCTGCATCCCACAATCCCACACACACCACTCACACATCTCAGAGACACGGATATCTCCTACACACACACACACACACACACACACACACACACACACACACACACGCAAAGGCCAGTTCTGCTGGGTAGTGGGGTGGACATGGGGCCAGAGAAGAGAGAGTAAGCCCTAAAGGGAATCAGTTGCTGGAACCCTGGTACCATTCTTAGCAATTCAAGGCAGAGAAATAGGCCTTGAGGAGAGGGGCTCTAGCTGGGGTCCAAGCTGGGGCTACCCTGCTTTGGAGCTTGATGAATCCTAGGCTTTCCACTTCAGGGCTCTTTTTTCAGACCATGGCAAATCACACCCACCTGGACCATAGCTAGTTAAGGGAAGCCAGCTGCCTACTAATGAGGGGAATCTCCTCTTGACTGCCAAGTCAAAACAGAGGAAAGTGCGGGAAAATGACTGTGAAGTGGGCCTACAATCTCAGATTAAAATGGACCTCCAGGAAAAACCCTGGGAGTTTACAAGCTACCCAAATCCTCAGTTTTACTGACCAACCTCAGCATGGCCCTAGGTCTGTTCTCTGTTCACACAGAAGTGCCCAGGCCCCTGTCTTACCTAATCTGGAAAATTCTATGTTTAGGGAGTTGCATTCTTCTCCCAGCCAGCCCTGCAGAGCTCTGGAAACTGGTTCTGGTTCTCAGAGTTTGGGAGGAAGGGACAAGTAGATCTTCAGTGTAGTTGGCGCCTGGAACCTGAACCCAGCAGCCCTGAAGGAGCATAGAAAGCGAAAGAGGTGCATCGGCAAGGGCAGGTTTCCATGGAAACATGAGTCCAAGACTGGAATCCACCTTCACCTTTGCTGCTCTGAGCTGCCTGTGTGGCTCACACCTGTGCAGGGGCTTCCTGCCCATCTACACCTGGAGGCAATTGTCCCTACGTGGGGGCCTGGTCCATGGAGCTGGTCCAAGCTGACCATGGCTCAAAGTACCAAGTCCCATGGGCACTATCCATTTAGTCCTCTCCGTAGCAAATCAGCTGAACAGGAGGAGCATCCAAAGAAGGAGCAAGGTGCAGATCACTGTCCAGTCCGCAGCTGGTTCACAGGAGAGAGGGAGCCAGCTCCAACTCCAGCACCCTCTGCTGTCCACTCTGGGACACTCCCACTGCCCACCGAAAGCTACAACACCTCTCTGTCCAATCCTTCCACTGGCCCATGCAAGGCCCCCAACACCCAACCCTCAGCTGTCCGTGACACATGCCACTTTCCCAAACTTCATTTTACCTGCTCTGTTTGTTTACAGATGGCAAACAGGGTCCTGTCTCTTCGAGAACCCCCAGAGCGTCCGTGTCTGTTCTGAACACCTGGCTGCGTCACTCCATTCACAGCCTGTCGTGGGAGCCCCAGAACCCTTTCCCTTTCTAATCCAAAGACAGTTCTGGGCTCCCTTTGGATGAATGACTCAATGTGGGCGGGAGGAGCCGGTGCTCTGCCCTGTTGTCCCACACTCAGGTCAAGGGGTCCTCAAGCTGCCCCTGCTTCCCTTCCCAGAAGGCCCAAGCCTTGTCTGGCTTCTGTATCATTCATTGGTCTTAAAAGAGTTTTGCCACTTGCAGAGAACTCAGAACCCCATATGGGAGTTGTCCAGAACTGGGCAGAAGGAAGCAAGGAAGACCAATAGTAGGCTCAGGAGGTCCTGCAGCAGTTGGTGACCTAGAGCAAAGATCTCCCTTCCCAGGCCTGCCCCTGGTCTGCTAGAGGAGATGGACCAGAACCTCTCCGGCTCGACAGTCCAGCCATCTTAATGTAATTAATATTTCAGCTGACTAAGGCCATCAGTGGAAACCAGACAGAACACAAAGGGTAGAAACAAAAGAGGCTGTGTTGGAATTCGCACAGTGTACACACCCAGGCCCTGTCCACAAGAAAGACTCTCTAAAAGTGGGCCAGACCCAGCCAAGATCTGATCTCTACCATTAAGGCCAAGGGCAACCTGAGATCTTCCCAGAGGCTCTGACTGGAAAGAACTAGGGTGGGCCTGGCAGGGAGGGGCCAGCACGGAACCTTGAGGCCAACCCTGGTCTCCAGGGACTAGGCCCAACAAAAGAGCCTTGTAAAGTGAGGAGCCCAGTGCCTGATTTCCCGTGCTTTGGTGACCCACACAGAACAATGTAGGACTTGGTCTGGACATGGTGGCTGTCCCTCTCATCATGCTCTGGGCCTCTCCTGGCTGTAACTCAAGCCCTGGCTGTGTCCATGGTCTGTGCCCAGGCTGACCCATTACAGAGCAGTAAAGAAGGCCTGACGGTTCTCAGGAGCTCTCAGGAGCCTGGCATGCCTCTAGGGGCTTCTGGAATGAGCCCCACCTGTATCAAATTTCTAAGTTTCCTTCCTTTTCCAGACTCTGGGCTGAAACTCAACCTCAGCATTTAAAAGCAACAACAGAAAACCTCCATCCTCTTCTCTCCATGGCACACAGGGACAAGAACCTCACAGTCTGGATCTCTGTGGAGGAAACACAGAACCAAGTGCCGGGTATGGGGGCCAGCTGACCTGGGAGGGGCCAGTGCTGACCTGGGCCTTTGATTGGCAAAGCAGGCCCAGGTTGGTTCTGACCAGTGATGGGTTAGCCAGCATCAGTTGCCCCAACCTACGACTGCATTGTGAGGCCCACCGGCAAGTGCCAGAGGAAACAGAGACTCCCACAGTCTCCCAAAACTGCAGGCATCCATGCCTATAACATCTCTCACGGGTCCTGCGCTAAAGCTACCTTCTAAGCACTTCACAGAGAGTAGTAATTCATTTAGTCCCTTTTACCATTTCCTTTTTTAAAAAATTAGGTGTATATGAGCATATCTGCACAAATGCATGCCACATGTGTGCAAGGCACCTGAGAAGCTAGAAAGGGGTGTTAGATCCCCTGGAGCTGGAGGGGAGCTATTATGAACCGCCCCATGCATGTGCTGGGGATTGAACTCAGGTCCTCTGGGTGACCAGCAAGCATTCTTAACTGCTGAGCCATTTCCTCAGGCCCTCCCTACCCTACACACACGCCCTTTTGTGACAGGTTCTCGTGCAGCCCAGGCTGGCCATTCTGCCTCCATGCCCCTAGTGCTAGAATTACAGATGTGCCCACTTGTCTGGTTTATGTTCAGGACTGAACACAGGGCTGCATGCATCCCAGGAAACTGTACTGCAGCCTCATCTTCCTCTGCTCCCTCTCCACTTTTTATAGCTTTGTGGAACAGAATGCCATGTAACCCAGGATGGCCTCGAATGCTTTAAGTTGCCCAGGCTAACCTTGAACGTCTGCTCCTCTGGCCTCCACTTCCCTAGCACTGAGCTGACAGCTGTGTACCACTACATTAGTTAGTCCCATTTTACAGGTGGGAAAATCAGTGCATAGAGAAGGTTGTACTGCTCCTGCATAGGTTGGGCCTGGAGGGGAGAGTGGGGGTGAGGGTTGGTTCCAGGGCTGACTGAGAGCCACCCTCACCATGGGAACTGAGAGAATGGCCTTAAAAGAGCAGAGGAGGGAGGAGGCGGCAGGGATCCAGCCCTGTCAGAAGATGCTGGCTCAGAGCCCCCAATGGACAGATTCCAACCCCTGGAACAGGAAGGGCAGGAAACAGGACCTAGCCCAGAATTCCAGAGATCCCTCTTTGGTGAGGAGGAAAGCATCCTGGCCCAGCTGGTGGAGAGTAGGGCTGTAGAGGATGCCAGCCCCCCCCCCCCCCACACACACACACACACACTTCTTCGGGGATTGGGGAAAACTGCACGTAGCTAGTGGAAAGGGAGCATGTTCAGTACATTCCCAGGCCCAGCCTGCCCCCTCCTGGCCGTAGTGGAGGACATTAAAAAGTCAGCCTCCAGCAAAGGTGACCTTTGTGGAGTTCTCAGATACAGGCTTCAAACCCAACTCAAGACGCAAGGTTGTTAATCGTGTACTGTGTAAATTTGTATCATTCGTTCCAGCTACTCACTGAATGGAGAACTTTCCTCTTCTGTCCATGTGTCCATGAAATCAATGCACAGAAGGGGTTAAATGTGCGGAATAGTCTGTCACACCTGGGGACAGAAGGTGACAGTCAAAGTTCAGGGACAAAGGAGCTGGTCTCCAGGGCCCCTCCCCCTAGTGTTTTTGAGGTCCATTCAAGTTACAGGGGAGCAAGACTGTGACTCTGGCACAGAAGACTGCCCCTTGGCCCCATGTCAGCAGAGCCTTGGTGAGGGCCCTCGGACATGGGGTGGGACTCGGGGTCCAGAGGTGCTTGGAGTGCGACTCTCAAGACACAAATGCCTGAAACGTTTCATTCAAAACTCAAGAACAGTCTCAAGCAATCTTAGCTCGTTTAGCTGCTGTGCATCCTTTTTCTGTGAGTGCCATCACGTCAGCAAAGGTGAAGGCCCTTTCACAGGAATGTGATCCCACAGGCTCCTCAGAGGACCACGAGGCCAGCTGCTGTGTGTCTTTCGATGATGCTAACTTAGTCACTCACAGAATCCCAGACTGGCTCTCTGTCGGCTGCCGATACTGAAGTACTGGCAACAGACAGTGCCATGTTGCCTGCCAGCTGTTGAGCAGGGCCCTGGGCGTCTATCTAGAGCAGGAATGAACGTCCAGGCCACAGGCAGAGAATGTGCAATGTTCTTCAAGCTGAACTTGACTTGGAAATCAAGCCCCCATTTGCCGAATGCCAGTATTATGACCTCCAAAGGTGGCCCCGATCTTTGAGAAGTGATTGAATCATGAATACTGTGACTTCATCCCCTTACCAGGGGTTGCTGTCTGGACCTATGGTTTCTGTGTTCTTGAAGCCTTATTCAAAGAATTAAAGATATATGATTTCAAAATGATGAAGAAACTTGATCCAGAAGCAAAGCAACATTGCAGTCTGGATATGATGCAACTGAGCAGTGGGTTCCTTGAGCTGTGGTACTCAGTAGCATTCGTTACTGTTCAGGACTTCCTTTTATGGGGTCCAGATGGAGGAAGAGTTAGTTACTAAGGTATGTACCATGGGTGGATCTCTGTTTTGATTGACAGATTTGAATTATGTACACCTTAGCTACCTGTGCACATCCTTTCCCACGATGCATCTGATTTTAACCGCATGCAAACCCAATTACACACAGGCATAAGATGGTGTCCTAGTCAGGATTTCTGTTGCTGTGATAAAACACCATGACAAAAAGCCTAGGAAGAAAGGGTTCTTAGATCTTGTAATCCATCATCCAGGAAAATCAAGGCAGGAACCTGGAGGCAGAAGCCATGAGGAGTGCTGCTTACTGACTTGCTCCTCATGGATTACTCAGCCTGCTTTCTTATACAAGCTAGGATCCTGTGCTCAGGGGTGGCACCATCCACAGTGGGCTGGGCTCTCCCATATCAATCTTCTGGAAGCATTTTCTCAATTAAGATTCCCTCTTCCCAGATGCGTTGAGATCTATGTCAGGTTGACAACAATCCAGCCAGCACCCATGACAAATGGGAAGCTCAGTTTGTTGTATTACCCATGCACCACGAACTAGTTCAGGCCACATCAGCCCCCACCTCCGGCACTCAGGTATGTTCTGGTGCATATTCAAATGGAAACTGAGTGCAAGGCAAGGAGTTACTAAAGGTTGCAGGCATCAAGAAAGATCATTCCTCCTTCCCCCTCTCTGCTTCTCCATCTCCTTCCCCCACCCCTCTTAGATTTCAAAGACCCATGGTCACCCGAAGAGAGTTCTCAGAGTCCTGTGACTCTGCTCCCAGACCCACAGCTCAGGGAATTAGAACAGGAGGGAGGGGAGGCCTGATTCCCACTTCCCTATATGACCTTCAACTAGGGTGACTGGCCCTGATGAGGCTTCCTGGAATAAGGGACTTCAGTGCTGAGGTCACAGAACTCCTGGATAACCAAAGACAAGTCACTCACCCTAAGGCCAAACACTGTCTGTGGTGAGAATAGTCACCCAATGGTACAGGCCCCCAAGAGAGGAAGCCCGCTGGGAGGAAGGGCCCTCATCCTCTTCCATTCCCAAGGATGTGCAGGGCCCTCATCCTCTTCCATTCCCAAGGATGTGCAGGGCCTCATCCTCTCCATTCCCAAGAATGTGCAGGGCCCTCATCCTCTCCATTCCCAAGGATGTGCAGGGCCCTCATCCTCTCCATTCCCAAGGATGTGCAGGGCCTCATCCTCTCCCATTCCCAAGGATGTGCAGGGATCTTCATCCTCTCCATTCCCAAGGATGTGCAGGGCCCTCATCCTCTCCATTCCCAAGGATGTGCAGGGCCCTCATCCTCTCCATTCCCAAGGATGTGCAGGGCCTCATCCTCTCCATTCCCAAGGATGTGCAGGGCCCTCATCCTCTCCATTCCCAAGGATGTGCAGGGCCCTCATCCTCTCCATTCCCAAGGATGTGCAGGGCCCTCATCCTCTCCATTCCCAAGGATGTGCAGGGCCTCTCATCCTCTCCATTCCCAAGGATGTGCAGGGCCTCATCCTCTCCATTCCCAAGGATGTGCAGGGCCTCTCATCCTCTCCATTCCCAAGGATGTGCAGGGCCTCATCCTCTCCCATTCCCAAGAATGTGCAGGGCCTCTCATCCTCTCCATTCCCAAAGATGTGCAGGGCCTCTCATCCTCTCCCATTCCCAAGAATGTGCAGGGCCCTCATCCTCTCCCATTCCCAAGAATGTGCAGGTTTATTTCTCTTGCTTACACTGTGTGTCTGTACTTGAACTTGGCATATTCAGCTAGGCCTGGAACATGCTTTGCTTTCTTGGATGCCCACGGTTATTTATGAATTCCTCATCTGGGAGCAGGGGAGCTCTGGCTTGGTGGCTGGCACCAGCCCTATCCAGCTCTTGAAGTTCATGACTGCAGACACTGCAGGACAATGGGGCCTGGCACACTCTTCCCAGGGTTTTGGCAAGCACTGAGCTGCGCCGCTTTGAGCATCCCAAGCCTTGCCATCTCTCACGCATTCTCTTGTCTCCTTTTGTGTTCAGGCCTTTTGCTGAGGATCCCTGTGCCGCTGACTTATTGAGCTCCTGGGCCCTCCACTGCTCTGAGCTGTGCTGGGCTCTCCCGAGTTCTGATGTTTGATCCTCTTCCCTTTACCATCTGCTGGTCTCAGTCAGAAAGGGGAGTGACTGTTGAGAAAGGGGGAACTCTTTTCAGATCTTCCTGAATCTTTTTGCTTGTTCCTAAACAAGGTTCTTGAACTTAAAAACTAGGTAAGCTTTGCATTTCATGTTGGTATTGGTTTATCCTGGAGTGGTTAGTATTGACTTACCCTAGTTACCAAAAGAGTTTAAGTCTTTGGGGGAGTTAAGAGTCTATGAGGAGCTGAGGGTACAGCTCTCTGTGTTCTGTTCCCAGGACTGAATAAACTGGATGTGGTGGTGTACGTTTGTAGGCCCAGCACTTAGAAAGTAGAGGCAGGAGGATCAGAAGTACAAGGTCATCCTTGGCTGCATAGCGAGTTCAAGGTCAGCCTGGGATATGTGGGACCCTCTATTCAAAAAGAAAAGATCCTAGTAGCCATTTTTTCTTCCTGCTGAGTGACATTGGGTGGCTCTGCCTGGCTTGCCTTCCTGGATGACTCCCAGCTCATGAATTCCTCTCTTAGAAACAGAACAAATGCCTTCGAGCCCTAACCTGACCGTGAGCTGACATCACCCTCTTGCTTGCTGTGGCATTATGCTCCCTCCCTTGACTCCATGTGACTGGCTAAGCAGTGGCACAGCAGAAGTCAGAAGCCACAATTGCTCCCGGACGACAAGCAACATGAGGCAGAGCCAGGTGAGGCCAGAATTCCCGCCACATCCCTCCCAGACCAGCCAGCCCATGACTGACCGGCAGACAAGCCAGCAAACTCAGCCAAGACCAGGAGAACTGCCCAGCTGAGCTTGCCCATGTCCCTGACCCACTGACCTAGTTACAATTAATACTGTGACATTAAGATGCTGTGGTTGGTGGGGGTTTGGGTTTTTGGTTTGAGGAGATTGCGGGTTTGGGGAGGGGGGGTGTGCGCGTGTGTGTGGAGGGTACACGTGTACAAGTAGATGTGAATACAAGTGCATGAGAAGGGGGACATGAACATGTAAGGAGGGCAGAGGTCAACACTGGGTGTCCTTCCTCAGGAGCTGCCCACCTTGTTTTTTGTGATAAGGTCATTTCCTCATTCATGGCTACGGTGGCTGGCCAGCAAGCCATAGAGACCCTCTTGTCTCTGTGTGTCGCGGCACTGGGACTGCCATGCCCAGCCTGTGTACTGTGGTCCTGGGACTTGAACTCAGGTCCTCACGCATGTGCAACCAGCACTTTCCTGAGTGAGCCATCTCTCCAGCCCTGGGGCTGGCTGCATAGGTCTTCTTGTATTGGCTGTCTCATCTCTGAGTGATCATTACAGCTGAAAAGTCTGATAGCCACAGCCCGTGGAGCAACTGTGCATCCAGAATGACTTAAAGAACTTGGTTTAGATACAGTCCTGTAACATGGAGACTGAGCTGCAGTGAGATTAACGGAGTGGGCTAGGGAAAATGGCCTGTGCTGCATTAACTATGGGTGTGTGGGTGTGTGTGTGTGTGTGTGTGTGTGTGTGTGTGTGTGTGTGTCTTTGAGCAGTGTGTAGAGATGTCCATATGATGGCACATGATATGACATAAGAAATGATATGATTGACATGACATGATACATGGTATTTTTTACATACTATGACATGATGTGGGATGGTATAGCATGACCTTGCACAATATGACATGACATGGCATGACCTCATATGATTGATGTGATCTAATATGATACATGGTCAACATGACATGATATGCTACAATATGGTTAACATATGACATGATGTAATATGGTATGGTGTGATATGCATAGTATAAAATGACAAGGCATGAAAAGATATTATTGGCATGACATAAAATTTGATTGACGCCAGGCGGTGGTGGCGCACACCTTTAATCCCAGCACTCGGGAGGCAGAGGCCGGCGGATCTCTGTGAGTTCGAGGTCAGCCTGGGCTACCAAGTGAGTTCCAGGAAAGGCGCAAAGCTACACAGAGAAACCCTGTCTCGAAAAAAAAAAAATTTGATTGACATATGGCCTGACAGGATATGGTATGTTATGACTGATGTGACATGTTATATGATATGCTATGATTAACATATGACATGGTATGATATGGTAAGACATGATTGCCATGGCATGAGATATGATATATAGTCTTAACATGTGACATGGCATGACATGGTATGACATGATTAATGTGACATGAAATAAATAATTGACATAATATGGCCTGACACTACATAATATGGTGACATGATATAATATGATATGATATATGACTGACATGACCATTGTTGTCACTGAAATAACATACGGCATGATATGCATGCTGAGGTATGAGTGACATGACATGGTATCAATTAAGGCAAACACACAGGAATGACTGGAAAATGAGATGTGTAAGTAGCATTCCCGGTAGGTCCTGGGCTGTGTATCCTTTCCCTTTCTATTTATGTTAATGTCTTGGAGGCAAGGATGATCTTTATGTGAAATGAGGCCTGTGGTGGAGTGCGGACCAGCATGCTGGGGTTCTGGGCTTGGTCTCCAGGACTGATAAATACTTAAGAGCTCCTCTCCTCCCGATATTTGACTCATCTCCTGTATCTCACAGATACCGTGGATGTCCGGCTTCAGAACTGTAACCTTCGAGGGTTGTGTTTGTTTGTTTGTTTGTTTGTTTGTTTGTTTGTTTGTTTTGAGAAGGGCTTCTCCTTGTAGTTTTGGTTCCTGACCTAGATTTCGCTCTGTAGACCAAGCTGGTCTCGAACTCACAGAGATCTACATGCCTCTGCCTCCTGAGTGCTGGGATTAAGGCATGCACCTCCACCACCAGGCTAAGCCTTCAAGTTTTTATTGCCAGCTACACAAGTCCTTTTGATCCATCAACCCGGAGGAGTGGCTATTGTGGGCCACCTTCTCCTCAAAGCATATTCCCGCGTGCAGACTGACATTTGTATCTGCTAGAGGAGGGTCGTGTTGGGGTAATACATGGAGGCAAACTACACTGTGGCTCAAACACAAGAAAGATGGATTTGTTTTTCTCACTGAGAACACAGACTGAGAGAGGCCACACCCCTAACAAAAAGTGATTCTCTCACCCCTACTCCCACCCCCCACCTCCCACCCCGGCCCCAGGAACCATCAACAGCCAATAACTCTCAGTTAGGAGTTGAGCCTTGTGAGACTCTCTGTTATCTGAGCTGGAATTTTGAACGGCTTGACATTGTGTGGGTCTTGTTCAGGCAAACACAGTTGCTGTGTGATCATGAGTGCAATGACCCTGCAGTGACCAGGAGACAGCAGTTCAGTCGCTCTTGTACTCTTCCCTCCTCCTCCTCTGCAATGTTCCCTGGAGTTTGTTGGTTGGGGGGGAGGGGGGCGTGACCACTGTTCCATTCTTAGTGATGTAAATTTGTCTTTGCTATTCAGATTCATCCCTGAAAACTCAATTTCAGGCTCTGACCCTGGCCACAGATTGGCTCTTCCCAGCTCTGCTGCTCCCCCATTTGAGGCCCCCTTCTCTGCCTCCACTGTAACCTTGGTTTAAAGTCTTCATGTCCTTGTTTCTGCTAATGGAGCTGAGCTCGTAAGGTCTGAATTTCTCTAAGATGAGGGGCTGTGACTCAAGAGTTCCTGGGGCCTTTCATCACTGGAGTGACCCTGGTCCTCATGGAGCTGTTTACCTTTGTCCCTCAGGTGAGCACCTTCTCATGAGAATTGGAGACAAGCTTTCTGTAGCCTACTCTAAAGATGTGTCTCTTGATCAGATAGGCTCTCTTCATTCTCCAATGTCTCTGCATGGTGCTGGAGAGAACTCAGCTTTCC
This sequence comes from Peromyscus eremicus, assembly GCF_949786415.1. Classification (NCBI taxonomy): domain Eukaryota; kingdom Metazoa; phylum Chordata; class Mammalia; order Rodentia; family Cricetidae; genus Peromyscus; species Peromyscus eremicus. The sequence goes on along the minus strand of NC_081416.1, from coordinate 70,447,482 downwards.
AAGAACATTCTTCCTACTGAGGATAAGATCACGAATGCATTTGTTGGAGGCTCTGGAGAGTGTGGGAGGCCCCAGGATGGGAAGGCCAAGATTCCACAAATGCTGGTGAAGATGTGGCTGGAAGGACTATTTGCACCCTGCTCATGGGAATATGAATTCCAGCCCTCTGGAAATCAGTAAGGACATACCTCAAAAGAAAAAAAAAAAAAAAAACACCTAAAAATAGAACTACTGTATGCTCTTGCTATACCACTCCTGGGCATATGTCCAAAGGAGGCAATGTCAGCATGGCACAGAGACATTTGCACATGTGTGTTTATTGGACACCATTTACAGACCCAAGGTATGGAACCAGCCTAGGTCTCCATCAACAATGAACAGCTAAAGACAATGTGGAGGATGTATCCAGCACAGCTTCATTCACCCATAGAGAAGAACAAAAGTATGTTCTTTGCAGGAAATTCCTGGAAATAAGCCAGGCTCAGAAGACAAATATCACATTTTCTGTCATAAGCAATATCTAGACTATAAACAAGTACATATATGTACATACACTTTTTGGAAGGAAGAAAAGGACCGGGGGAGGGAGAAATAAGAGAGTGATGGGGGAAGTGAACATGAGTGAGTCGAGTATAATAATACACCTGAATAAAAAAGCATAATGGGGACCAGTGTTTTGTACAGTAATTTTTAAAAAGTGAATAAAAAGATTAACAGCTGACAGTCTTCCCAAACTGGAGACATTAATGCACAGATTAAAAAAATCACTATATGACCTAAGCAAGATAAATGTAGAAGAAACCATCACTTGTTATAGTTAAACTGGTAAAATAATGCATAAAGATATGTTTTAAGTTGCTACAGGGAACTGGGCATGGTGTGCACACCTTTGATCCCAGCACTGGGGAAGCAGAGGCAGGTGGATCTCTGTGAGTTCAATGCCAGCCATGTCTATGTTGCAAGTTCCAGGCCAGATAGGGATGCAGAGTGAGATCTTGTTTAAAAAAAAAAAAAAAAAAAAAAAAAAAAAAGCCACAGAGAAAATACACCCCTTTCATGGGACAACAACAACCCTGAAATCAGCTTTTCAACAGAAACAATGTACTTAAAGCCCTGAAAGAAGAAAAACTAACCTGCAATTCTATGTCCAACAAAATCTCATACAGCCTTCAAAATTAAAGGGATTTGAGTTAGTTAGCTTTTAGTCTTTGTTACAAATGCCCAAGATAAATAATTTGAAGGAAGAAAGGTTGACTTTGGTTCATGGTCTTTGAGATTTCAGCCCAGGGCCACTTGGTTCTGGGCATCTGGGCCTGTGGTGAAGCAGTTCACCATGGCAGAGGAAAAAATTCCCCTCGTGGAGGACAGGAAGCAGAGAGAGGGAGACTGGAAGGGGCAGGAACCAAGCGCCCTTCCACCGCATACCTCCATGATCTACTTTCCCAAGCTAGGGCTCATCTCCGACCATCTCCCAATCATGCTGTCAATGGATGAAATCATTGATGAAGTCAGAGCCCCCAGTGACCCACTTCCTCCAGCAAGGCCCCACCTCCTAACATTTCCACGGCCTCCTGAAACAGCGCCTCCAGCTGGGAGTCAAGTGTTCAAACACCTGAGCCTGTGACCTCACTCGTGTGGAAGTATGTGCACCTGCATCCCTACATACGCGTGCATGCACACGAACACGTACACACACATACAATACCTACAAAAAACAATGTCAAAAGAGGACTGATGATGTAGCTCAGTGGTAGAAGGCCTGCCTAGTGTGTGTGTGTGTGTGTGTGTGTGAGGGGGGCAGGCTCCATCCAAGCAAAGTAGAAGTGATGGTACCAGCTATGGGAGAATTTACAAGCCAATGCCACAGAAGCCAGGAAAATGTCACATGTACATACGTGTCCTAAGCTGTAAGCTGCACCTTAAATGCCCATAAGGGAAGCTTTGTTCTACATGAGGCCGAGAAGACCTGGGCGGAGTGGGTCCAGCGACACTACTCCTGCCAAGTGAAACCAGGTAGCACAAAAGACGTGCCTACAGCAAACCCAGCTCTGCCCAAAAGACGTACAAAAAAGACCTTCAGTTCAAAGTGGAACCCACCCTAACCAGATCCCACCAAAGCGAGCAAATCCCTCCCACTTCCAAAGAGACTCTGTTTCTATGGCTGGGTCTCATTCCAGCTCCAGAGGCCCTTCCCTGGGTCACATGAATGCCCTTTGGAAAAATGTCAACAGCACTCAAGGAAAACCAGAACCTCTTCATTATTTATTTATCAAATATTTATTTTTTAGTTTGCATACAAAGCAGTGAGTTTCCTAACAGCATTCCCTGCCTGTTTCTCTCCTTTCTCGCAATCTCCCCCATCCCTTCTACCTCCCAGCATCTCCCCTCCACTTTTATATCACTTCTTTAAAGTTAAAGGTCTCATTTCCCACTCAAAATAGGGAAAGTAAGTAGATACAATCACCAGGGTAATTGGGTCCCCCGGCACTTGCTAGCAATGGTCCAGATCAAATTATAAACCCGATGTTTAAAAAGATTAAATGCATGAAAAGGAATACAAAGTATATTGAAAGAACAATATTCTATGAAAATAAAATAGCAGGTAGGCTTGAAAATGGACCAAATTATAGTTTTGGAACTAAAAATAATTCCCCCCAAATCATTTAAATTCGAATAGTTTTGATATTACAACCAATGATATAGACCTGCAGTAGGCATTAGCAACCTGGGAGGTAAATGCATGGGATGTCATGGAGGCTGTTCAGATGGGGGTGGGGCAGGAGACAAGCTGCAAGAGGCAGGTGGACAGGGTGAGTGAGTGGTGACAGCAGGAGGACAGGAGGATTCTGACCACAGTGGGGACCCATCTATGTGTTCCTCAATGCTGGGATGGGCACAGCCTGTCCGCAGACAGCTTAGCACATGCCTAACTCAGGCTACTGAGGAAGTACTTAATGGATCACTTTTCAGTGGAGGCTACGCAGGTTCCCTTTGGATGCTGAGCTGGGAAGCCTCTACTCCAGAGGGTCATCAGCAGGTGCTGAGAGAGGTGGGCAGCTCTGAAGGTGAAGGGCCTGGACGGCTAGACAGACAGCTAGGCAGACCCAAGGCCTGAAGCCCAGGACCACCAACTAGACCTTCCAAAAATGTTCAGCATTCAGTCAGTATTCACCCAACATCCTAGCATCTGGGATCTGGCCAGGGTGGGCTTGGCTTGGTTTGGCTTCTTGTGGGGACTGTGGGGGTCCCTAAATCTGTACTGGTGTAGCTTCTCTAGTGCCTCTGCCCTGGGGTACCCCAAACCCAAAGCCATCTGTAATGGTTAATCTTTTTTTTTTTTTTTTTTTTTTTTTTTTTGGTTTTTCGAGACAGGGTTTCTCTGTGTAGCTTTGCGCCTTTCCTGGAACTAACTTGGTAGCCCAGGCTGGCCTCGAACTCACAGAGATCCACCTGGCTCTGCCTCCCAAGTGCTGGGATTAAAGGCGTGCACCACCACTGCCTGGCTATGGTTAATCTTGATTGTCAATCTGAACGGACAAAGAAGTAACCAGGAGATTAATAAATCCTCCCTCCGGTGTGCCGTGTGTCTGTGAGGGGGTGTCTAGAGTGGACAGAGGGGTGACCTGCCCTGAAGGTGGGCAGTGCCATCTGAAATCCAGTCACAGACCCAAGTTGAACAAAATAGAGGAAAGAGAGAGACCATAATACTCACTTTCTCCCCTTCCTAGTCACCATGATGCAAACTGCTCTTCTTGGTCACACCCTCTCTGCCATGGTGGGCTAAAACCGCTGGGTCTGTCAGCCAAAGTAAATACCTCCTTGGGTGGTTTGTGTCAAGTGTTCAGGCCAGCGATGAGAAAGCTAACCACACTACAGCCCAGTCTGGCCAAGCAAACCTTGTCACTTCTGGAGGGACAGCAAGGGTCTCGGAAGGGAAGAACCCAAAAGCAGTTGGTCAGAGGCGGACAGGTTTGCCCCCGGTGGTGGCTGGGATAGGAATGGCCTCCATAGATTCATGTGTTTGAATGCTTGGCCCATAGGGAGTGACACTATCAGTAGGCATGGCCTTGCTGGAGGAAGTGTGTTACTTTGGTGGCAGGCTTTGAGGTCTCATATGCTCAAGCGAAGCCCAGTGTGGCCGTCTCCTTCTGGTGCCTGAGGATCCAGATGTGGAACTCTCAGTTTCTTCTCCAGCACCATGTCGGCCTGCATGCCACCATGTTTCCCGCCATGATGATAATGGACTGTACCTCTGAACTGTAAGCTGGCCCCAATTAGATGTTTTCCTTTATAAGAGTTTCCATGGTCATGGTGTCTCTTCACATCCTAAGACATCCCACTTGGTCATTACAAAACAGACTGAGAAACCAGTCCAAGATGCTAGTCCTGGACCTGTGTGTCTACACTAGGCTGGCTGGATGGTGAATTAACACAGGAGGCCGCGTGGGAAAGGGGCAGGAGTGAGTGAGTCTCACTCCCTAGGCCTGCTGAATCTCTCCCCGTAGGGGAGGAGACTGATGGCAAAGACTAAGAGGTCAGAGGTATGGAAGAAGTTGCCTGGAACTAGGCAGCCATTCTGCAGGGTGGAGAGAGGAGAATCCAGAGCCGAGGGAAAGTTTGGGAGAAGCTGAAAAGGGAGGGTAGGGAAGAGTTGAGGAGGTTGAGAACACCGCTCAACCTGCAGGTAGAACCTGATGGCGCCACAGGCCCTCCCTCCTCCCACGGTCCCCCGGCACAGGGAGCAACCCATAGACAATGGTGGACAGTGGCCAGGCCAGCATCTGTGCACCTTCCTCCAGCCTCACTTTCCTGAGGGTGCTGTTGGCATGCTCTACGGGACTTCCTGTCACCCCTGCTGGGAGCAAGTAGCATGTGGGACTCACTACTGGGGGATCTACAATTACTGCTGGGCCTCTTCAGAACCACAGCTGATGGCTGGTCTTTATTCCTGGCCCAGGTCAACGGTGATCCCTACAGTTAAAGATGGTCCTGTCTTGGTGGGGTTAAAGACTAGTGAAGGCCTTCCTGATGCAATGCCCGAGTTGACCACAAGAGAGCAGCACAGGTATGTCTTTCGGTCTTCTCCGTAGTTGGAGGCAGAATCCCAAGGTGCTGGGGAGGGGACCACCTCTACACACACCTCCCACCCCCACCCGACCCCCCACCTCCGGGGTCCCCATCCTCTTTTCCACACACTTTTGCACAAACATTGTAGGAGTTAGTGACTGGAGCAAGTGAATTGTTTTCGAAAGTCAATAAAGAGGCAGATCTGCAGAGGCCCCTTTGAAAGCCTCTAGATTGCACCCCAATCAGAAGCCCCCAGTTTAGCACGCTCTCCAAGCACCCATTCCTAGAAACTTGGCTGCACTGCTGTGTGTCTGGGGGTGTGGCAATCCAGCCAGCTCTCGTAGAAGCCATAACCCTTAAAGTTGGTCTTGGGGTACAATAAGGAACTGTGTGGACAGAGAGCATGGAACATGGCGGCGTGGGGTTTGCGGGGGCAGCACACAAGAGAGTGGGGGATGAAGGATGGAAATGACATTATTTGCCTACGCTGAGTCCTTGCAGGCTGCCTGGGTCTCTGCCTTTAGAGCAACTGCTGGCTCACTTCGGAAATTTCCAGAATTCCATTTTGCTGAAAGTGCTGTCCATGGCAGGAGTTCCCCAGATTATCTCATATGGAGGTGGGAATAAACAAGCAGTTGCCATGGCCACTGTGGAGAGGTTCAACGGCCCCTCTGTGGGCTGGAGGACAGCCCTGGAAGAAACCAACCTCAACCCCATTCCTCCACCGTGATTTGAACCCACAGTAGCCCAAACTGCTGACTACAAGAGTCTCAAACTAACTTCACAACGGGCTGGCTGTAGCAGCCCAGGGTTCCTAGCCTCTGTGATGGCCTCATCTGGGAGGCAGAGGTCATTCCCTCACAGTAGCACAATGTGCAGAGCCTACTGGCCAGGGGCAAGCAGGATGTGAAAGGGATGAAGAGGAAGAGAGAGACCACTGTGTCACTACTGTGGGTACAGGACAGTATTAGAGCCCAGAGGGGTCCCATTGGCCGTTTCTGGGCTTTTGTGAGTGAATAGCATTGAAGCTGCCCCTGGTCTCCCCTCACCCCCATGGTCTGCCTGCTCTACTTGTGGAGCTACCTGGCCTCCTGGCTCAGACTTGCTCCAGGAGGTCCACCTGCCTCCTTAGGAGCCTTCTTCAGACTCTGATTTGAGCAGCTGGACTAGGACTGTTTCTGGGCCAACTGACCCAAGCTCAAGGCCTAGCTGCTTCTCATGGCCTCGGGCCCTGGGTGTGTGCTCTTTGGCCCCTCTGAGTGTCTATTCTCTGGCCTTCGTAATGGAGCCAGAGTATAGACAGGACCTGCCCCAAAGGTTGTGGGAGAGTCCAGCGAGGAACTCACAGGTGCCCTTTCAAGAGGCCTGGTGCCTAGCATGTGACAGCCAGTGTTAGCGACTTGTTCTCACCCCCGTCACCACAGATGCTTCACATCTGGTCTCTCCAGTGACAGGCTTTTTACCATGTCAGGAAACATCCTGGATGAAGCTGGGGACATGCTTTGGATCTCCTGGTTTTAGGCCATTCTGCAAAATGTTTCAGTCAATTTTATAGTCACCACAATTCAATTATATTTGTTCCCAAGCCTCTTTATGCCGGTTGCTTTGGACATTATAAATATGCTACTTAATTAAATATTAGATAAATCAGCAGTTTTCAAACTGGCTCATCCCAGGAGTCTTTAGAGTCTTGATATTATTCAAGATCACAGGAAGCAGCATGTATTCTGTGTGTGTGTGTGTCTGTCTCTGTCTCTGCCTCTCTCTACACACACACACAGAAAGAGAGAGAAATAAGAAAAAAGAAAGAAAAGTGCAGAGTGTTTGAGAAAGACACCAGATGTCAACCTTTGGGCCTCCACAAGCGTATGTGCCCATGAACTTGGCACACTTGGGCACACACAAAAGATATGAGTGCATAGTTGCATTGCTTGCTAAAAACTAGGCCGACAGTTTCAGAAGGCCACACTCACACGTGAGGGGAAATATAATGACAAATAGCAAGAGTGCATGCCCCCAATGGCTTTTCAAACATCCCCTCATTCCCATGCCCCATAAGAAGAACCGAAACCAGAAACAAGTACTGACTCATCACATGTGGTTTCTCTAAGGTAGATAACATTGCGTGTAGACCTATGCTAGGAAAAGGCTCTGGCCTTACACCAAGAGACAGACAAGCAAGTGTACTTTAAATATCTTAAGTAAAAATAACGTGCTTAGTAGCATTGTGAGGCCCTGGGTTCAATTCTCGGCACCACCATAAAATATTTGAAATGTTTAATTAATGTCTGTATGTTAGGTAGGATTTGCCATCCTATCCAGGTTGCCTATTATTCTAGTTTCACTCTGTTGCTGTGACAAAACACTGACTAAATGCAATGTGGTGGTGACATTCATTTCTAGGTCACAGTCCATCAAGAGAAGTCAGGACAAGAACTCAAGCAGAAGCCACAGAGGAAGGGGGCTCACTGGCTCATGGTTAGCTTTCTTATGTAGCTTGGGTCCACCTGCCCAGGAATGGCGCCACCCACGGTGGGCAGTGCCTTCCTATATCAATTAATAATCAAGACAGTCCCTCACAGACATACACACAGACCCATATGATGTAGGTAGTATTTCAACTGAGGCTTCTCTCAGATGACTCTAGGCTACTATCCAGTTAACAATGAAGGCTAGCCAAGACTCCAAACTAACTCCATCTACAGATGATGACCCAACCAGGCCCCTCCCATCACGGCAAATGGCCCTACTCTACCTTGGGCTGGACGCCAGCTCCAGGTCTCATCCTTGCCTTGGATCATTTTTCCTTTCGCCTTGCCCTTGACTGACCCCTCTCCCAATTGTTCGCACTTTATTCATCAGATAACAGAAGCCAGCCTTGTGGATTTGGACAGCGGCTCCTTTGTGACTTTAATAGGATGGCCTAATCTTTCCAAGCCCCAGCGTCCTCCTCCGTGAAATGGGAAATTACATATAAGCATGCGTGTACACTCACTCCGAACAACAGCCAGCTAGTCCTGCCGGTGTGCTGATGCTGCCACTGTTGACCTCACATCCCATTAGCACAGTGCCTCAGAGATGGTCTTCACACATCCACCCCACTCTCCCCCCATCCCTGTGAGCAACCAGGACCCTCACTCCCAGCTTGTCCACACTCCCACACTCCCTTGGTGATGACCCAGAGCCCTGTTCTCCCTGAGTGGTTTGCTGTTCAGAGAGTGTCGGATGGGAGGCTTGACACAGCACTCCTTCACCCAGCCCTCTGGCTTTTGGAGTTCTCACCTCTCTGGTGGAGCCTCACCTCCTAAAGACAATTCTAACAGTCCCTGACTGGGATGTAGATGTCCAGACCTAAATACCTTTCTGTGGCCAGAGACTAAGCCCATCCCATTCTGTGGGGAAGAAGCCACAATGGCACCAAGTCCCTTATATGGAGCCACACACATGACCAATGGAGGTTAGTCCATGTGTCCTTGATTCCAGTCACCACATTCTTGGGGACACTGAGACCCTCCAGATCCTGCGTCTTCCTTCCTCCTAGGCTGGTCTCCCTCCCCTCCCCACTCTCTGCTTCCAGGTCTTGCCAGCCTTCGGGACTCTGTTTAACGCCATTTCCTTATCTGACTGACTGGCAGCCCTGGCCATCTGTAACCCCTGCCAGTGATCTGAGTTCTCCAAAGATCTCCCTGCCAGTTTCTGAGGACTCATCCCTGACACCAGAGGAATCCCAAGGCCATACCTTTCTGATTCATAGCCTGGGAGCACCATTTTGTACTTTGCTCTAAGGCTTGTTGAGTCTAGGCTCCTAGGATACACCATGGATAGATATTCCACCTAAAGCAGTTGATGGTTCTGATGAGTGGAGGACCCATAAGCAGTAGCAGAATACGGATGACGCATTTCAAGTGACTGCTATGTGATAAGTGCTCTTAACATAACCAAGTGAGCAAGGCTTGGAGACACACACACACATACACACACACATACACACACACACATACACACACACATACACATACACACAAACACATATACACAAACACACATATACACCACACATACACATACCACACAGACACACACACATAGACACATACACATACACCACACACACACACACACACACACACACACACACACACACACACACGTGCTCACACATGTCAACCACCAGGTCTCACTGTGGAATCACAAAGACCTGGAAAGGATGTGTGAGACAAGAGTGCCTGAAGCCCTGAGGGCAGCAGAGAGGCAGCAGCTGGAGCTAGACAAGAGTGCGTTGGAGAAGCTGAAGTCTGAGTCTGAAGGAATGCCTAGGTAGAGGGGCAGGCCTTCACACTCCATCCTGCATGAGCTGAGATGCCAGGGCTTCAGAGAGGAGAGCAACACAATTAGGAAAGTGGGGGGGGATATGTGGGGGGAGCAGTGGGGGGGGTCGGGGGTCGGTGTGGGGGGGGGGGCGGTGCCCAGCGGTAAAAAGGTCCAGGAGAGCTATGTAGGGCTACAGTGCAGAAGTGGGAAAGGCTATCCAAATGTTTCCCAGTCCCTCAGGTTTGGCATATCAGGGGCCCCTCAGAAAAATAGCTTGTCACTCGCAGCTCCACCTAGAACTGGGCCACCCTACACCATGCCATCCAGGGTGTGCCAGGAGGGAGGGAGAGAATAACCTTGGCTGTCCTTTCCCTGTGGAAAAACTGGAGACAATCAGGAGAGCAGGTGGTGTGCCATTGAGCAGAGTCTTATATGGGGTATTAAGGTATAGGACCTGCCTTCACTGTCTGGCACCCACCTGGTGTAAGGGATGAAGGAGATGGGGAGGGGCCCCTAGAAGATCTGTGAATGAGGGGTCCCCTGAGCCTTGCCCTGATGTCCTTGCATGTGAGTGGCTCTCAGTGGAGCCCAAGTGCTCTAGGGATTGACCAGCCTGGGAAGGTCCCAGGAGCAAACTGGAAACCATTAGGCACCAATTAACAGAGATTGTTCTTCACTGACACTGTTGGGTTCAAGTACAGGCACACACATGTTGACTTGGCAGGCCTGCTTCCGGGGCGGGTGACATTCAACTTGACCAAGCTGGTGCAGCCTCTCAGGGGCATGGCAGGCAGGTGTCCTCCACAGGCGCCTTCTCTAGATCAGCCTCTTAGCCCCACAGGCCTCTCGGACAGACTAACTCCTTGCTGGCGCTCCACTGGCTTCCATGGTGACTGTGCCTCTTCCTGCTACTCTCTTGGAACCTGCAGCTGAGGGCCCTGGTAGACCAGGTTGCGGCCCTCCTGCTCAGAGGGCCTTACCACAGCTGGTCTTTGCCAGCCCCTGACGCTGAGCTTTCTCTTGCTGAACCCCCAGCCTCAGGCCAGAATTGCAAGCCAGTGTACCCTCTGGGGTCAATCGTGGCCACTCCAACCTGAGTGACAGGGCAAAGAGCTCCATCCCTTCCCCACAGATCCTACCTCAACCTTCAGGCGGAGCTCCCTGCCAGGGCCTGCTCCCTCAGGGGCCGACCCCTATAATTTTCTCACCCACCCTCTTTCTCCCACAAATCTTCACGGGGAGCCTCTGCCCCTGAGTGCTTCCATCAGGCCAACCTCTGTGCCCACCCGACCCCCACCACCAGCCCCTGAGACATCCTCTGTGCTAATTGAATGTTGTTATACTTGGGTATCTTGGGAATCTTGGGCACTTGCTGACCAACTGTCCCTTTAGATCAAGGAGGTGCCTGATACCTCCTGGGGATGGATGGGGCAGGTGCAGTCGCTCTCGTGGAGGAGAGAGAGCAGAGACTCAGAGCAGGAGCCCAGGGCCCTGGGGTGATCTAGCCAGCACGAATTCCAGGAGGGTCTGGGCATGTAGGGAAGCTATCCTTACTCTGGGGAAAACTGGATCATTGGTTCCAGCCATGCTGTCAGGCTTGGTCTAGGGGCTGAGCACACAGGGAGGTGACAAGGTCCAGTAACTAAGGAGGGTGTGGGAGCCTCAGAGGGAAGGTGTCACTGCCCCCATCACCTCCCTTCATGGCTGCCACAGTTCTGTGATGCTTTGGGTAAATGATCAATTCCTGTCCTCGGCAGCAGGCTCCATGTGGCTGGGGCTTTTTCTGCTCTCTCTCTCTCAGATACCAGGCACACATGGATGACCCATCAACACTTACTGAAAATAGAAAAGATCAGTGTGTGAGCACACAACTACAGGCCAGCCTCACCCCATTTGCCTGGCCTGGTGCCTTGTGCAAAGTAGATGTTCAGAAAATATTTACTGAGAAAATGAAATGTTAGTTCTTTGAACAAGTTCTAGCTAGGGTGTGTGCCTTGGTGCCGCCCAGGCAGGCCTGAGGCCAGAGGGTGGAGCTGTCCTCTTCAGGCTGTGACTCAGGTCTTGGGGGACACCTCACCAAAGGTCAGCCCCCGGTAGCCTGTTTGTGTGGGAGGCTTAACGGGCCAGCCAGCCTGAGACAGGGAAAAGAGGCCACTTCTGCCAGCCAAGACTCAGTGCAGCAAGCCTTTGAATGGAGCAGGTGTCTTCGATGTCTTTTGGTCCCCATGAGGAAGTTTGTCACCACTCAGACCCCCAGCCCAGGTGACATCAGAAACAGCTACTCCTTCCCGAGGGGTTTGGAAATGAAGCCTGAAGAGAAGGTGGGTCAAGACACTTAGAATGCAGATAGCCCACTGAAGAGGGCCACCAGGGTGCCAAGGACATACAGTATAGAATCAGGGCCAAAAATGTTGACCTGGAAGTGAAGGATTAAAAACTTCAAGTTGGTATTGTGCCATCCCTTTCTGGGGATCTGAACTTTATGACTTCAGGCAGGTGGCAGCCTCTCTATTATACTCAGTCTGTGCTTGTTAACTCTGATACCCACTCTTGAGGACAACAGAACCATAGTGTCCCCCATGGCTACAAAGTGGATCAGCTGGGATGCGGGCTTTTAGACCCAGGACTCACTGCCTTCTTCCATGCTATATCCTTCTGGGGGCAGAGGAGGGCTGGAGTCTGAGGGTGCCAGCTGGAGCATTCTTCGTGGTGGAGGATAGCTACATCAGGGGAGCTGCCACCTCCTCACTTCTATTCCCAAGACCCAGCCTTTCTCTCTTTAGCTAGGAAGGGATTCTTCAGGGACCTACTGAGTTCATTCTCCATGGTCACCTCACTATTTTGCCTTGGGTAAGCTACAAGTGTACTTGTGACCCAGATTTCCTCCTTAACTGAGACCCACCTGCTTCTAGATATAACCAGGGTCTGACTCTCTTGAGGACTTTCCAAGCACAAAGACCTTCTTTTGCACCCCCAGAAAGCTGGTAGGGCCCCCGTGACCTTCTCACTGAGAAGCCCAGACAAAGCTTGACTTCCCCTAGACTGCTGCCCCAGTTAGTGGTTCTCCATGGTGAAATAGAAGGTTCCTTTCACATCCTTAGCTATACTCCATCACAGGGATGCTATGATGTGCTGCCCAGAAAAGATCAAATTCCTCTCCCCATTGCCCAGAAGACCCTGCATAGGACACACCTATGTGTAAGTGGCAACTGAGGCACACTGTTGCTCCTCTCCAGCCCATAGCCCTGCTTTGTGTGGTCACCTGAAAGTCTCCCATCATTGATCCCATGTCATTCCTCCTGGGACAGCAACCCGCAGTTCCAAGGACCCCACAACTGCTCATAGACAGTCCTTCTGCCCCAGCCATACTCAGGAGCAGAGGAAGAGAAAGAAGAGGAAGGATGCTAGTCAGATTGGGAGGCCCTGGATCAGGGCCTGTGCCAACGCAATGGGGCAGAGGTCATGAAGGCAAGGCCAGCCTGGGCCATTATGCAGATGGATGCCAGAGGGGTTGGAGGTCAGCCTTGCAGAAGCTGGGGCCAGGGAAGTTGTGAGCTTGAAGATCTCTTGGGAACTAAGAAAGGATTCTATTTTTGCAACTTTTACAAGCAGTTGTCTCTGCAGAATGATGACTTCAACAACAGCCAGACTTTAGAAACTCATGGCTGCCCAGCAGCTGCCAGAGCAGGTTCCCAAGCACTCAAAAGCAAAGGTAGCCATGAGCCCTTAAAGGACATTTCTCCTAGAGCTGAATAGTCTATCTGGGTGGCACAGCAGTCGGCCAGGTGAGCATCCTGGGAGAAAGGCACAAGCCAAAGGGCTTGCAACTTACCGAATCACAGAATCCTGGGGTATCATCTCAGAGCCTCTACTGAGCTGCTGCTCCCCTCAGTCCTGTTAGAGTCCCCATGGTAGAGCCACAAGGGACCAGCCACTGGGCACCCACTGCATCCCACTTGCTGGCTTGGCCAGCTCCTAGGGCCACTCTCCTGTGGTTGGGTGCACGACACTCTGAAGGTGTCCACAGTGCAGGCCTCAGAATCTATTGATGTTCTCCTAACATGGCAAGGGAAACTTTGCAGGTAAGACCTTGAGATGCAGAGGTAATCACACATTATTCCATGTAACTCCAAGGGTCCGCATGAGAGGCAGGAGGGTAAACAGAGGCCACGTGATCAGGGAAGCAGGGCGAGACAGAGATAAGAGTCTAAATATGCCACTCCAGAAAGGAGCCTGCAAGTCAAAGCACGTGGCAGCCTCTCATAGCTGGAAAGACTTGGGCACAGCTTGCTCTGGGGTTCCAGGAGACGCAGCCTAGCTTGCAACCTGCTTCAGCCTAGGGTGCCTGATGTGGAACATCTGTCCTCCAGGACTGTATCATGAGAGACTCGATTTGTTTGAAGTCACTAAGATGACTTTAGTGATGAACTATAAGGGGCTGGGGTCATGGAAGCCAGACCAGCCTGAAGCCATCACAAGGATAGATGCTAGCGAGGCTGAAGGGCACTCTTCCAAAGGCCTGGGTTAAGGGGGTCACTGCTCAAAGTTCCCTCTGGGATGGAGACACATTCCAGTTGAGGTGATTTGTCGCAGCAGTAGCTAAAAACCTCGCTCAACTCTGATGTAGTCCCTGTCAACCCCATTTCTTCTCTAGTGCCTGCAGGAGAGCTGGTCCCGAAGTTCTGGGAAAACTAACTTTTTTTAAAAAAGCTAATTTTTCCTGCAAGTCTCCACTAGATTGGCCTCACCCACGGGGCACAAGGATGTTCTCAGGATGTGATTGCTGCCCCAACAGAGAAAAACCGTCCTACACAGCACCACCCAGGCTTGAGGCCGTAGTTGTGTCTCCTAGCAACAAGGGTTGGGAGAGCTCCTGCTAGAGGGGGCGCTAGCCCTCAGAGGTATGCCCTGGCCTTGGCCTGCTTTCTGAATCCCACAATCCTCTACCTTCCCCAGGCAGAAGCATTCTCCCAGAGTAAAGCCAGCCCCACACTCAACACACCATAGTAAGGAGCCATGCTGAGAAGACAGATCCCAGAACTGTGGGACTGACCAAAGGGCCATTCTGCACCCAGGATGACCCAAGCTTCTAAGCGTGGAATAAGCCCTCTCTGTGGACTGAATTCTTGTGTTGACATCCTGAGTGGGTGGAGCCTCTGAGTATAACAGCATTTGAAGAAAAGTCCTTTAAAGAGATGATGGAGTTAAATGAGACCCCTAGGGTCTGTCTCACTGTCACCAGAGGGACACCCCTGTGAAGAGGAGGTGAGAGAGCAGCCACTAGAGAGTCATGGAAAGAGGCCCCAGAGAAACCAAGTGCTGCTGGCACCTTGAGCTCGGTCTTGCACCTGTCACTGTCAGACAACGTTAGTGTTGTGTGGTGGCTGAATGTGAAATGTCCCCATCGGCTCTTGTGTTGGCACCCTGTCTTCAGCTCCTGCTGCTGCTGTTCAGGAAAGGGGTGGGACCTTTAAGGGGTGGAGCTTCCCTGGGAAAAGTGGCTCAGTGTGTAAAGGACCCAAGCTGAGTTACTTTGCTATGGAGGCCAACACTGAGCGGCCCATCCTCCTCAGGTTCCAGCAGGACCCTGCCTACCTAGTGATGAGACACACCCGGAGGCACCAAGCATCTCCAACTCTCATCCTTGAGGCCAGTGGTCATTCAGTCTTAGAGTCCTACATCTGAAGACCACGCAAGGGCCGCTAGGAGCTGGACAGGACCTCCCACCCGGCCACCTAACCATGGCAGGACTCCACGGGGATTCCCCAGGGAACAGGTGTGGCACTGTGTCTGCTCTGGGGTTTTCTTCTACTATGAGGATCATGGGCCATCTCTTTGTGATGAGATCCTGTACTTGGCGAGAATTCCAGGAAGGCAGGGGAGGTGCTGACCTGCCCACCATGTGACGCGCTTACACACACACACACACACACACACACACACACACACACACTGGACACCATGGAAAGAACTGGCCGACAAGCTTGTGATGGAGGGCCCACTCTCCGCAGGCACCAGGTGTGTGGGTCCATCTTTAATTACGTTAAATATGAATAAAAGTACAGAATAAATGTGACTCGCATATCATACCTTACATGGCAAAGGGAGGGAAGGTTTCATACAACCTGGCACACCGTGGCTTTGGGAATACGAAGTGTCTTCGGTACCAGGTCTGGGTTTTGCTTTGGTTTGGGGTGACAGGCTAGAGAGCCACCACCCAAAACACTACCTGTGCTCTCAACAAGAGGAGGCCTCAACCGAGCCTAAGCAAAGGCAATGCTGGTGAGCCCTGGGGAGAGACCACTAGAGAGAAAACCGGGTCTGGGTAGCCCCAGATGGAAGAAAGGGAGGGGCTGCATATTTTAAAAGATCAGCGATGAACCAAATAATATTGGAAATAATACCTTTGGCAATACTTCTGTAAGAAGCAGAATTACGCTACATGTTATTCACATGCATAGGAGCGCGCAAGAAAAATCTCTTATAATCGTGGTTGGTGTGGGGCGGTAAGATATGTCCCGGAAATGACAGGCTGACTGGTGGAGAAATTAATCCATAAAGGCATCGTGTCTCTAATGGAGGGAGAAGCCTCATCAGCAAGATAGCTGAGGGGAACCCACTCAGTGTAAGCACCCACACACGCGTGTGTGCACCTGCACCTGCGCACGCACACACACTCACACACACACACACACACACACACACACACACACACACGCACTCTGTATTCCAAATAAATATTCTCTCTCTCTCTCTCTCTCTCTCTCTCTCTCTCTCTCTCTCTCTCTCTCTCTCTCTCTCGTCATTTCGTCCCAAAGCATCCTTGTACTCAAGCCAGATTTCCCCACTGGCTGCTGAGCCAAGGGCTGGCTGGGAGAAAAGGGGGAATTGTCCTGGAATGCAGACTTCAAGACACACAGCCCCTTCAGTAGCAGAACTAACCCAGTCCATGCTGCTGCCCAGAGCTCTCTGAACCTTCCAACGGGCTGAGAATCCTATCTCCAACAAGGGTAGACAGCAGAACTCACGTAGCTGAGCAACTGCACATTCTCTGCTGCCAACGCCAGCTTTTCTCACACATTCAAGTCACAGTCGGGTATGTAGTGTGTACACTTTGCAACGCTGGTGGACGGGATCCTGACCTGAGGACACAGCTTCACAGGAAGCATCCCTTGGCAATGCTCCAGGGAGAAGCTTTGTGACACTCCCACCAGGCCCTGCGGGCCAAATGGGCTTAAGCTGTTCTCTCTGGTATTCCCTGGATGACAAGACCTTCAGCTTATTCATTGCAAACCAAGTTCCTAAAAGGCCTGGAAAGGTCCATAAGGAGCAAAGCTATCTCCTAGTCACCACACAGCGCATATAGCCCAAGCTTAGTCTGTGAGATGTGTTTCTGAGGACATGCATGTCTTGAGATCCTTAGTGAGTATGGAACTGTGGCCAAGATGACAGAGAATGTGGATAAAAGATTCTTCCAACAGGAAGATGGAGGGAGGGAGCCTGTAGGCAGCCAGAACCAAAATCTGAAGCGTCTTGTGCTCTCTGGTGACCCCTCCACACAAGGCGAGGTCTTCACTTCGTTTCCTGCCAACTGTTCGATGCCTTGAGGTTGCTCTAATCTGGCATTAACAGCAAGACTTCCCTTTCCAAATATAAACTGAATTCCTTGAGAAAACATCCAAAGGAGCAGAAAAGAGAGGCAGGGCCAGTCAAACTCAAGACGCAGTTTGTTCAAGAGTGCTCCTTCTCTATGCTGGGCATAAACAAAGTCTGCAGGGGCAGAACAGGAGGTCAGAGAGATGAGCGCGCTGCCGACATTTTGTTTTCTTTTGGGCGTAGCGAAGGGAAGAGGGCTCATTTCTGATGTCGCGGAAGGGCTGGCGTGGGACTATGAACAAAAATGAAAGAGCCTCCATTCTCCAAGTAGCTCCGTTCTCTGCTGGATGGGGTCAGCCATTTATGAAAGGTGCGCTGGGAAATGACACATGAAGGGTGGTTCCGGTGAGCCCCAAAGCACGGTCTCTAGTGAGCTTGGGCTTAATCGGATCCCAGAGCTGTCCAACCTTACACCCAGACAAGCTCTCCTGGAGGTAGGAGGTCAGGGCTGGTCTGTGGCCTCCCAAAGCCTCCTCTTCCTACCCACTGGGTGCCAGCCTGCCCTCTTAAGCTCCAAGGCACTCTGGGAACAAACAGAAACCTAGCCCTGGTGTACTTTCCAAGGCTTCAGGTGGAAGAGCCCAGTGACCAAGAGCAGAGCTACTGAACATGGCAAGAAAAATGTCAAAATAGTTCCAATTAACTGTTGCCTTGGGAAGAGAAGATGGGGCGCCAGTGGTTTTATCCACTCTGTGGGTGAGAGTTCTCCACCAGGAGACTTTTGAGGTCATGGCAATGATAGAGTCAGTAGGCCCAGATCCTGCAGAAGGCACTCAGCTCTCACGGTGTCTTCCAGGCAAATGCTTCATCCTCAAGGACCTGTGCCAGCCTCGTGTTGAAAGGCCCATAGAAGTCCTGCAGAATCTTCTGAGTGATTGGCCACATGGGCCCCAGGCTCCGATCCTCAGGACGCCGTGTGTTGGATGCAGGGTTCTTCGTCATCAAAGCTTCTTGCTTCTCACTTAGAGGCCCTATAAGGAGAAGGAAAATGATCCTGTAAGGCTGGAGGTGTGGCTAGAGGTGAAGGGGACTTCACAAGAGTCCCAGCTGTACTTCATGCAAGAACAAGACTTTCCCGTAAGAAGATGCATGGTTAGACCGGAAAGGGGACTCAGTGGTTAACTGCGCTTGTTCTTGCAGGGGACCAGGTTTCAATGCCCAGGACCTACTCTTCTGTAACTCCGGTTCCAGGGGATCTGACAGCCTCTTCTGACCTCCAAGGGCACCAGGCATGCACATGGGGACTTTGGTTGCCTGGAATTCTGCCACCACCATTTCCACTTTGGGTTCTTGAGTGACACAAAGGGCCTAAGCCTGAGGAATTCTATTTCCTCTTCCTTGTGTAGTGGCCACAGGGTGGGAAGACTGGTGGTCCCTGTACCTGTAGCAATTGCATTAGTGGGGAAATGCCCCAGGGCAGGCCAACAGGGGTTACACATGAGGTTGTACCTCCCCGCCCCAAGCTTCTGGGTCATCAGCTATTCATTGGCTCAACCCATCACTAGACCACTAGCTCCCCGTGCTTCTGGACTCCAAGCCTGTAGGACCTAACCAAAACCCTTACGATAGCCCAATGTCTCAGGGTATGCAAGACAGAAAATTGACCTTACAGCCCTGTCCCTCTTAGGAATAAAAGGCAACCACATAATGCAAGAGATTTATAGGTGGTCCAATAAAAGGAAAGTGGTTCTAAGTCTTAAATGGGAAAGAGAGTGTCTGTATTCCAGCCCAAACCAGTTCTCAAAAAGAAAAAAATAACAATAAAAAAGAAGGAAAGGTAAGAGTCCTGGATCCCAGTGGTGGTCAGATATATTTCAAGAAATATTCAGTTAACAGAATTCCCAGGTCAGGTCATTAGACAGGACTATGGGAAACGTCCTGTGGAAAAGTGGCATGACCTGACATTTACAGCCTCAGCAGTTCTCCGTGGGTGGCTCATCTATACCCAGGCAGCACTCCTCGCCTCTGTATGTGCCTCTGCCAGCCAGTGGCATAGCCAGTTAGCAGAGTGCCCTTCAGCTAGCATCCTGAGGCTGAAGGCAGGCCAAAGGCCAACCATGAGCCATCTATAACTCCAGGGTTTCCCCACCAACACCTGAGATGATGTAACGGCCAGACTTCTAAACTCCATGTAACTGGAGAAGTGTCCTAGCCACCCACTGTGACCTTGAACCGCTTCAGAATCCAATCCAGATCTGCTTACCTTTCATTAACACCTCTGTGGTCCTGCAGCAGCTGAGGCTCCTCCAGCAACACTAGGCCCACTACGACAGTACCTACCTTCCCCAGGGACACTAACAGTCATTTGGTGAATTAGGCTGGGCTTCCTTCTCCTTCTTCCAGGTTGAAAGATCTCAGAGGAACGACCTCCTCTCCAGAGCTTGCCCACCACCACATGCGCAATGCCCCATGCAGCAGATACTAGGTAAACAGGAATTGAGCTGGCATTTCTCCAGGGGTCCCTGGGCCTCACACAGCCCATCTCTTCCCATTTCACATTTAAGCTAGCACAATCCTAAAAAGCCCACACGCCATGGGTAAGGGAAGTTGCCTCAGAAGGTAAAGGAGTTGTAATTGTTTGTTCTGCAACGTGAGGACCTGAGTTTAAATCCTCAACATCCCCTTTAAAAGGTGGGTATGGCAGCTTGTGCCTGGCAGCATCACCCCAGCACTAGAAAGGGGGAGAAAGACAGACCCTGAGACTCCCTGGCTAGCCAGTCTAACCAAAACAACAAGCTGAGTTCAGTGAGACTCTTTCTCAAAAAACGAGAAGAGTGAGGAAGACACCGGATATTGACTTACCTGTGAGTGTGCAAACACACACACTTCAACATACACAGGTGCAGATACACACACACATACACACCCCAACACACATAGGTGCAGATACACACACACACTGTAAATATACACACAAATGAGAAAGCCCATATCCCTGGGATTTATGCTGATCAAGCCCACTGCCTGAAGCATGACACATACCCAGGTTTAGAAACTCGAAGACCCTGTGCATGGTGTACTTGACATTGGATGCGTGGTCTTCCAGACGCAGAATGAGGAACTGTTCCTTATTAAAGACAGTGAGCCAATCCAGAAGGTACACAGCATACAGCCCGACCTGGAGCCTCACCTGGGAAGGAGGAGGAAGATGTTACTGCAGAAAACACTTCCCCAGCCCTGGTGCTTTTCCAAAGAATGATGGACATCTCTCTCTGTAAACCAATACAGACTTGTCTTAGCAAATCATTACCTTCCAAAGTCAAATTTTAACACAAGGCATGCCGTGCCACATGCGCAAAGAATCCTACACTTAGGGTTGTGTTTAATCTTCACTAACAGCCCATGGGTGGTTCCAACCTCTACTCACAAGTGAGAGAAGAAACACAGGAAAGAAGCCAAGGACATACAATTTCTCTGCATCACATGTGGGTGGCTGTCTCCCTGCTATCAATCACAACAGGCTGTGAAAAGTCAAAAACAGACACCTCAAAGACACCCCAGACACTGTAAGATATAAGGACAACCATGACCATGAATGTGTGTGATGTCCTTGGAATGTAACCACAGGAGAATAAAACCAATGCACAAGCGAAGCCTTCCTCCTTCCCTCTCATTTCCTGAATCCTTACCCTGTTCCTTTTCTCATGCCAAACTACCAACTGGTAATAAAGAACTAACCCACTCAAAGACAGGTCCGGCTTTTGCCCTCTGGCCTGGGAGGTGACCGCTAAGGCTTCTGGGTTGCATTGCCCAACAGGAGCAATTTCATTTCCCTAGAATGTAAGCACCAGTCAAGCTAACAGTGATTTCTGATGGAGCTCCAGTCTCTGGAATAACCAGAAGGTCAGTAATGTGATGGAGCCCCAGTAAGAACCCAGGACATTACAACTCGGGGTGGTAGGATGTCGTGTGGTCATGTGGTCATGCATCTATCACTGCTGGGAGGAGCTGGCTCCACCTGTGACTCTGAAGGGAGCAGGAGACTGGAGGCTGTGCCATTCACTTTCCCTCACTGACGATGGGACTCTGAATCCTTTCCATGCCATAAGTTGTGGTCATGGTCACAGTAGCCTTTGGTGTGTCCTGCGAACTCTTCTGCAGTACCAAACTTAAAGATGGTTGGTGACTTTCCCCCAGAACTCACAGCTGAGCTGGCATCAGACGTGGGAGTGATGCATCACTCCCCCCTACCTACTCAGACCTTCTTCGTCCACTCCTATTAACACCCACTAGACACCCACAAGGCTCCTGGCTGGATCGCTCATCTCTACACTCTGTCCTTCCACCTATCATAGGCATGTGCTTTGTAAAGCAGTGAGCTGGCCCTGACTGGCCCCGGGGCTCTCCATTTGGAAAGCCCTGAGCCGCCTCCAACTTCCAGTTCATTCTTCCTCCATGGCTCCTCCCAGTCCTAGGCTCCTCCTTGGGGCATTCATTCTTCAAAATCTATTTATTTATTTATTCTGTTATTATTTTATTTTTGAGGCAAACACTCTTCATCATTCTCCCTGACCACCTTGACTGTGAGATTCCTGGGGACAGGGCCATCAAGTCACCTCACACAAAGCTTTGTGTCAGCATTCACGTTAGCTCCTGGTGGAGCTGCTGGACACAGTGCTCACGACACAATAAGGATGTGTTTGACAAAGTGCAGGCAGATGCTAACCATCCTCATCTCTCACTGTTCTTTTTCCATTTCATCATTTGTCTAATGATGTAGGAAGATGGGAAGGAAGGAAGACAGTTACAGCAAATGGCTAAGTTGTCTCCAAAATTCATTAGCTGTCCCTAAGCCTCGCTTTGGTACCACCTTACACACCGGCTCACAAAGACTTCAAACCGGGCTGAAGAAGATGAGCACGTGCCAGTCTCAGTAACAAACACACGTAGCCTCCAACAATAGGGATGAGAACACCGTGCTAGGTCAGGACCCTCGGGGCTTCCCCTGTCTCTGACCAACCAGCTTATAGCCAGCCTGACCTCACAAGGCTAATCTCTTCCAGAGAAACGACTTTTGTAACTTGACAACTTCCCAGAAGGAAAGGAGGTGGCCGTCAGTGACAGGACACTGGTGTTTTAGAGCAGCTGTATCCTGTCCCTGCATCTGCCCTGGGCACGGAACAACCTCTGAAACCATCTTGGAGAGTCTACCACTACCCTCAGGACAAAGCCCTGCAGAGTCCTGACTACACAGGGCCTTTCTCAGAGGGAGGGCTGCTCCAGGGAGGGATGGTGGTCCAGGGAGGGAGGACATGGGATGCCTACAAATGCGTTGACTCCCAAGGGGAGAGCTTTCCACCTACTGGTTTCAGAACCCCCTTCCTCAGCCAGGGAGAGCTCTGGGCCCCTCAGGGACATTGTCTATGCATGCACAACACCACTGCAACTGGGAACCATGAAGACACCCCTAAGACAGCACCAAAGTCCCATTGAACTCATGTCTGTCCAACATAGAACGGGAACCAAAATAGAACCAATGGAGAGGAGATATTTAGGGCAAGGGCCCAATACATTTAAAATTAGAAGACACCAAAGCTGAAGGAAGCCTTTGAGCCTTTGGATGCCTCGTGACTCACTGACAAATAACCAGAGACCAGAAGGGCAGGGGTGTCTGCCTGGACGCGACAGCTAACTCCCGACAAAGTCCAGTCATGAGGTCCAATCCCTCATGGCCGTGATGCCCCTTCCGCCACAGAGAGCTCTGGTAAAGAGTGAGCGCCCTATGGGTTCCATGAAGCACCTCAGGGGGCTCAGGAGTACACTCCTGGACTTCAGCCACCCTGTCCACTGCCGTGCCCCTGGAGCTCTCTCCCTTAGACAAGAGGTACTAGGCTATGGTGTTGTCATCCTTGACATGTCACAGATGAAACTGAAGAGCACATGCCTCCTGCTGCCTCAGAACCACTTTCAAGAGCACGGAAAGGAAGACAGGCTTCAAGGGCTATCAGAACTGGCACACCTTCAGTGAGTCTCAGTGTCCCCGTCTGTAAAATGGGAGCAACTTCAGAGGTCAGTGAGGATGTAAAGTTTAGGATAGTACCCCGTGAGCAATGAATCAAAGTTAGATACTTCCGGTCTCTCACCAATGGACTTGACAAACATTTAGTCTGGATGTTTCTAGCACACCCAGAGGTGGGGATGGACTTCTCACCCAGTTACAATGGTGTCCCCATGGTCAGTCGGCCTGTAGACAGGAAGAAGAGAGGAAACACACCAGGCACACACCCCCTTTTCTCTGTGGGAGGAAATGGCTGAGGATATCCTGTCTCTAGGAACCCTATTTAGAGACAGCCAGAGTGCATCTAGCCTGGTTGGTGCAGGCTTTGCCTTTCCTAGGACATACCTCGAGATAGAATGAAATGTCACCACATCTGGATCTGCTTCTATCAGATGTTGACCCCTTCCCAGGGCAAGAGAACCTCACTTCCCACCTATTAAACCCAACTATGCCTGTGTCAGGACTCCCAAATCCCTGCCTCTCTCTACCCATGGTACCCAGCCAACCGAGGTACCCACATCTGTCCCCTCCCTCTCTGAAGCCTTTCTTAGGAGAGTTCCCAGAGAGATGGTGACTGCGAGTAAGACTGTCCCTGCCTCTTTGGGGAGCCACACTAGCCAAACACCTCACCCTTCACTGTTCACCTGGCCTGTTCCTGCCTCCCTCTGCCTCTGTCTTCCCACCTACTTTGAAGGCTTGTGTTGAGATGGAGTTTCACACCATCACCACAAACAGGAAACCCCAGAAGGCCCAAGATGGAAGCAACCCCTGAGGCAGGCTGCATCCAGGAATATCTGAATTCTCCCCAACAGACCATGTGTGCTGTGGGATGGTCTGTATGTCAAATTGCTCTGATTGGTCAATAAATAAAACACTGATTGGCCAGTGGCCAGGCAGGAAGTATAGGCAGGACTAACAGAGAGGAGAACAGAGAAAACAGGAAGGCAGAGGGAGACACTGCCAGCCACTGCCATGACAAGCAGCATGTGAAGATGCCGGTAAGCCACAAGCCACGTGGCTAGGTATACATTTATAGAAATGGATTAATTTAAGATATAAGAACAGTTAGCAAGAAGCCTGCCACAGCCATACAGTTTGTAAGCAACGTAAGTCTCTGTGTTTACTTGGTTGGGTCTGAGTGGCAGTGGGACTGGCCGGTGACAGAGATTTGTCCTAACTGTGGGCCAGGCAGGAAAACTCTAGCTACACACCTGCCTTCTCCCACCCTCTGGAGCCCGCTGCATGATACGCATTGGAGCCCTAAAGAAAGCTGGGTTTCAAAGCCTAGACTTGGGCCTCAGATTCCCCATCCCTGGGTAGCCGGCTAAAGAAGGCAAAAAGATAGAGCCTCGGCGTCCCTGTTCTGTTAAAGCAAGCCCCAGCAATAGGACTGCCTGCGTAGAGGAACAGTCCCAGGCTGATGGGGATGGCCAACACTGGTGGAGTCTAAGACTTTCCAACCAGGTTGGAGAACTTCCACTCCTCAGTGGGCCCCCGTTGTACCAGAGTGCAGTACCATACATTTGTGAATGCAGACACATGTGAAACAACTCTCAATCCTGAATTCCCATAACAGTCTGGCAGTTTTATAATGAAGCACCTGAATTTCAGAGAGGCTAAGACAGTTGTACGAGCCACACAGCCAGGAAAAGCCAGAGCGAACCCACGCCACAGTCTGCCTCCAAAGCTTGCCTATCTGCAAATGTGGTTACCTATGCTGAGTCTTCCTTGCAAACAGCAACGCCTGCAGGAAGACAGTCCAGAGTAAGAAAAGATGGTCTGAGAAGCCAGACAGAGAGACGGGAATCTTTCTCCTGAGCCTTACTGCTCTGGGGTAGGGGGGTCTCATCTACAGCGGTCTGTGTATAACTGATGTGTGACATGGGACAAATAGCTACCTAACACAAGCGCCTCACTGTGGAAGCACTCAAACCTGGGAGCCTAGAGTGAAGATGTGCAGTTAAGTTACTGGATTCACAGCCAGCAAGTGTTTTGTTTTGCTTTGTTTTGTCTTGTTTTGTTTGCATAAGGCTAGAACTTTAGGTGTATTACTTAAGAGGAGACAGAGAATAACAGAGGAGTCAAGAGAACATTCTTCAGTGAAGACCTTGTTGGAGCATTCAGACTCACAAGTGGGTAATTTTGAAACCAACAGAACAGCCCATGCTTCAGTAGTGCTCTGAGACACCCTGAGGACTGGTATCTTCTGTCTGACATCTCTAATTACAGAGCGTGCCTTCGGAGCCTTACTAAATGGCAGTCCTCCTAAGTGCACCCTGGTTCTCTAGTAGAGGGAGGAGATGCATGATGCCAAGTGTCTGGGTGGCAGGCAAAGAAGGACACAGACAGTAGCAGGCTGGAAAGATCTAGATGCTTTCATGGCTCTCCCAGCCAGGAGTATTTGCTTCCACATTAGCCACTGCTCAAAGGCAGCTTAGTATCATTTGCACATTCAACTGCACTGTCCTCATCTCTGCCCTAAAACCCCGTTCACAATGGCCCCTGCACATAATAGCATCTGAGTGGCCCCGCTCTGTATAGGCTGGCTTGGTGAATACGCACGGGCATGGCGTTGTTCAGGGTGTTGTTGTAGACACAGGCGCGCAGTGAATAATCCAGCATGCAATTTTCAAACAGCTGCAGAGCCTCCGTCACCTTCTCGTGAAAGTCATCTGCAGATTTATTTGAACTTGCAAAGTAGAGATAGTCTGAGTACAACCTGTGAATAAAATAAATGGATAATCTTACCATCCGAGAACGTGAAACCACACCACGTGGGCGACAATGAAAATCATTTTGCCGTTACATTAGCGAGTTTGATTTATTAAAATACAACAATTTCTCTTCCCTTTGCTTCAGATAAGCCCCCTCCCTCCCTCCCTTCCCGTCTTGCTCCCACCCATAACACACCACCTCCCCTTCCCACTCAGACATGTCTACACTGACTCCAAACACCACCCCGCGTGGCTTTTGTTATTAGTTTGTAGTTGTTTCGTTTGGTTAGTTGGTTTTGTCAAATTAATTTTGTTTATTATTGGGGTGTGGGAGGTCATGCACACGCCACAGCATCAGTGTGGAGATTAAAGGACACCCCTGTGCACCCTGTTCTCCCCTTCCACCTTTATACGGATTCCAGAAAGGAAACTCAGGTCCACCAGGTGTGTGGCTAGGCCGCCTCACCTACATTGGCTTTTGAAAGAAAACGCATTTCTTTATTGGGAGTGGGGGTGACGTCATGCCACAGCATTGCATGTAGAGGTCAGAGGACCACATGCAGTAGCGGCTCTCTCCTTCCACCATGGGTGTCCAGGGGTTGAACTCGGGTTCTCGGCCTCGGCAGAAGGTGCCTTTTCCCACTGAGCCACCTTACCACCCCACCTTGCTGTTCAAAATTCCTTCTAGGTACCTCAGACAGAGGCTGTTTCCACAACCAGCTTTCAAAACCCATTCAACAGCCAAGAGAAGCCAGGAAAATGTTCTGTGCTGTCTCTCGAAGGGAACTAAACCATGGGTACACGCCATCCGTGCAGGATTACACAACCCTGTGAAATCCCTGACTTTCCCCAGAGATATTCTGAATGTCTAAAAATATATTAAAAATCGGGAACGGTGGTTCATACCTGTAATCGAAACACTTAGAAGGTTGAGGCAGGTGAACCCCTGATTTCAAGGCCCGTAGGGGATAGATAAAAGTTATTAGGCCAATTTTGGCTACTTTGTAAAAACCCTGTCTCAAAACAGACTAAAAGCACCTACAAATATGCATGGAAACACCTGCAGACCAGTGTGTTTGTGCAGACACCACACATGTGCATTTGCATGTAACCACACTTTCCACAGGAGCTGCCAGCCTCCCTTAACCTCACTTGTCAGTTGCCCATTTTTAAGTGTGCATCGTTCCATTTTGGTGAGAGTCTTGCTGTTAAAAGAATGGCGCACGCCTTTAATCCCAGCACTCGGGAGTCGGAGGCAGGCAGATCTTTGAGTTAGAGTCCAGCCTGGTCTACAGAGCAAGTTCCAGGACAGCCAGGGCTACACAGAAAAACCCTGTCTTGAAAAACAAACAAATGAGAGAGAGAGAGAGAGAGAGAGAGAGAGAGAGAGAGAGAGAGAGAGAGAGAGAGAATTATGAAGCTGGGTGCTAAGGTGTAGGCTTGTAATCCCAGCACTCAGGAGGCTGAGGAACAAAGGTCTTGAGTTCCAGGACAACCTGAACTATACACTGAGTTCAAGGCCAGCTTTGACTACAAATCTAGACTCCTGGGAGAGGGAGGAGAGGGGAGAGGAGTGGGGGGAAGAAAGGGGACAGGAGGGGAGGGACAGAAAATTCATGGGAGGCTATTAGATCCTTCAGCTAAAGAAATCTGTTGACATTTTTGGTTGTAGACCATTTGGTTTAGTGGGTTTGTCTGCAACCCACCCTAACTCCCAAACCAATGACCATCCTCTGACCTGGCAGGGATCCTCCTAGCCCAGCGGATGTCTAGTCCCCCGGCTTGCTGAGGGAGGACTCCTGGTACAGCGGTTTCCCCTCCACGCTCCCCTTTAGTGATTTTCCACTCCCAGCCCCTGCTTCTTGCATATAAAAATCCCTCTTCTCGCTGTATTCCGAGCTGAGCTCAACCGCTCTCTCCTCCACAGCAGAGCCCCATCACAGCAGTCCCACACCTCCAGCAACAGCCGGAAATGAAGTCTGTTTGAATGTTTCAGCAGATGTTGGGATAATTTCTTCACTTTGAGAACTCCTGGGATGTGTTTCCTAACTCGGTTTCGCCTCCGTTTCTGCTTACAGGGAAAGCAAGAATTCCCCTCTTTCGGCTTTGTTATTCCAGATGTTTCTCTCTCGGCTCCTCCTGCAAACACCTGCCCATGCTCCCACAGCTCTGTAAGACGCCCTTCATGAACACGAAAGCCCTAACTGCACCCCCTCCCAAGGGCAGTGCTGGGCTGGTGCCAAGTGACTGGGGCTCTGTGGCATGCTGCCCTCTCCTCCCAGTTCTGTACTCTCTGGTCCCCCGCATCTCCAGCCAGTTATCTCTCTTTCCAGTGAGTCTCCCCATCCTTACGTATCTAGGGGTGAGATATCGGCACTGAACATCACCCCTGTGCTTCCACCTCCACTGAGCTCCAGGCATCCTACAGCCCCCTTCCAGGCTTGCTGCTGCTGGGCACTCATGTATCTGACAACACCATAACACCCCATGTGCCACTTCACAGGGATCTTATTGACCTCAACCCCCACCTGGCACAATGCCTTTGAAGTCTCCCTGAGTATTCTTTCTCAGCCTAGGAGGTCCACAGAGGACGTCTTGAGATGTTTGGGGTTGCTCAGCATTAGGCTAAAATCAGCGCACAGATCGGAATGAACTGCTTTGTTGATTTCAGCTTGGCCAGCCAAACATTTCAAAAGAACTTGCCTTGGGCCAGCAAGATGGCTCAGCAGGTAAAGGTGCCTGACGCCTAGCCTGTCAATCTGAGTTCAATCCCTGGGACCCAAGAAGTATGTAAGAGGTCCTTGTGCACACAGATAAGCACTGAAGAGGCCAGGAAAGTTAAACACGCAGGCTTGTTTCCTCAAAGATGTTTACCCATCCTCCACCCAGAACGCTGGGAAAGGATGTAGTTTACAACCTGGTGATCCTTTGTTATCTGTAAGACCTGGTTTCACCCAAATCTCCCAGAATATTATAATTGTTTAGTCCAGACCTTTTCCCACCAAATCTTGAGCTTTGCTTCTTAGTTCATAAAATCCACCCTTGTGAGAGGTGTCAACTTGTATTTTACAACAGTCTAAGTGACTTCTATATTCTCTTAGGGCCAGGTCAATCCTGACTCCCACAGGAAAAATGTTTACCTCAGTCATTCTCCCTAGAGTCTTATTTTGAACATTGTTTCTAAGTCAACAGAACTCATCTTTATGGAAGAAGCCATATGTACTCTGTAAACAGTTTCAATATAAATATACCTTAAGTTTTGTTGTACACCGGGTACTGAGTTAATTGGCATCAGGAAACTTTTTTCCAAAATGGTGCAGTGCTTCAATGTGGCTAAAATACACTGCCTGGTGTCAGACTCCAGAAGTCTGAATCAGTGATGACTAACTAAAGCCAAAATGAAACAAGTTTCATTTTTGCCTCCCCTGGATTGTTCCATGGCTGACTGTAGAGATTGCAAGGACCACCAGAAGACCCACATAGTAGAAGGAGAAAACCAACTCTTGAGAGTTATCCTATGACCTTCACATGCATGTCTTGACATGCGCGCGCGCACACACACACACACACACACACACACACACACACACACACACACCACAATCTAAATTAAAACAATACTACTTTCAAAATGGCTTGCTTCAAGACATCCCATGTTTTCACAAGGCATGAGCAGAATGATCCCCAGGGTTCATGTATTGTGGTAGTTTGAACGTAGTTGGCCCCCATAAGCTCATAGGGAGTGTCATGATTAGGAGGTGTGGCTTTGTTGGAGTGGGTGTGGCCTTGTTAGAGGAAGTGTGTCACTGTGGGGGTGGGCTTTGAGGTCTCAAATATGCCCAAGCCATGCCCAGTGCCACAATCAACCCAAGGTTCCTTTCTGGCATTTTCCCCCTACGGTAATTACAATTCTTAGAGGCATTTGATTCATAAATAAAACAAGTAATTAAAAACGGACTCAATTCTTGGTACCAAGTAAAAATGCCTGCCGATTCCATGAAGTTCTTCAGACAGGAAAGTAAATTCCTGGGAGAACACTGGAATGTGTTCGATGTGCCATCCAGGAACCTGCACCCCACCCAGGTGAGACTAGATTTGCATGTTCAGGGTACCCATAGGCAAACTTATGTATACCAACTACCTTTCAACCTTTTAAATTAGTGGAAGTCACTTTCTTGGCAAGGTGAGAGACTTCTGGGGCAGAGACAGACTCCGGTAGCCAATTACAGAACACTGAAGGTTGCTGAAAGCCACCAGAAGCTGCAAGCCAGGGCTAGGCAGAGGACAGATTCAGACTCTGTGGAGGGTACATACCCTGCGTGACATCCTGATTTCTGACTTCCACCTCCACACTGGAGCAGAAAAATGTCTGTTGGTTAGAGCCACTGAGTGTGGGATGATTTACTGGAACGGCCCTAGAAAAACGGTGTAGTCCTTAACCCAAGGAAGACGGAGGGGTTATTTTATTCAATGCCATTCTCCACTAGAGATTCTGAGCATCGGCCTCAAATGTACAGAAAGAACTGGAAGGAAACCAGAAGATGGGCCATGGCAAGGCAGGAGCTGAGTCCTCTGAGGAATGAGGACAAAGCATCTACAAGGCTAATGACCTTGGATGACTGACAAGCCACTTGGATGATTAAAGCCCCTCAAAAAACGTTGAAAAGACAGCCAACAGATCAAGAATATCTATCTAGAGGACCTGAAAGAGCCAGAGCAGGCAGGAGTGTGTAGCAACATAAAATGGAAAGACACAGACCTAAGCACTCACAGTTTAGGCTCTAACCCCAATAGCACTGTGATGATGTAGGAGAAAGAGCAACACAGTGTGAGCTGTATGAGTCATCACAGGACCATAGGGACACCAATGCCACCTGAGGCTGTAGTGACAGAGATAGCAACCAAAGTCTGGGGGAGGGTACAGGAAGGTGGCAGACAATCCTAGACCGAAAGGGACACCCATCTTTGGTTCTGGGTGCCAGATGGTGATGGGGAAGGCGTGGCATCTGCAGGGAAACAAAGACTCAGTAGGACAATTGCTCTTCTGAACCCCTAAAGGATAGGCCAGTGGGTGGAAAGTTCGGCTTCATAAAAGGGAAATTTTCTTCAGTGAGGGCAGTGGCTCCAGCCCAGCCTAGCCTGGAGGGGTTGAAGTAGCAAGAGGGGCGGGGGGCCCCCCAAAAGTCCCCAACACCCTGTGTCAGGGCTGCCCAGCCCCCTCCTGTGATCTACCCCATCTCCTCAGTCCCAAACCACTCTGAGCAGATGGGTGTTACATTTGGCCAAGACTGTTTCCAACAGCAATTCCAAATATAAGCCCAAGAACATTCCAGGCCTTCTGTGCTGTGGTTATTTTAGAAGCCTGCTGGTGCAGATCTGTAACTGTGGGCCTGCGTGAAGGCCCAGACATACCTTGTCAGTTCTGTGACTCCACAGAACTAGAGTCATAGAGGAGGGTCCTGGAACCCCAGGAGAGGTGATAGAGGGGTGTGTTTATGGGTAAAAGAGGGCTCCTCTTAATATCACCACATATCCCCACAGAGACAGACAATGCCCCATCACATAGTACCCGGGTGGGTACCTCAAGGCCACTGCTGGTCACTTAAGGGGCTCTGTGCTCTGCGTCGGTACAAATCGGAGGTCTGCATACTGACAGCCGTTCAAATGGGATCTGGGGCTGGGGTGTGGCTCAGTGACCGAGCACTTGGTTGGTTTCCATGTATGAGACTCTCTGCTTTACCCCCTCCACAGCTAGGGGCGGGGGAATAAAGCATCTGTCGGTCCCTGGGCTTTGCAAAGGCCAAGTCAGGTTAGCCTCTAAAATCCCCTCCATTTCCAGCCTGTGGCTGTTGATGGGGGACTTGCAGAGGCTCCATGCTAGGTATAGCATGCATGTTCTTATTCTGTCCCCAGAACCACCCCATGAGATCCACACCACCCCATGAGATCCACACCACCCCATGAGATCCACACCACCCCATGAGATCCACACCACCCCATGAGATCCACACCCCTATCACAGAGAGGACTGGAGTTAAGACAGGTTCGGAGGCTCACTCCAGGTCACACAGCCTGGAAACAAACCAAGGTCTGCCCGGCCCCAAATCCCATAGACCCCAGAGCCCCTCCCAATTTAGAGCAGGAGACAAGCCAATGGTTCACCAACGTGGAGGCCAGCCATCTGAGTCAACGGTCTGAGGATACGATTTGACGTCTCTATCACTTTGGGTGCCTGGTGATTTGGAAGCAAGAGTCAACTGTGTTCTGGAGCTGCTTAATAAGTCACAGGAGGCTGGTTAAGAACGAATTACAACGGGCGACAGCACAGCAAACAAACATGGGATGACAGAAGATATGACACTGCCCATCGCCACAAAAGAGCCGGTGTGTTATGGTGCGTCACCAGGCTCATCTACAAAAATGACAACAGCAGTAAATGGGTGTTGTGGTGCCCATCGCACACCGGCACACGCTGTGGTCACTTATCACTCGGACAAGCTAATGGGGCTTGCATCGCTCACTAGCTGTCAGCGGTGTTCGTTACAAAGGACAACAGGTCTCTTCATCACCCTCCCCTCCACACGGGGACTCTGCAAATTCAGGCTCCAGGTCACTAGTTTAGTGAAACCCCTCTCTATAGAGGGTTTCTCCTTTCATAGTATTTTTTTTTCTTGTAGCCCTTTTATAGCCAGATATAAGCATGCACCATAGAATTCAGTGGATGAGTCAGTTTGGACTATGTACAGAGTTGTACAGCCATCACCATGATCTGGTACTAGCACATGGTCCTTACCCAGCAAGTGGCAACTGATGGTAACAGGCAAGGCCATGTCAGAAGTTACACGATCCAGCTCAGAGGCCTACATCATAGTCTTCGAGGTCGGGCTCAGCTGCCAAAGTGCAACGCTTGGTGGTGTCACCTGGGAATGTTCCTTCCAGTGACTGCTCCGTGCTCCAGACTTCTCAGAGATACAGTCTGAGAAAGGGTTCAAGGCCAACACTAGGATAGTAGCCATTAGGTGTACTGATCTCTCCTGAGCTGGCTCTCCTCCAAACACTGTCCTCTCCCTGACCTCCATGACCACCCCCCTCCACCTGACAGCTTCTCATGTCAGTGGCTGCATTTCCTCACCCAAGGGCCCCTGAAAGGGAGACACACTTGTATCTTCCAAATAAGTTTGCACCCCCACCTCCCTTCCGTTGTTGCAGTCACGTGAGGGTCATAATGAATGGAACAGAGGTGGTCGCCAGAGCAGCTGGCCTCAATAGTCTCCCTCTGCCAGCATCCACATTCAAATCACAGATCAATAGCTTCCCAAACTCTGATATGATACATCAATAATCATTATAGATATTTTTCCTACATTAAAAAAAAAAGACCATTTCATGTAGCTTTAAGAAAGTTCTCTGTCTTCCTGAATTATAAACTGTGAATACCTCATCACGAACTATGATGAGGCAGGACTGGCCAGGCCAGATTACTTGGAGAAATGCCTTGGGTCACTTTAGGCCAGACAGGTAACACAGAGGAGGCACATGTTATCTAAGTAAGACCATCTAGGTCAGAGATGTAACACATCTAAGTGACACGAGACTCCTTGTTGGCTGGGACACTGAACAGGGGTCTTCTCTCCCCATGGCACCTGAGGTTCCTTGAGCACAGGTGAGTTCTGTGTCTGTCTCTGCCTCTTCCAGTGCGTCCATCACACCAGTGTTCACTGAATAGGGACAAAACCTCTGGTGACATTACAAGCACTCTTGGCATCCCTGAGACATAGAGCTTACATGCTACAAGCCGTAGGAAGACATAATGGAATACAGCTACTATCACAAAAGTTACTAGTTGGAAAAATCAAGGACTTCTCCAAAGGTCAATCCATGGCTTAAGAAGTCTTAAAGATATTTGAGCTTTTCTTATATATATTAGCTGGTTCCTACAGTGGTTTTCTTGTAATGCTACGTGTGCTTCCAAGAACTCCTAACAGTGTATTTATCTAAAATACCCATCAAATATCCAAAGCCAAACAAAAAATACCTGTCTCCTAGGTCAGGAAGATAGTTTTATTTCTTGTGCAATTTAGTGTGAGGCCCTCTTTCCTTACAGCTTTATTAACAGACTCCTAATTTCTTACCTAACCACTTCTAGGAATGTAGACTGAGCACACAGGTCCCCTTCTTGATCTACTAACCGATCATTAGCTCTCAGTTGACCTCCTCCTTTAACCACTCCGTTTTCAGGTTGTAAAAGAAAGCCTGACAGCCACTACCTGAGGAAAAGTCTCACCTGCCTTTATGACCCTGTAGGAATTCAAGCCTGATGACCTGGCTGGAGGGGAGGACTGCTATAGCTTGGGTTTGTAACTGAACACCTCAGAGACTTGAGAGGACTTACAGGTATAAGGAGACGGAGATGAAGGGAGGAGTGGAGAACTTGAGGACGGAGAACTGAGAGGGATAAGGAGGATTTTGACCAGAGAGAACATGTGGATGAGATGGAAGGTGAGGAAGAGTCAGATGGGGAAGTGTAGATGTAGTTTTCCTGCCTGGCCCACGGTCAGGACAAATCTCTCTCACCTGCCAGTCCCACAGCCGCTCAGACCCGACCAAGTAAACACAGAGACTTATATTGGTTATAAACTGTATGGCCGTGGCAGGCTTCTTGCTAACTGTTCTTACAGCTCAAATTAATCCATCTCTATAAATCTATACCTTGCCTCGTGGCTCGTGGCTTACCGGCATCTTCACATACTGTTTCTCATCATGGCGGCTGGCAGTGTCTCTCTGACTCAGCCTTCCACTTCCCAGCTTTATTCTCCTCCTTGTCCCGCCTACACTTCCTGCCTAGCCAATGGCCAATCAGTGTTTTATTTATTGACCAATCAGCAACACATTTGCCATACAGAACATCCCACAGCAGGGAAGTACTACTAGCTGGGTAAGAACAAGATGAAAAGGACCTAGATGAGGCAGAATTAAGATGAGAGAATTAAGATAGAACTTAGAGGGAGCAGTAGATAAAGGTAGAGAGAAATCAGGCAAGAAAGGAGCTAGGCACGAGAACAGAACTGAAGCTGTATGGATAGGATTTTATCTCAGAGGAATAAAGGATTCAGACAAAGAGCTTGGTGTACTTAGATTCATTTTCTGAAAATAATTCTTGCCGTTCACAGTTGCTCTCCTGAGCCCCTGGGAAGTATAATATTAAGGCTGGTCCTTTTAATATTATACAAGACTTACACATCACCTCTCACTACTCACTTGCAAATCTGATGGCAGACAAAGATCCTGAACAAGTGAGAAAATCAGGAAGCTCCAAGCCAGCCTAGGTCTGGGGCATAGGACCCTCATTGTCAAAAGATGCCAAACACCAGGGCTAACTAATGGGTGACATGCACTGACCATTCCTACAATATAGCTCCAGAATCCTTAGGTGTGACAAGTCTGGGCAATCCTCCAGACTACCCAGAGTCCACTCCCAGATCCCAACCTATGAGGACACCCTTCCCAATTCAGCAAGTAGAGAAACAACATTTTCTTGCCCCGGGGTCCTCCTCCACTGTCCCCACTGAATTGCCCTGTGGGAATGCACAGGACAGCCAATGGCCTAGTGAATGAGCTGTACCCTCAAGAGAAACAGTTTGCAAGCTGAAGTCTGAAGGTCCTTATTCCAATCACAAGTCATAGTCCCTCACCTGGCCACCCCAGGTAGTCTTCACACAGCACCCTGACAAAGACACCCACTGTCCTGTGGTGTGGCTGCTGCAGGAGACTCCATCCTGCTCAATGGTCTGAAGCCAATGCTCCCAGGCCTAGAGAGGCCCAGCTGGGGGCAGGGTTTTAGCAGCAAGTGATCCCCACCTCAGGCCAAAGATCTGCGGCCACTCTGAGGCTTTCCTCGCCAGCTCCCTTCCACCAGAGCCAGCTCCTTCCCTAGTTTGCTCCCTTGGATGCTGAGGTAAGTGAGCAAGGCCAGTCAGGACTCAGTCCCCCTTCTCATCTTTACTGCTCACACAACTTTGCAAAACCAGAAATCTCTTCTCCTTTCACCAGAACGATCCCCTGCTTTGGCTAAAAGACTCACCTTACCCAGAGGAAACCCCCAAAGAATTCACATCCAGTGGCTAATGGATGGGAAATACCCCAACCAGGAACAATGCTGAAGGACGATCACAACCCCAGTGAACCATGAAGTCAGCTAATGCCTCTGTGGGATGCCTCAGAGACCCACCCTTCCTCCGCAGGTCTTGTCTTCACATCCCTCACCGGGTGGTTTGCAGAATCCTGCTGCATACAATTCAGTCCAGAGTCAACGAGTTCCCATGAGCTCAGTTCTAGCTGTGTCTGTGTGTTCTGCAGTCATGACTTTCACACACACACACACACACACACACACACACACACACACACACACCCGCCTTGCTCATACAATCCCTCCTCCCTCTCTTCAGCAGGACTTCCAGTGCTCAGCCCAGTGCTTGGCTGTGAATCTCTGCTTCTGCTTCCATCAGTTACTGGATGAAGGCTCTCTGATGACAATTAGGGTGATCACCGATCTGATTAGAGGAGATGGCCAGTTCAGGCACCCTCTCCACTATTGCTAGAAGTCTTAGTTGGGGGTCATCCTTGTGGATTCCTGGGACCCAGCATGGGACTGACCTAGGCCGTCTGCATGTGTGTGACAGTTGTGTAGCTTGGTCAGCTTGTGGCAATCCTAGTAGTGGGATCAGGACCTGTCCCTGGCACTTGAATCGCCTTTTAGGAACCTATTCCCCACACTGGGTTGCCTCACTCAGCCCTGATGCAGGGGGAGGAGCTTGGTCCTGCCAACTTGATGTGCCATGTTTTGTTTACTCCCATATGTGAGGCCTGCCCCCTTCTGAATGGAGACAAAGGAGGAGTGGATGGGGGGGGGGGATGGAGGAGAGGGAAAGGGAGGAGAGGAGGGAGGGGAAACTGAGGTTGGGATGTAAAATAAGTGAAAAAATTTGATTAAAAAAAATAGGTAGATAGCAGCCTTCAGTGTCCATGCTAGGAGTGAGCCGCCACTGCAGAGGAACGGCTGCCTCTGTGAGACTCAGGTGTGATGGAACCCCAGCCTGGCTACTTACTCATCATGGAGAGGTAAGGAATATAAGGTGAGAAATCCATTGAGTGCGCCTGTGTGCCTGTGTCACAATTACCCTCTTACTTGCTGACAAAGCTCAGTGAGGCAGTATCTGAGCGGGGCACGACATAGAACTCAGGTGAGCAGGTGCACTGATTTCACCAAAGCCTGTGCTCACCCCTCCACTAGCCACGGGCTCCATGAAGTAGATGGATGGCTTAGCATCATATATACACAGAGGGTGCATATATGCATAGAGAGTGCTCAATAATATTTGATGAACGAATGTTAAGCATGCATATTTAATTAAATAACAGCCCATGTCCCCCGTTTCACTGATGAGAAAATAAGACACAGATAGCGTAGGTTTTCTTGTCACAGGTGGCAAAGCCTTTAGGTGGCAGAGCTAGGATTCTGAGGCAAGCTGTTTGGGTATCCAGGGATGGTCCCTATGGCACATCATCCACTTGCACATCTGCACACACACTCGGTGGTAGAAGCTGCTCCCCACCTCCACACCTCCACACATTCTGCAGACTATGGGGACTCAATCAAGCCTACATCTCCATCCAAATGCTTAGCCTCACTCTTATTGTGCTGCGGGCAACTACATCCGAATGGGCGCACTTCATCTAGCACCTCCTTCCTTCCTAGTTTATCTCTAGATTAAGCACTTAACCAGTCCAGATGGTTCTAAAAAGTCAGTTTATATAAGCAGATGAAGAACACAGCTCCCCAGGCTTCAAGGCCCAAGGGACTAGAGTCAAGATGGAAGTCTACTTAACTGAGTAGAGCCCTTCTTTCCTTTAGACCCACCACCATGACATGTGGAAGCAACTGTTCCTGGATGGTCATTTCTGGGCATCGTGTTTTGACTAGACGGAATTAAAAGTAACACTGGAGACACTAGAAAAACCTTAACAAACAGTGCAGGGCCCCTCTCCTAATGTCCCTTGAACAGAAGAGGAATGTGACAGGGCCAAGGGAGCCAGTGGCTTCCTCGTGAGCCATTCCTCATATAGAATGGGAAGTTCGAGTGGCCCTGAGTTAGGAAACAGCTCTATTGGTCATCTCACAAACAAAAGATGCAGGAAAAAAAAAGACTGGGCCATTCAGAGAGGGACTAAATGAAGAAAAATTCTGCTTGTCTGTTGGTGACTTCTTTTTAATTAAGTGGACAGTTTAGCCCAAGAATACATTAGTTGTAAAAATTGTTGTCGTTTCTTACAGAGAGAGACTTAGAACATGGATTCGTGGCTGGCCTCTTCACCATTCAAACCACTCCACAGACGTCTCCTCACTATTCCTCTAGCTTCCCCCAGGGTGTGGGCTGGATGTATTGCTTCTGTCTTTCCCTGGGAACTTAAAAGTCATTAGGGCGATCCTCCTCCAATCTCAGCGCGGTCAACCCCTCTGCCTTTAACCTATTAACAGAAATAAAGGCTAACCGTGAATCAGAAACTACAAACAACCCTCCTCCACCCCAGCTGATTTGTAGAATTCAACAAACAATTTGGACTAATCCAACTGGCGCGGAGCAGCCCGGAGCATCTCCCATGTGCAGAAGACAAGGCCAGGGAATAGCTAAAGGGGGCCAAAGGCCCAGGAGCCAGTTCGACTAATGAGGACTTGTGCTCTCGTGTTTGTTTCTTCAAGAGTAACCTAAACACCCAATATTTATCATTCTTTCTGCTTGAGTCAGGAGCTGAGCTGGCCACTCCAGATAGGCCAGGAGCTACGGGTTCCAAAAAGGCGAAATTCCCACTGTTGCATATTTTTGGTGATGTTTCAGAAGTAGCAAACCACTGCTGCTCTCCCTAACCCACAGCACGTCACAGCCCTCCTGCGTGCCCTGGAGCTAGCATCAAGTTGAGGGTACTCTTCTCTGGGCTACAGGGCAGGCACCAGGTTCCCAAGCACTGGGTGGGAAACAAATACCCAGAAGAGTGGCTGGACCAGGGGATCTGTCTGTGACCCACAAGATGTGGCAACAGTGTTGGCCCAGCACACCAGCAGCCAGATCACAGACCCGCTAGCCAAACTCTCCCTTGCTCCTCTGATGACGCCATCGGCCTTGTAGGAAAAGCCTAGTGGCCAGGGATTGAGAGCCATCTCCAGCCAGTTCTGCCACAACCATGCAAGTGTGGGAGTTGCCCAGTCTCCCTCCCAAGCCATTGGGTGAGACCCCAACACTAACAGACACCTTAACCCCGAAGCAGAAAGCCCAGTGACAAGGCATTGAGGGCCCCTGATCCCCAGAAACTCTGAAACAGTGAGTGGGCAGTAGAAGCTATGACATCTTGGAGCAATTTGTCACACTGCTAGCACCTAATGCTGCAGCAGGCCACCTGCCTAACACATGCTACTACTAGGCAGCCCCCATAGTACTATCACACTGGTCATGACACAGTTGTATCTGCAGCCCTGGACCACTATCACAGCTTGCCATTCAACAGCTAGGCACTCAGTATAGCACCTAGCATGCAATAAAGGCTCCATAAGTGCTTCTATGGATGAAATGTTTGTGTTAAGATGAGGGCAAGAGAGGCTGAAAACTCTCGCCTTTGGTTTCTGGCTGAGGTTATTTGTCCCTTAAAAACAAGCAAGAAGGAAACAGAGTGGGCCACTTCAACCTCCTGCAAGGTGGTGGCCCATAGCTGGGCCAGGAAGGCAGGTAGAGCAGGTCCTACTTCTGGCCATGAGTCTGAGCCTGGCCAACATGGCTGTCCTGTTACTCCAGGGCTCAGTTTCCTGGCGCTCCTGTCCTCAGAAGTGGATGCACAATTCTAGCAAAGGACCCTCTGGGGGAATATGCCTCCACCCTCCATCAAGAAGACATGAGGTCTCTATATGCTATGTCCTCTCTTGCGGTAGTTTGAATATAATTAGCCCCCATAATCTCACAGGGAGTGACACTATTAGGAGGTGTGGCCTTGTTGGAGTGGGTGTGGCCTGGTTAGAGGAAGTGTGTCACTGTGGTGGTGGGCTTTGAGGTTTCCTATGCTCGGGATACCGCCCAGTGTCTCAGTCAACTTCCTGTTTGCCTGCAAGATGTGGGACTCTCAGCTACTACTCCAGCACTTATGTCTGCCTACACGCTCCCATGCTCCCAGTCATGATGTTAATGGACTGAACCTCTGAAACTATAAGCGAGCCACCCCAATTAAATGTTTTCCTTTATAAGAGTTGCTGCGGTCATGGTGTCTTCCCAGCAATAGAACCTTGACTAAGACATCTCTACTCAGGGCGGTTTTCTCCTTGGATTACTTTCCATCCTTGTCTGTGTGGCAGACTCCTACTCATCCTTTAAAACCCAGCCCAGGAGCAGCTCCTCCAACGGAGGGGATTCCTCTGCACTGGGAAGCTTGCTCCTTTCCCTTCCAGCTGTCATCGGTAGGACCAAGACAAACACTGGCAACGTGCCTGTCTCTCCAGCTAGCCTGGTAGTTTGAGTCTCCCTGGGGCTGGTATACACAGAAGCAACTCAGACAACTCAGTCCTCATCTGCCCAGAATGCTTGCCAAAGCCTCAGTTCTGAGGCCCTGAAACTGGGCGCTATCTGATGACCTCAGAATTAAGCTGTAGGCAGAACAGTAGATATGTGTTATGTGTGCGGTGATCAGAAAGAACGTTCTACCAGGGAACTTGGGCTGAGGTGGCATGGGGGACAGAGGAGAGGCAGCTGTCAAAATACCTCAGCGGTGGTGAGGCTGTTTCCTTAAGCCTCTCTTTTGCGGGTGTGTAATCCTGCTGTTCTGTGTCAGGAAAACCCAGCCCACTCCACGGGGGGGGGGGGTGAGGGGGACGGGAGGGGGGGTCCACTTCCTGCCTAGAAGAGAAGTAGACACGTCTGCCTTGAGGACCACATGAAGTGGCTGCCCTGTGGTGTAGACCCAGGAGACTGCTGTGTCCCAGGCTGCCTGAGACAGATAGATGGTCCTCTGTCCAGTAATCTAAAGAAGAGCTGGGGACTTCTGGAGCCTCATGAGAATTTGGAAACCCAGCTCAGCAAGTGGGAGGGGCAAGCATGTGCTCTCAGGCAGCCATGTGAGGGGCTAGATTGCATATTCACCAAACTGTACTCACAGATATAGGCACATGGCACATGTACGCATGTGACAGGAATGAAGTGTGGAAGAATACACAGAAAAACCTAACTAATGGTTACCTACATGGGAGATCATGCATGGTCCATTTCCTTTATAGTTTCTGATGCATTCCCTTAACACCTCTACAATAAACACAGCTATTGTTATGGTGGGGGCCTGGAAGCCATGCCATCCAAGGAAGAAATCAGATAGGCATTTCCTAGGGCTGCGGTAACAAAGTGCCACACACGACATCTGTCATTCAGGAAGTTAGATTTGTCAAATGTAGGTGTTAACAAGGCTAGCTGCTTCTGAGGTTCCTCTCTCACAGCTTTTAGGGAGTACATCCCTTGGTTTGTGGCCACATCCTTCAATCTCTTCACATGGTAAATTCCCTAATCCATCTGCAAAGGTCCAATTTCCAGACAAAGCTACAGGACTTAGGATTTCAGAATATCTTATTTGGGGTAGGGGTCATAATTCAGCCCACAGGAAAACACAGGAAATAAGAAACAAAGGGCTACAGACTCTGTCTTTAAATACCAGGGAGCTATCATAGTTTGAAATGATTAGATTGGACTGTATGGCTTACAGGAGAATAAACGAGAACAAGGTATGGACAAAAGACCGTTGATCTCCAGACAGGAAGCTGAGCTATTCTGACCTAGCCTGGCCATCTTGAGTGACAGCCTCTCATTCCGGATAAGTGTTTGGAGGGCACAGCAGACTAAGTGATGTAAAGGTCCTGACAGTCTACAGCATACACAATATCGCCATCCAGGTACTATCTGATCAACTGCACCAGCTCTGCTCC
The DNA here is from genome assembly GCF_949786415.1 of Peromyscus eremicus. NCBI lineage: Eukaryota > Metazoa > Chordata > Mammalia > Rodentia > Cricetidae > Peromyscus > Peromyscus eremicus. The sequence continues at coordinate 70,405,730 of NC_081416.1, read as the reverse complement.
GTCCAGACCTGGGCAAGCCCTGACCTCATCAGAGACAAAGCAATCTGTCAGTCATTTCCCCCTTCTTCTGTTTCCAGGGATGCTGAGGGGGGAAGGGGAGCGATACATGTTCAGACCTGCATGGGAGAAAGGACTCACCAACCAAAGCCATAAGGAATTCTGGGAGTCAGAGCACACAGAGAACCCCAACACACCTGACACCAAGGGCATCCCCAGCCCTATCAGCACTTGTATCCTCTGTCTCTCGGTCAGACCCACCAGAGGCTAGCACCCACAGACCACAGTCAAAACTGCCGAGAAAATAGACCACGATTTGTTTAAATGCAGGGAGGCTTGCCCTAAGAATAACATTTATGTAAGAAACAACAGTAATGTCGCAAGTTAAGCTTGTTTATTATTTTTCTTAAACAGGCAAATCTTCTCTATGATGAGATGGAAACACTGTGCTCCAAAAAAAAAACCCCTTTCTTTTCACCAAAAATGCAAAGCATGGCACTCCCCCACCCCCACTCACCTCTCCACGGGGTCCCTGAGCATGACGATGAGCTTGGCTTCGGGCTGAAAGGCATGAATGAAGTCTTGGGTCAGGAACGGTGGCTCTCCGTCTGTGCTGTTGTCGTAGAAAAAGGTCCAGGCATTGTTATCCCACATTGTAGAGGCGCTGGCCTCTCCTGCAAACACACAGGGAGCAGATGCTGGGCCATAGAGTCTGGGCTCCCACTGTGAGCCGGAGGCCAAGCCTGGCTCTCCTGCCTTCCTTTTAAATAGCCATGACCGGGCAAGCTTATCCGCCATTGTTGGCAGATCAGGGGATCCAGGGAGAGGACATCGGGCACCCACCTCTGCTGCTACCACCCCACCCCCAGGAAGAATCCTTCGGGATGAACAAAAATATAACCTTTACTAACACCTAGGACTTTAATCTCACAGTATTTGGCTTTGCTGGCAGCTCATAGCTCTGTGGCATTTTTTAAGGGCCCGCTGAGAACCTACTAGACGGTTTCCTTCAAAATGTGTCAGGAAGAGAAAAGAGTCGTTTGGGGAAGCTGACCCTCGCTGGAAAGTTGGATGCAGTTCACATCTATCTTTCCTTGGAACCATAACAGTTAGTCACAGGGCACAATCTAGGACCAAACGAGAGGAAGACTTTGCCAGAAGCCCAGGGGGTCTCAGCCTCAGCCCCCGCTTTCCCACATGGCCAGCTGTCTGCTGCCCACACCTCACCCCCTGCTCTTTGCATAGCCAGTAGTCTGTAGTGGCTGGATAAACAGGGCCCAACACTATTTAATCAGAGTCCCTAACAGGAAGATGAGAACGTTCAGCACGGCTCTGAGGAGAGAGGGGAGGTCAAGATACAGCACTTAAACAACAGAGACTCTTGGATAACTGAACTAATTATTGTGTTATTGTGCATGAGTGTGTGTGTGTGTGTGTGTGTGTGTGTGTGTGTGTGTGTATGTGTGGTATGACATTTGTTTGGTTTTGTTGTTGTTGTTGTTGTTATTGTTGGTTTTGGTTTTTTGAGACAGGGTTTCTCTGTGTATCGGCTCTGGCCATCCTGAAACTTGCTTTGTAGACCAGGCTGGCCTCAAACTCATAGAGATCCGCCTGCCTCTGCTTCCCAAGTGCTAGGATTAAAGGTGTGCGCCACCACTGCCCGGCTGACATCTGTACTTGTATGTACACATGTATGTGTACCTGTAGCTGGAATTTTCTCCAGTACACCTGGCTCCTGCAGCCGCTCAGACACAAGTAAACACACAGAAACTTATATTATTTATAAACTGTATGGCCGTGGCAGGCTTCTTGTTATCTAGTTCTTATATCTTAAATTAACCCATTTCTATTAATCTGTAAATTGCCACGTGGCTTTGTGGCTTACTGGTACTTTACATTTTGCTTCTCATGGTGGCAGCACCTGTCAGTGTCTCCTCACTCAGCCTTCCTGTTGCCAGAATTCTCTTCTCTGCTTGTCCTGCCTATACTATACTTCCTGCCTGGCTACTGGCCAATCAGCATTTTATTTATCAATCAATCAGAGCAACACATTCACAGCATACACAAAGACATCCCCAGCATGTACCTGCTTTTGAAGATCAGAATTCAACAAGGAAAGTCTCCCCCTATTGCTCTATCTTTTTGAACTTGGGTTTCTCCCTGAACTTGGAGCTTGCCAATTGCCTAGACAGGCTGGTCAGCAAGCCCTAGGGATGTTCCTGCCTCTACCTCCCCAGCACTGGGATTACAGGAGCCTACAGCCATGACCAGCTTTCTCCAGGGATGCTGGAAATCCAAATTCAGATCCTCATGCTTGTGCAATAAGGGCTTTGCAAATAAGCCATCTTCCCAGCTGCATTTGTCTTGTTCCATTTTGTGACTGTCTACTGAAATGTAGAAGGAAAGGGATTCCAGGGATCCAGTGTGAGGACAACTGGTACCCACCCTTCCATAGCCACCACTACCCCTCACCTGTGTCTTCAGGATAAACAAGCCAATCAGCTCTATACTTAATTTCTGGACATGGACCATGTGCCACATCTCAGTGTCATTCATTCAGGGATAGGCTGAGTTAAGGGGTCAACCTGGTCAGCGATAAGCACATGATGATCAGATAGTAGGCCCTATCAACACATTATGGTCATGTGTGAAGACAGTAGGCCCTATAAACACATTATGGTCATGTGTGAAGACAGTAGGTCCTATAAGCACGTTATGGTCATGTGTGAGGACAGTAGGCCCTATTCTTCTGCTTGGTCTGTGACCGTGTTATATGAACACCTGTATCCCAGCCATCTTTCCTTTCTTAGTTTATTTTAAAAACATGACCAAGAGAGAAAAGACAAGTCAAATCTTTGGCAAATCTACTCACCACAAAGGAGGGAATATGAAATGAGAATGGAGTGTCTAACCTGAAACTGGCACAAATTCTGCCAGATCTCAAAGGGAGCTGGTTCTAAAACCATGCAGCCATTGGTCCATCTTCCCATCTGTCTGTCCACCCAGCCTTCATCCACCCGGAACACATTCATTTGACATCTAATTCATGCCCCACATTGTCTTGGCACTGGGGACCAATGAGGGAAACAAGACAGGCATAGACTGTCTCCTCTAAAAGGAGATTGAAAGTGCAAGAAGCCATCAGGTACTAAGTGAGTGGACAGGGGCAAGGCACCCTGCAGGCAGAGCAGGGCTTTCAGCATCCCCAGCCTCACAGAACCTGACTGCCTCAGTCCTGAGTCCCTGAGTGTCTCTCCTGCCAGAGGCTGCTGAGAGGAAGGGCCTCCTCCTCTGACGCATGGCCCCTCACCCAAGCTGGGGTGACCCTTTGACCTCTGCCAAGGACTTCATTGGGAGGAAGAGCTGAAAAGGGGATGAGTCACGTTCCAGGGCTGGGAGAAGCAGGGTTCTGATCTGGTCCCGCAATCCCATCTGATAGACCCATAGACTGGGATGGAAACAAAGACCTGACTTGGCATAGAGCTGCCTGGTGACATAGGCAGAGCCAGATGCCAGCTTGTCATCTGCTTCTCCACACTGCCTATCACACCAAGAGGCTATCATAAGACACAGCAGCAAACCTGGCTTGGAGTAAATATCAGTATAGTATTTTTATTTCTTGTTCTTTTTGAAATACAGCAGTAACTATAATTAGGAACCCAAACGAAGGCTTTCCTTTCTCATTCATTTTCTAAGTCTGTTTCTTGGCTTTGGGAGGAATATTTTTAGCTCTTTCATAGAACTTGAGATTTCCCCAGAGGCATATGGTATGGGAGTCTCAGCAAAATATTAATTAGACTTATTAAATGGAGTGTTTGCACCCTTGAGTTTAAAATTAAAAAAAAAAATCTAACAGCCAATTCATACTGTAGGCACAAGGGTGGGTAGAGTTCATTCCCAGTGGATACAGAGATTTTACTTATGACTTAAAAAAAAAAAAATCAACCCATCCATCAGTCCAGGCTTTGGCAGATGCCAGAATCTCCTCACAGAGTCAGGAACACGGTCCTCATGCAAGTGGCTAGTCACACTATCCATCCTGCTCACCCAGAAATTCATGTGATTTAGAGAATCAAAATGTAATGGATCCAGGAGCACAAAATAGATCATTGCCTCAGGGAACCAATTTAAGTGAAATGTATGATTCAATTTCTCCTTTTCAGAAGGCGTCGGAGATAAACGCCTCATCTCAAGCTAAATCTGATGAAAAGAGTTCTGTCGAACGACGTGAGTCTAGCATCCAAGGCACCAAGTCTGGGCTGGAGATGGCAACACTCCACTGTGTGCCATCATTTGCCAAGGGGGGGGGGGTGGGACTTCAGGTACTCTCACCATGTGAATGAGTGCAAGGGATAAAGGGAGGGAGCCGTGAGGAGACCAATACACTAACTTGATTAGCTGAGATCATCTTTTCATTATGCCTATGTATCAAATGTGTACATTTAAGTACAAACAAAACTTTTTGATTTTCAATAAAATTCTTACGAATTTTTTAAATCAAGCTGTCTTGGTTTGTTTCACCTTCCACTGCTTTATTTGTTTGGCGTTGCTTTGGTTTTGCTTTGTCTTGCTAAAGAGCCCAGGCAAGCCTCACACTCAAGAGTCTCCTGCCTCCGCATCCTGAGCACACGCCACACAAACAGCTTCATTTTGAATGCTCAAGGGCTCCTGGGTCACACAGCAACTCATCCCAGAGGGTGTGCAAAGCGCTGCCCAGACCGAGAAGAGATGCCGCCTCCCTCCCACAGTCCTTGAGTTCAGTCAGCGACTCATCGGAAGGCTAACCCTGATCATCATTGTGGAAAGAAGTAAAGCACTCCTGCTCAACTTAAAGAAAAACAAAGAAACGGCGACTTTCTTAAAAAGCCATTTCAGACCTCCTTGAGTCTGCGCAGAATAAGCCAGCTGACTAACTGTTCCTGCTGTATAGTAATGGTACAAATGGTGTGAATGTTTTACCTGGGGTAAGAGTGACAGCCATGTGGGGAAGGGACTCAGCTTGCAAATGCTCTTCAGGTGAGGCAGAGCTGGGCCCAGAGCATGGACCAGGGCCCCAAAGAGACTCCTTCTGCCAGCTCCCCTGAAGCTCCCCAGAAGCTATACCTACCAATAATGATTCTGTTCATTTTGCTCTGCTGCTCCGCAGAGGCAGCCTGCAGTCCTTGATGGATCTGGTGTGCAGCCAAATCAAAGAGGTCCAGGTAATCTTCCACAGGGTAGCGGTCTCGTAGTCCGTCCCTCAGGCGGACAATTCCTACAGGAGCCAAGAAGTGAGTTACCGGCCGGGTGGTGGTGGCAAACTCCTTAAATCCCAGGACTCGGAAGGCAAAAGCAGATCTCTATGAGTCTGAGGCCAGCCTGGTCTACAAAGAGAGTTCCAGGATAGCTAGGGCTACACAGAGAAACCCTGTCTCAAAACAAAACAAAAATTTAAAAAAAAAAAAAAAAGAGTTGAGTTACTGAAGACAAACAATGCCACTGATAGGGTGGTGGCCTCCTGAAGCATGACCAGAGAGGGAGGAAAAGGCCAAGAGGACCTAACTTTAGCAGCTAAAGACCTGATACAGATAAACTTCTGGAGGAGGCACATGGGTGTGGGATGGAGAGCTCTGTCAACTGCCTGCCTGCTTCGGTACACACATGCCTCACAAGGTAAGAGACAGCACCACTGCTGAGCAGTGGCCACTTAAGAGAGGCCACGCCTACCCAAGAGGTAGAAAAGGGCTACGTGGAGGGCTAGAGCTGAGAACTGATTAACAGCTTCACCAAGAGAGATTAAAGCAGACCCACAGCACTGGCACCTAGGACTCGTGTGGCGTGCCAAACACGCAGAAGGACACAGGGTGGGCAGCAAGGAAGCAGCATCCTGTCACCTTCACGGCACCTCTTTCTCCAGTGCTCCATGGAATCCAACAGCTGTTCTAATACGGATGCATTCCGTCAAGATCTTACTTGTCCAAACAGCAGGGTGAACTGATTGTTCCCTGGATGGACACAGATGCTGACATCTGCCACACACATCTTAAATTTGTTCCCTGCCTTCAAATAGCTTGCAAACATTTAAAAACATACACCGCCCAGCACCACCACAGCTACCAAAGTTCCTGCAAAGTAGGAAGAAAACAGTTCTGGCCCAAATAACAAGAGATTCAAGGTGTTATTGAACATCAACAGCTGAGGCGTGCCCTGTCCTTCCCTCCTTCCTGCCAGGGGGAAGCTGGTTCTCTTCAGGGGGAACATGGGCTGTGGTGGGAGAGGAGAGTATGCATTCATACATGTGCATCAAATGCATGAGGAAGAGAGACTTTGGCTCCTCAGCAGCTACTGCTAAACCACTCCTGAATGAACAACAAAAGGAGGAAATCAAACATGTGTCAGGAAAAGTTAGTCTAAGGAAAACGTCTAAGATTTTCTTCTAGTGACCTGGGTCCTTTCCAGGCAGAGCTCCCATGAGCTAGTCACCTTCCGCCATGCTCTACTTTCTAAGGAGTTCCATGACCCTCAGCATCCCACTCTGGGTGCCAGCCTTACCAAGTTTCCAGCACACGAGCCTCTGGGGGACACACTCAAACCATAGCATCGTTTCACAGGCAAACACCCCGCTAGTGAGCACTGGTTGAGTGCTAGCTGTGTGCAGCACATGGAAACTACCCTCAAGGCCCGCCCAGGCTTTGGCAGACAACAGGCCATGTATCACCCATTAGCTTCAGTGACCAAATGTCTCCTGGCAGAAGGAAAAGGTTATGGACAGGAAACAGTGACCAAGGGCCACAGGGTGCCTGGGGCTGGGTGGAGCAGAACCAGCCTACAAGGCGGGGCAGAGCAGGTGGGGTCCACAGTCAACCTTGTTGACCAAGGGTGAGATGTATCCCCAGTGCATTTCAAACACATGAGGTAGACAGGGTAGGTCACACAGCTGAGGCCAGAAGCTGTGTCTCCTCCAGGTGTGGTTGCCTCAGTAAAGCAGCCCAGAGCTGGGTGCCAGACACCTCGGTTCCTGACATGAATTGATCCCTGCTATATCTGCATGTTCAAGTTCTTCAGGACAACTAAAAGAGCTAGGGATGTAATCCTCAGTAACACACACACACACACACACACACACACACACACACACACACACTCACACCACCAACAACAACAGCAACAAGTTCCCATTCTGCACCTGCCCCTTGCCCTGCACACAGCTAGCACTCAACCAGTGCTCACTAGCGGGGTGTTTGCCTGTGAAACGATGCTATGGTTTGAGTGTGTCCCCCAGAGGCTCGTGTGCTGGAAACTTGGTAAGGCTGGCACCCAGAGTGGGATGCTGAGGGTCATGGAACTCCTTAGAAAGTAGAGCATGGCGGAAGGTGACTAGCTCATGGGAGCTCTGCCTGGAAAGTTTAATGCTGTTCTCTTGGAGTGACTTTGTTCCCGACAAAGTGGTTTATTATAAAGCCAGGCCTCACCATGAACTTGGCCTCTGCTGCATATGGCCAGCCACCTTTTTCTTTCTCTACCATCTTGTAATGTAGCCAACGGCCTCTCAACAGGATATTGACAACATGCTTTTTGGAACCTTTAGGCCCTAGAACCACGAACCAAATAAATTGCTTTCCCTTAAGTTACCCAAACACCAATGTTTTGTTGTTACACCACAAAACAGATTAATGAAACTGTCTAATGACAAGGACCGTGCCTCTGAATCTCCATACATCTTCCCTCCAACCTCACCCTGCCTTCCCCCACAGAATCCTACACTCACCCCTCACCAGCCATAACATCCATCCATGGAATGACTGAAAGAAAATGAGACTCAACACTCACCAAAGCGCTTCCGGGTCCACCAGTGGGGCTCCTTGATGGCCGAGAATTTCACTTCTGGATGCAGCCGAAGGCGGTCATAAAGGTCAGTAGTTCCACACTTGGGTTGCCCAATGATATAGAAGTGTGGCAGGCAGCGCAAGCGGAAGTGCTTGCCTTGCACGTGTGACAGGTGGCCCCAGAAGACTTTTCGTAGGGCGTCAAAGGTGGAGCGGAACCGCTTGGAATAGAGCACGTAGGAGTTGGTCAGGTAGGGGTCAGTGGTGTTCCTCCCAGAGAATTCCTCATACCAACAGGGACTCTTGCTGTTCGGAAGGAACTTATTGGGGATTACAGAAAACATCTGCAATCAAAGAAAGAAGGAGACAGACACAATGAAGGAAAACAATTAGCAAAAACATATTCTAACCTAGCGGGAGTGGTGACCCACACCTGTAACCCCAGAATTCAGGAGGCAGAGGCAGGGGGATCTCTGTTGAGTTCAAGGCCAGTCTGATCTACAGAGCAAGTTCCAGGACAGCCGGGGCTACATAGAGAAACCCTGTCTCGAAAGCAAAAGGAAACAAATCTAGAAGATGGAGCTGGAGAAGTGGCTCATGGTTGGTGTAGACTGCTCTGCCAGACGATCAGAGCTCAGCTCCCAGCCCCCACATCAGGCAGCTCACAGGCACCTTAACTCCAGTTCCGGGGTATTCAGCTCCCACTCTGGCTCCCAAGGGCACCTGCCCCCACATGCACATATAACTACACAGGCATACACACAAGCACATGACCAAAAAAAATTAATCCTTTTTTAAAAAAATACTAAATGATGATGAGCTACAAAAGCGACTTTAGCCACCATGACCCCATTCCAGGCAAGAAGTCCCCAAAGGCAAGGATGACAAGAGACGGTCCTTAAATATCTCTAGTAGGGCCACTCAGGACAGCCAGTTCCCTCCTTGGCATTCCAGAGTATAGCCACACAGTGCCATCTAATCCCAGAGGCTGTCAGATCATCGAATTATCTTTGCTGTAAGACATCTAGGAAATGTCTGTCGCGTTCCACCTGCGCCCCCAAAGATGACAGTAGGGAAGGAAGCATCCGTTCTTTAAAAGCCAGTCATCAAGAATGACACACGGCTACTCACGTGCAACTCTTGCCTCTTGAGATCTTGTAAGTCCGGGAGCTGCCTGGTTGTAAACTCGATCCTGGCAGCGATGTTGTCGATAATTAGTTTAATGCTTGGATAGTCCTTCACGTAGGAGATGTTATTTATAGAAGGTTGGTAGTGATGCTCTTTCATGTCACTTGGGTTATCACTGTCCACCAAGCTGGGGTTGCTGGGGAAACCCCCGTAATGGAAAGGAGATGGAATCAGAGGCTCCTGGTGAGCCCCAGAAAGAAGATAAGAAGCCATCACCAAGGTCATGATTATCAGTCCAAAGACCAGGCTGCATCGCTTCCCCTTCTTGAAGCGCAAAAAACCGCCCCAGTTCTCATTGCCTTCAGCCCTCACTTCGAGAACAGCGAGCAAGTTCATCTGCCTACTGTCCACACGGAACAGAATTTTGTTCTCTCCTTTGCAAGTGGGGCACACCTGATGACTGGGATGGGGGCCTCCTCGGCAGGCAGCCTGCTGTTTGTGTGTATCCTCGGGAAACAACTGTATGCAGCAATTAATGCAGTGCCTCATGGTAGAGCCCTTGGACAGCCAGCTTAGGGAGCCATGGACCAGCCCTCAAGGAGTCTGCTGGGAAACGTTAAGGGTATCCTGTGATGACAGAAGATCGTGAGAAGGCACGAGCAACCGAAACAAATGCAAAGGAGAGCAGACACCGACGTGCTAGAGAGTGAGGCACGTTCTTTGGTTCAAATACGAAGGATAACACACACACACACACAAAGCTAATTCCAATAGTCTGTTCTGCACCAGCCATGCAACACTAAAGCAGCCACAGGTTTGGAAGCAAGTCTGCTCCTGCTTCAGGTTTTTCCCATGGCACCAAAGAAAGTTGGGGTGACATCAGCGGAGAGCATGGAGTCACACTGGAGATTAGAAGACATCATGGGATCCTCACTGATGGGGAGACTGGCATTCCTGCAGAATGTTTTCTCTTCATGGGGAGCAGATTCTCATGAATGGCAGGTGACCTAAACATAAAGACAGGTAAGTTTTGTGGCGTTATGTTGTAACTATGATAATGCAGGAGTTGCTTCCCAGAGAAGAGCAGATGTATAGCGCCCTTGTCCACCTCTCCATTTCAGCCACACTTACTTGTTCATAAGCAAGTCGCAGATCAAACAAGATCAATGGAGATGTTTGGGGTCTTTGTGCTTAGATTTGGGGTTCATTTTGTCACCAAATGTGACCCAAAACACTACACTTTGCATGACTAATGTACCCTCCAGGACCTCTGCCTTCACATATCTGAGCAATGACATTCCAGTATCTCAAGATTGTGTAACTACTAATTATGCACAGTTAGTTTCTTAGTTAGGTTTCTGCTGCTATGATGAAACACCATGACCAAAAGCAACTTGGGGTAGAGAGGATTATTTCATCCTATTCTTCCACATCACCATCCATCATTGAAAGAAGTCAGGGCAGGAACTCAAGGCACCAACCTTGAGGCAAGAACTGAAGCAGAGGCCATGGAGGGTGCTGCTTACTGGCTTGCTCCCCATGGCTTACTCAGCCTGCTTTCTTACGCCACCCAGGACCAACAGCTGTGCCACAGTGTTCTTCTTACACCACCACAGTGAGCTGAGCCGTGGAGGTCATTCATTAAGCAAGAAACGTTGTAAGGACGTGCCTACAGGCCAATCTGATGGAGGAGTTTTCTCAATTGAGGTTTCTCTTCCCACATAACGGTAGCTTTTGTCAGGTTGAAAGAGAAAGAGAGAGACCCAAGACCATCAGTGATTTCCAATTTGAGGTATGAATCATCAAAACACCATTTTTACCTCAATGATAAATGTGGGGCACAGTAAGGAGGGGAATGGGAGGGGTAAGGGGAAGCAGAGAGAAGCTCCTCACTGCTTCTCCAGTCTCCCCACTACAGCTTAGGAAGCAAAAGTTAATGAAAATTTAGCAACAATGAAATGATCCTCTTCTTCAGTCAAGTGTATCATATTAAAAAAAAAAAAACCCATCTGACTTTAAGTTATTAAGCAATTAAATCCGACGTACAGAATTCCCCCGAGCCACGTAACACTTTAGACCCTGGAGTCATTTTTCACTTTCATCTCTGGGGAAGACGCGATTCTTAAAAATCCATTAACATAACACCGTGGTTCTGAAGTGTATTTCTTTCCCAAATGACACTTCTTTGGAGATGTCATTAAAAGAGCAACAGATGAACTAACGAAAGCAAGCTGACTGGATTTCTAGCTGCCATAAATGCTCCCGCACACTAGCTGTGTGACCTTAAGCTGTTTAACCTCTCTGGGTTCTCACTCCCTTGCCAGTAAAATTAGAGCAACAGTATTTTCTTGTAACTTATTTTAAGACGCAAAATTAATTAATGTATGTAAAGAGTTTGTATAGGCCTGGCATGTGTTTAGTGACCCAGGAAATGTACGCAACATGGATAACAGCAGCATCATTGGCCACAGTACCATCTTTAATTGCCAGCGAGTGCTAAAAGCATGTGATATGCACTCCCAGATGGGAGACCTAAGCCACATTCTTTTTCCTTAATTACCAAGGGTGGTGAACTCACGTCCCTTCGTACTTGCATACACCTCAAACAATCCTCAGTCCCCAGAGAAGTGACATTAACCAAGCCTTCATTATAGACTCTGCACGTTGGCTAGAGATCTGAACAGTCACAACCCTCCAGTAGAAACCTTCATGTCACTTGGATCCAAAGCCCGTGTTTTCTTGAAATATGTTGGCACAAAGTGGTGTTTCTTCCACCCACAGAGTGTCCTGCATGCTGCCAACATTTATGCTTAAATATTTAGAGGAGAGGAGAGCTGGACAAATTCTATACAGTTCACCACAGCAACACTTTGTGGATCTTTCATATGAAAACGGGTCTTTGTGAATCCACAGCCAGGAATATAACAGACAAAAGTTGCATTGTACAGGACTGGGGGGATGGCTAAATGGATAAGTCACTTGCTATGCAAGCATGATAACCTGAGTTCAGTTCCCCAGAACCCACATAAAAGCCAGACATCTCATCCTGCACTTTGTTTTGTGGGAGAGGGGAGGCAGAGGCAGGAGAATTGCCAAGTTAGGAGGCCAGCTAGCCTGGTGTATGCAGCAGTGAACAGAGAAAGTCTGCCTCAAGGCTGGTGGAAAACAAGGTCTGACGTGTGAAGTCATCTGACCACATATGTGCCAGGGCATGTGCTCCAAATTCACTCACACACAGACACACACACAGACACACACACAGACACACACACAGACACACACACAGACACACACACACATACACACACGAATGCATGAGCACACTCCACACACACACAAACCACACACATGTCCTCTCTCTCTCTCTGTGTGTGTGTATATATATATGTATGTATGTATGTATATGTATATATATGTGTGTGTGTATGTGTGTGTGTATATATATATATATATATATATATATATATATATATATATATATATATGCCAAAGAATGATCACTCTAACCAGGAGGCCACATTGAGGAGCTCCAGTCTCCGGGGCGTGGGACAACTGGAGGGACAAACTTGAGAGGCGTGGGAGGGGATGCCCTGGGCCTGCGCTGGGTCCCTCTCCTCCCTTGGGGCAGCTGGAAGAGCAGGGCAGGAGCCTGTTCCTCCAGCTTGCTCTGTCACCCCTGACCCATTGCTGGGTACAAACAACTCTTCCAAATAAAGAAACAAAAGGGCAAGATCCCTCCTTAGAAACTCCAGCCCTGAAGCCAAGAAAACATTTTTTTCACTTGTCAAAGACAAGGCCAAGGCAGGGTTAAAAATTAGGCTCCAAACAGGCGACTCAGTGGGAGGGTGTTCACACCCTTCTGTCTTACTGTTCATTTTTTATTTTAAAGAAAGAAAAAAACAAACATGGACTTTGAAGCCACAGAACAAGAACAGACATCATCAAAATCCAACAGAATGGGCAGAACATTTCTAACTAAGAGCTAAGCTATCTTGTTTCAAAATAAATAAACCTTGGGAATGGGGGAAGTGGATAATCTTAATGGGGGTTGATGGGACAGAGGACAGGCTCCAACACGCCCAGTGTTCCTCTACCTAGCAGCTGTACCTCTAGCTAGGCAAAGCACTCCAAGACTGGTTTTTTAACTCATTAAAGAATCAAGGAGACTGGACCAGGCATGGTGGTGCTTGCCTTTAATCCCAGCACTCGGGAGGCAGAGGCAGGCGGATCTCTGTGAGTACCAGGCCAGCCTGGTCTACAGAGTGAGTTTCAGGATAGGCTCCAAAGCTACAAAGAGAAACCTTGTCTTGGAAAACCATTTAAAAAAAAAAAAAAAAGGAGACTACTCCCAAAACATTCCAAATACAGTGTGTTCTCATTTCGTTCATTCATTCATTCACTAGTTCAGTACACACTTTCTAAAGGCTGACTGTGTGCTGGGCACATCCTAGGGTGGAGACCAGAAGTCAATATAAGATGTAGCAGTAGGTACACGTGCACAGACATGTATAGTTGGTATTCAGCCTCAGCCCCCCAGCTTGGAATCTTTCTGGAATGCTAGGACAGCCCCTTTCAATCACACCTTAATGAAGTGACCCTTAGTGGCACTAAGAGCCACTAGGAGCTTCAGATAGGGGCTGGTCTTCAAAAGGCCCAAGCTTTGGTTAGAAGCTTAAACTCTCAGGTAGGACGGAAAAAGAGCTGGAGACCAAATTGTTGGTGATAATGATGTGATAAATCTCCCTAATGTCCTGAGACCTCTGCCCAAACTCAAAACCACGGGGATCTGAGGGCTTCAGGATTGATGAGCACGTAGAGGTAGGTGAAGACAGGAGAATCCTGAGTATTCTTCTCTGTGCCTGACTGGCTCTGTTCCTGCTGGGCAGTGCCAAACCACATTCTCCTGATCAACTCCTGCTTAGGGCCCTTCCTGGAAAGGGATGCGTTCCTCCAGGGACTTACTGAAACCACTCAGGAAACCTGGGAACCTTCGCCTCTGAGGTTAATTCAGATGTAAGTGTGGGTGTCAGGAACCCCACACTCATGACTGGGATGTAAAGTGAGCAGTCTCTTGGGAATGAGCCCTTGGCCTCCAGGCATTTGGTGTGGACCTTGAATGGCAAGACTCCAGGATGGTGTCACAAGAATGAAGAAGTGGTTTGTATTGGTAACACTTCTGGAGGAAGGGGGCAGTGAGAGTCTTCTTCAAGAAAAAGATATGAAACAGTCTTACTTTCACAAGGATTTTTTTCACATTTTTGTTGTTGTTGGTTTCATTGTTTTACCAAAACCACACAGACCACTCTGTCCTATGTGAACTACATCTTGAAAAAGTTGATTGAGACCCATCCTATGACCAGGTCATGAGATCACTGGTGCCCGAAGTGCAGGACGTGGACTTCATTGCCTCTGGACTAGCCATTCCCTGGATGGACAAGGTGCAGAAGGGACCACGACAGAGGTCTCTCTCCACTTGAGCTGGCTTTTACTCCACCTGGCCAGGGGTGCTGCAGGGGCACCAAGCCGTAAAGAGGTCACAGTGCACAAGACAACCTCGGGTGCCAAGAAGAGCCACAAATGTCCCAAAACAGTGAAACAATTAGAAGCCACTGTTCAGTGCCACCCTGCTGGGCCTGGGCTGGATAATTCCTCACAGGCCAGGCTGTCCCTCCACTGCAGAGTGCGCAAGGCGTTCAGCCGCATCCCTAGCATCCACTACTAGGTACTGAGATAGGACAAGCAGAACCAGGTCTAGACATGGCAAAGGTCCCCTTGGGGGCACAATCTCCCCCCACACACCCCTGCCCCGGTTAAGCCTGTCTTAGAGGGAGGAATTCAATGCACATTGGGCAGAGTAACTGACTCAGCAAAGCTGGAAGGACAAGAGGAAGCCCAGGTCCATGGAAATGGAAGAAGCAAGGGAGGGGGAAGCTCTGGGGGAAATCAAAGCCCCTGAGAACTACCTGTGGGTAGGTCCTTGGGGGCTTGTGCTAACTTGGAGAAGGTATCAACCACATGGTGGGGGAAGGTAGAGATTAGTAGACTAAAATCAGGGGTGATATTGGCCCAAGTGCATGAAGAGAGGCACACTACATATTCTTTCCCAAGGCTCTCCATGAGCTGTGTAGCTATTAAATAACACAGCTCGAGGGCAGGGGGGGGGGGGATCCAGTTCATGTGACTGTACTAGAAGAACGGATTGCTATCATTCCCCTTAACTGGCTTTTCCCATACACCACAGGTGATCCCAGGGACAGCCATGCAGAAACTTAACACTCAGGTGTTCTTCCTTTAGAAACAGGTAATGCATTCCACCTGCACTTTGCCTGGCTGGAATGCCGGTGCTCGGTGCCAGCCGGCTCAGGTTAGACAGGACCCTTGGTATTCTCATTCATGTAGTAAACCAAGGTACTCAGGGATACATTACAGTTCTGTCGCCTCCCAGCCAGAGCTCCACGCTGTGCCCTGTGGATGCAAAGCAAAACTGTGGGAACCCAGTGCCACCGTAAGAGATCAGATAACTGGCCCCCAAATAGAAAGCATTCAATTACCCAGCCTTTGCTTGGGTGCCCCCTATTAACCTATGTACCCCAGGCATCATTAGCAAACCATTTATAACAAAATTGTAATTGAGAGACCCAGAAATACCACTTTAGATTAAGTAATTGAATGCCCCTCAGTGAAAGATCGATAAAGGGCATCCAATTTCACCCTAGGAAAAACTTATTAAATTATTGTAGCTAGAAGCTGAGAGAGCAGAAGAAAGATGTATGAAACTTCAAAGGAAATCTGGATGGACTTCAATAAATAGCTTCATTTAGCTGAAACATTCATGTCTGCCCTCTGGGGGGAGAGAGGGGAAAACAGCTAATTACACAATTTTACTTTTATGTTTTAAGGGGAAATTTTTCGGTGGGTCTTAATTAACCTTTACTAAAACACAAAGCCTCCTTCCGGTTAGTATGTCTAAATGTTGACATCTCTCTTTGGGCTATGTATATGAAAATACTCTTTTTGTCAAGGAATATTAGTCAGTAAGTGGAGGAAGGAATTTTTTGAGTCAGCTCAAAGATATAAAGAGACAAAAAAAGAAAGCTAATGGACAACAGAGTTCTGTACAAGCAACAAATAGTCTCTCTCTCTCTCTCTCTCTCTCTCTCTCTCTCTCTCTCTCTCGTGTGTGTGTGTGTGTGTGTGTGTGTGTGTGTGTGTGTGTGTCTGTGTGTCTGTGTGTCTGTGTATCTGTGTCTGTGTGTGTCTGTGTGTCTGTGTGTCTGTGTGTGCGAATGCACTTGTGTGTAGAAGCAAGAAGTTGGCAGCAGATGTCATCACGAATTGCTCTCCTCGTTATTTCTTGAGATGGCGTCTCTCCCTGACCCTGGAGCCCACCAATTTAGCTAGACTGCCTGGCCTACAAGGCCCGCGGATGCTACGGGTGTAAGCACAGGGCCTTATGCTTGTACTGTAAGTGCTTGACCAATTAAACCACCTCTCGGGTTCCAGCATCAATCTTACACCTAAAGCTTTACAGTCAACTAGCAGAACAGAGTCCCTCCTCACCTTGACATCCAGCACCCTCTAGCATTATAGAAAGCACGTAGTGAGTAAGGATTCCAAACTCTTGTCTACCAAGGGACCTCAGACAAGTGACTTATCTGGGCCTCTGTGCTCCCAAATGGCATACAAGCAGGCACAGATCACCCACAGCTTTGGAGTTAAGAGCCTGAACCTTGTGGCCAACTTGCTTGGGTTTGACCTTGATGGGACATCAAACCTCTCTCCTCTCTGTTTTCTTGGATAAGTGAGAATAATCAAAGGACCTACATCCTACCACTGCCATGAGCATCATGTGAGCTAATACATATAACATACTTATGAGAGGGGGTGACTCGTCATAAACAACGTTAGTGAATACCACACACATAATGCATTAATTCTAATTATTATTCATGAATATTATTTAGGACAGATTGCACTACTGTGCATTCATTATTCCTCCCTATAGTCACACCTGTCATGGGAATGACTTTGCACTTTACCCTAAAGGAGTAGACTATTTCCTGACCCTTCACCTTGCGTCAGGTGACCTGCTTTGGCCAATAGAATGAAGTAGAAGAGACCACCTGCCAGTCTTAAGCCCAGGTAAAAAGGCACGGGGTGTGCCCATTCACCCCACTGGCATCTTTGCTGTCATCATGAGAAGAACATGGCTGAGTCATTAGAAGGATGGCAGATGCAGGAAGCAGAGCCCAGGCCAACATGGAAGAGCTGGAACCCAACCGACCCAGCCACCCTTCCAGAAACCCTCCTCTAAGTCTTTCATGATGCAGTAAAAGCTAACCAACACCCTCTGCTACAGGTTGTGAGCCACCGGGGCTACAGAGATCAGCTGCCACAACTGTGTGTTATGAGCTGCCCAGAGCGTGTGTCTGACTAAAGCTTCTGAGGGGGCGACACGAAGAAGCTCACCGGGGATGCAGCTAATCATAGAGTCGACCCCTTGTTCTGAAAGCCTCTTTCCCCAGCACCAGAAGCAGGTAAGACTGTAACAATGCTGGAAGCCAGAAGGGAGCTCTCCCCGTGTTAGGCCACAACTGCCCCCACGCACCACACTAGCTTCTGGCAAATTTGTGGTTCTGATAGACACGGCTATTTTGTTTCAGTTATCTGGACAACTGACCCCCTCCCCCACAGGATGTACAGCCTTTCCATCTAGCCTCTTGGGGGTTATTATCATTTATCCCTGTGTCCTCCTTCCCTCGAAAGCCCTTGCCGTAATCTGACCCTGATAGGTTCCTTGCCAAATTTCATCTTTCCTGGTGCCTGGAGCCTCTTATCAGTGCTTCGGCTGCAAGTATTGCCTGACCATGATCAGCAGGCTCTTCCTGACTGGCCCCAAGTGTGTATCATATATACCGCAGGAGTTTTTGCCTAACCTACAACTGGTACACAGCAAACTTCCATAAGTAAAACACAGTCCTTGCATCCCTGGCCAGGGCCTCAAGCCCTCACTCTAGTACCGCCTGCTTTCAACACCCTTATAATCCTATGCCTAGATGTCCAGCTTCACCGTCCGCATCCAATGTGAGGTCACAGATTCCAGGAAGAGGCGGGTGGCAGCCCAGTTTCTAGAATTGTGCTTGTCTGTAAGCGTTTGGAGGAAACTAGGAAGATTGTTGCAACCGACAGAAACCCACAGGGGACCCCCTAAAGAGCCATTTGCTGTGGAAAAACTCTAGCATATCTTGAAGATGGTAGTGGGCATAGTCAGAGCCCAGGTAAACCCATGCACTCCAGAGTTATCAACCAGGCAATACAAGCCTCTAGGCACCTGCTCATCCCGTCCTGCCTTCTCTACAGGAAACAGGCGCGGCATGGTTCTTTGCTTCCCAAGAACATGTAGCTCATAAGAGACAGATACAGTAAGAAAATCAAGGGTCTGGCACCCCACCTTCACAATCTGTACCTCCACAGAGGGCCACCCTGACTTCAGCCCATCATCTGGCTTAGCCCAAGTGGTCCAGCAGCTCATCCAGACCCATCACTTCTTTCTTTCCTGGCCCCTTCAAGAGTCTGCCTAAAGATCAGCTTCTCTCTCTCATGGGGGCTCTGCAGAGGGAGGGGCGGAAGACACACCCACAGAGAAGGAGATGAAGTGGGGCACTCTCAAGCTTTCTCTGGATGCCCTGTTGGCCCGGGGCACCGAGTCCTACACTGTCTCAGTTGTCACTTGCATTTGAAGCAGATGGGCTACAGAGAGAATGAAAGGATCAGGGGACACAGGCTGGTCTGGTGCCATGTGTCCTGCACAGGAGCCACAGGAAGCCAAGAAGCCTGTGCCAGGTGCTGGCTGAGGAAGGAGGAAAAGGCAGGGCTGTGCGCACCAGCACCTCTGAGGCCACAGAGACACAGAAATGGCCTTTCAAAGCAGGCAGGTCGAAGAGCCCACCTGTACAAGTTCCTTCCCATTCCTGCAGGTGACAGGCCAGGTTCCATGAGACTGGCCATGATGTAGGAATGCTCTTGACGCTGAGCACCAAGTAGGAGCTTCCTTGAAGGGCTGTGTTTTGAAACTTTAGAGTCTAAAATAAGTACCGTATCCTCCCAGCATGGCAGGGAGCTGCTGGGTAGGGAGGGTCCTGAGCAGAACTCCCTCCATCTCTCAAACAAGGCTCAAACACTGGTGAGTCATCCTTACATGCTGTGGCCGCTCTCTGGCCCTTAGCTTTCCCCTATGGAAGCCATGGACTGGGGACTACCGCTTTCCGCTTTAACACGTGGATACATAGGATCTGAAATTCGTCCTCTTTAACAAAGACTTACCATCGCCACTTCTGCCTTTTGCGGCTGTTCAGCCACAAGTTTTCAGCAAGTGTTAAAAGCCAGCACAGGCCTTGCTTTATCAATTCCAGAGAAGCCAGTCCATCATTCTTAAAGGTTCACCATGCGTTTCCTCCCGACAGCAGTCCACCCTTCCTACCCCATCTGTCCATCACAAGGTATCAGCTCAAAGCTTGCATTTGCTGGGGCTATGACTATGAGGACCACACAGCCCAGAGCTCAGGGGCATCCAGCTAACGACAGAATCAAGACTCCAGAAACTAGAATTGTTCGGCCCCATTACAGGAACAGCCCCCAACCCCACCTGGTGCCAGGCAATCTGCAAAAGACACACCTTGGCTTAGGGGCTGGAGAGACCCTAACAGCAGTGCCGATGCCTAGAGTGGCAGTCCCTGACAGAAGGGACAGGTGGGTGGGCGGGTCTGTCCATCTGCTCCGGCTCTGACCAGGCCAAACCCAGCCAGATGCCCCATCTCACAAGCAGTCGTGACATACTCAGATTTGCTCCGCAAAGGCCTATGGGCACCAGACTTGAGACATGCTCACACTGCAGGTGTCACCCAAAGATTTCCACATGCACAAAGGGCTCTAAAGGTCTGTGTGACATCACAGACAATTTTCTTTTTCTGAGCCCACGGTGTCTGGAGGGGGACTATTTTAAAGCACTCATTTTATGCTTTCCAGTGGTCATTCAAACCATCAGGGCACTAGACCTTCCACTCAAGCCTGTCTAGTGAACTGTCTGTGTCGTCCCACTCAGAGGCAAACTACAGAATCCACGCTTCATGCTTTGCTTTTAAGACTGGCCACCAAAATTGCTCTGGGGAACATAGTGACTGTGGCCTGTGGACGTATCTCCCAGGGGAGCATGTAGACTCCGGGTTTCCAATGACCCCAGAAACAGTGAAAGAAAGAAATGGATACTGGTACAGTGTCAGCCGTGGGTGGAAGGCCACATACAACCATTCTTAACTCTCCAAGGTCGGCATGCGGATCCTCAGAGTACATGTTGAACACTGAGGCACAGAAGGGTTAACACACACCCAGAGCCACACAGCTAGCCAGGAGCTATCTTCCCTAGAGCTATTTGGAGGGCAGGCTCTGACACAAAGCATGAAGCTTGGTTTCTACAGGTTGCTCCTGAGTAGAATGACAGACAGTAATTAGAAAACCACGGGTCTGTTTGGCTGTAAACCTTTGACCTTTACCACTCAATGAAGCTGCCACCAACAGAGGCTGGCAGAGTGGCATGTCAGCCAACATCTGATTGGCCAGCCTGTACTTGAGACCACTCAGACAAGGCAACCAGGCTAGACTGTGAGCTGCAAAGAAGCACAGGACCAGTGATGCTTACCTCTGAAGAGCATGGGCTGCACACAAGCATCGGGCCAGCCATGCTCAGCCCTGAAGAGCATGGGCCTCACACTGGGTGGGTGCCCAGAAAATACTCCTGCCTTCATGACAGAAGAAAACTCCAGTATGCTCCACTGAGCTCCTAGGGATGCTCCAGAACAGGGCTTTTGTAGCTTGGTAAGGAGAGCAACACCAGTGAACACTGACCTGTGTCGATACACCAGCCTAGGGTTAATGTGGATGCCTGGGTTTCAATGCTCTGACAATATTAGAGACAGAACCACATTCCCACCACCCAGGTAGCTCGACTGTGATTGTAATGTCGTATACTTCCTGCTTGGTGACTAACAGAGACAGGAGAGAACAGGGGCCTGGGGACGGGGAGTCTAAAGACCCAAGAATCTGCACCAGACACCAGCCACAACTTTTAAATAATCACGTGACCGCAGGCAAACTCCGCCATCACTCAGACCCTCACCCTCTACTTCTTCAAGGCTGCATGTTGCCGAATGGGCCCAATAGTCTCAAGAATTCAGGTGTTTGAGATCAGTTCTTCCTCTTGCCTGTCTGTATGGTTTCCGGCGTGTGCAGCACCAAACCTTAACTACCGGGGAAAGTGACTCACTTTCAGACAAGGATGGTTTGGGCTCTCACGTGGCTGGAGCACAAAGTCCTTAAGCAGTGGTACTGCAGTCACCCTCCAACAAATTTCCCTTAACACAATGGGGGAAATGAACCAAAGAAGATGTGCCCAGGGAGGGAGAGAGGGAGAGAGAGAGAGACCCCCAAAGGAACAGGGTGACTCTGTCCACCTGTGGGTCCCTAGTCCCTTCCTGTCCATGATGACAGACTCGGGAGGAGAGGAGGGAAGGGCCTGAGTAGCGGGAAGTGGCCAGCCCAGATGTCCTTCACAGGTCTCTCACAGAACAGAACTCACACATTGAGAACAGAATGCGAATAATGATCTCGCAAATGTACAGCAGAGCCCTGGAATGAATAAATTAGAGACGGTACAATTGAAAAGGAGCAGCTGTGAGCTCTGCACCAGATGGCCTCCCTGATCTGAATACTTTTAAATATTGTTTTATTTTCAAAGATAAGCAAAATAAGAGCCTGGTTAACCCTTGAATGGGGAGAACCTCCTGAAATACTTCGGTGGGATTTCTTTCTTTCTGGAGGAAAGAGCATGGAGCCTATCTGGAGAGTGTCCTCCAGACGGTTTTACCAGGTGAAGCTGGATGTGGCATGCATGACCTGTCCCCAGCAGACCAGCTCTGACCAGGTGTGGCAAGAGGCAAGCAAGTGTGGCCATGGGAGACCTCTAACATGTGAGGAGCTGTACCGGGGGTACCTGTGGGGGACCAGCCTCCACACTTACTTACTCCAGAAACTCTTGAGGAATGAGGGATAAGAGACTTAGAAAGTTAAGAAGCAGAGAGAAAACACAAGATAGACTCAAGTGAGCCTGAATCCCTATCCAAACGGGCCTAGAACTTTATTCCAAATGTCTATTTATAACAATGTCAAGGGGTAGAGCAAAAGACCTCCCCCTTGCTAGTTACAGTCACCTGGTACCCACGCCCACAGTCCAATCAACCTCTTATGCAGTCCTGCTGGGTACAGTCACTAGGAAAGCAAGTGGGCTCCAACAGGTACTGCATGACAAATGCAAGATTCCACATTTAGAAGATTTAAATTTTAGCATTTTTTTTTTTGGTTTTTTTCGAGACAGGGTTTCTCTGTGTAGCTTTGTGCCTTTCCTGGAACTCACTTGATAGCCCAGGCCGGCCTCGAACTCACATAGATCCGCCTGGCTCTGCCTCCCGAGTGCTGGGATTAAAGGCGTGCGCCACCACTGCCCGGCATTATTTTAAAATTAAGTTGTAGCCAAGTACACGGCAAAATGAGAGGTCATGCTACCTTTCACCATTAGAGTAACATGGAAATCCTCATCTGCTCCTGACCATTTACAATATTACAGATGAAGGGCAGCCCCTCTGTAGTACAGAAGGAAGGGAAACAGGGGTCTTGGGCAGAGCCTACTCAAAAAAAAAAAATAAATCACAGCACAGCAGGAGGCAGATCTAGACACAGCAGAAGCCCCAGCTGGCCCTCTTTCCATTGAGCATGCAGACATGTACAGCCCACATCCATCAGTCTCCAGGAGAGACGGTGGGCGGAGCTCGGGGCACTTTGCCTCACCCTTGCACAGCTCCATCTGGCTTCCAAGTTCCCTTAGAGGGATCAAGCACTCCTCTTGCCAACTACAATAGCAGTAAGGAAATAATGAACGCTAAGCAGCAGAGGAGGGGCAAAGAGAAGCAGGCTGGCCCACACCCTTGCTTTCAATTTCCCTCCTTGCTCTCAAATGCACGCACTCCTGACTGTCCCCATCAGACCAGGTGAAAGGGATGGAGAGGAGGCAGAGGGGGATGCCTGAGGCTAAGGTTGACCAACTAAAGGGTGTGTGCAGAGGACAGAGAAGAGGAGTTACCACTGGCTCTACTTGGACCCCTCATTTCTCAAGTATCTTTGAATTATTAACATTCCCCGCTAGCCACAACATGATGTTCAACTGTTATCCTTCTTGTTATCGTTGTCGTCATCATCAGCAGCAGCAGCAGCAGCAGCAGCAGCTGAATTCCCACTTGACTGAGA
Source organism: Peromyscus eremicus (assembly GCF_949786415.1). NCBI lineage: Eukaryota > Metazoa > Chordata > Mammalia > Rodentia > Cricetidae > Peromyscus > Peromyscus eremicus. The sequence continues at coordinate 70,382,448 of NC_081416.1, read as the reverse complement.
ATGATGAATCTGCGGCCATCCCAGGAAGGGCACTGTCTCTTGCCTTCACTGTCACAATGATGGGAAACCCAAGAACAGACCACGAAGTTCCCCAGGGTGGGTGTAGTTCTTTATAAATACACACAAGCCCGAAGCAGAAGTCCAAGAGCAAATGGGACAGTGTGGCTCCGGAAGACACTGTTTTGTATCTAAAGAGCCGAGAACAGAAATGCCCTGGGATGTGGCTCCATGTGACCGCACGGGCCATGAGATGGGCAGATAGGTACGCTCTGGTGGAAAGAGAAATATGGAGGAAAGTTAAAAAAAAAAGAGAGAGAGAGAAAATCCAAATGAGAAGTACTAACATAGCCCCACATCTGGGCCAAGTCCACCTCTTCCTGGCTGTGTGTCCCCAGGCCAACTGCTTTACAATTCTGGGCTTGTTTGCTTCCCTTCTGCATAGAGAAAATTGTAGCAGGAAATGCTGGAGGATTAATGGGATCACCCATGCAAAATGCTTCCTCGATGCCACCAGAGCTGGAAAATCCTGCCGTAACCACCTCCCCCATCCTGTCATCGCTCTCTCCTTCCCCCAGGTCTGCAAAGATCTCAGTCAGCAAGAGGAACTCTGATCTGGTGTCTGAAGCCCCAGCCATCCTGGAAAGATGCCAGGATTCTTAAGGCACCAGACTAGCAGGGTTCAAACAAGCTAATACAGGGGGCTCGCTCACCCTGAAGTGCATCAAAGTCCATATAGGAGCCGAGCGGTGGTGGCGCACGCCTTTAATCCCAGCACTCGGGAGGCAGACCCAGGTGGATCTCTGTGAGTTCGAGGCCAGCCTGGGCTACAAAGCGAGTTCCAGGAAAGGTGCAAAGCTACACAGAGAAACCCTATCTCAAAAAAAAAAAAAAACCCCAAAGTCCATATAGGAACCCCAGAACCCTGGATCCAACAGACCCAGTTTCTGGAACCTTGACTTAAACCTGGAATCTAGGTTCCCAACCTCTGTAAAGTAGGTCAAGCAAGCATTTATTTATAGATGTATCAACCAAGACACTAAACACAGACATGCTGTATATATCAGAAGGGGAACCCCACCCCATGGTTCTCTATTAGTCAGACAATTTTAAAGCACCTGGTAGACCACCAGTTTTGGTTTTGGTTTTGGTTTTGGTTTTGATTTTGGTTTGGGTTTGGGTTTGGGTTTGGGTTTGGATTTTGGTTTTGCTTAAATCATCCCCCAAGTGTCTATAGTTGAAGCTGAGGAGGTGAGCATGGATGAATGTTTTGAGACAAGGGTATGTTCTCCAAGAATCCCGGTGTCTGCCAGCTGCTTCTCTGACACACTGGAATCACGGCTGTCCGTGACCAGTGTGTCAAGGATGACACCACTAGCTGAGAGGGAAGCTGCCACTCACAGCTAACTGAGGCCAGGTGAGAACGCGGGGAGGCTGTAACAGAGCAGACGAAACCAGCCAGCTGGCCCCAGGAGCTGCTGCTGTGCCCTCAGCTGTATGTAAACAAGATAATAAAAAAAGTACTTGTTCGAAAAATAATCAGTGCATCTTGCCTCAAGCACAGACTCCCACAAAGCAAATGATGTGTGATACGAGAAATCTGTAACCTCAGAATTAACTGCAGAGGAGCACAAAGTCACACAGAGAGCTGGGTGTACCCTCCACCGCGCCCTGGGAAGTCAGGGCTTATTCTCAGAGGTCAGACTTCCTCCTGGGCTGACAATTAAGCAAGAGTCAAAAGGAAAGGAACCTTGCGACTAACTTCCCGTCAACTTCCCGTCAAGCGCTGCTCTGGTGTCGGTCTGAAAAACAAACATCTGACCCAACAGTTCCCAGCCCCTCCATCAGTTCAGCGGCTGTAGCGACGCCCGTCAAGTGCCTACGTGATCCAACCCCACGTTTGCCAAAGCACGGCAGAGGCTGTGCAGCTGACCTGAGCGCTAGACTTGGAGTCCTGGGTGATTCGGGATGGGCAGAGCAGGAGCGTTTGGGCTTTGTGGCACTTACAGATCCGTGGACACTCAAAGTGAGGCAGCAACCGCATCAGTTGTGTGGCCCTGGAGAAACAGCTGTCTCCAGCCCTTCCTCTATCACCAGGCTGGTGCCCAGAGCCACTTACTGCTTACAGTGTCGTGGGAAGAATTAAAGGAGAAACAAAAGTCTACCTGTCCACCTTGGCCATTTTTTCCTCCTGTCTGCCTCTATGTATGTATCAGTCTCTACCTTCCTCAGCCTCTGGCCAGTACCACTTTCCAAACACCACTGGTCTCACTGGTCCATCACTGCCGTCCATGCTCTAGGTCTGAGCCCAAGCTTCTCCCTGAATTTCTAGCCTATCAGACCCTGCTCTTGGCCATCAAGCCCCTTCCCCGGGCATCTCTGTGGGTGTCTGATAGCACCTGCCTCAATCACTGGTGAGCTCAGCACAGGAAGGAGAGGCTCTGCTCACTTTTACAAAAGTGTCCCAAAGGAAGGAAACCAGAAAAAGACATGGGAAACATCAGCACGCCTCAAAACCCCATACAGCCATAAGCAAAAATTCCTGATGTTTCGATTTTTATATCTAAAATAGAATTTCAAATTCTGCCCTCTGGGATTAGTGTCTGTCATTATAAATGTGTTTCTTGGTATCTTGCTGGCGGATGTTGTCACTAACATGGGGATGTGTGGGAGGCTGGCCCTGGCTCCACCGGCCTGAGGGTTTCTGATGCCTACACCCTGTTCTGCAGGAGCAGAAACAAGGGGCCTGTAAAGGCCCGGGACCTGTCATTCCTGTCAACCCCAGTGTGCCTCTCTGCCCTTTCTAAATTAGCTTTCACACTTCAGAAAACAACAAAATGATACGTCTTGGTAAATTATATGATTCTGATCTGTATGCAGAAGTTCTGTTTTCTCCATTTTCTTTCGTTTTGCCCCATTTTCAGCTCTAACACCACTGTCAGGCAAGTTTTCCGAATGTATTCAGACCACACCATTTCTCACCACACACCATAAAATCTTAGGTACTGAGCTTAGGACAAAAGAAGTGTGCGTGGGAGAGGGAGGGGGTCCCCCCTCCCTGTGGACATTTCATTCCTTTCCCATAAAGGAAATTTGGAAGTGTTTCAAAAACATCCAGTATTCAGAGAGAGCTCAAACCCCTAATTACCTGCTTCTGTCTCTCCCCCTTGCCATGGCTCCCTCCGCTGCTTTTCTCCATTCTACACTTCAGAAAAGACGCGTTACACAATGGATCGGCTGGGTTTATCAGGGCTGGCCCTGGAGTTCAATAGACATGCGTATACCAGACGGTACTGCAGCCGGGACTCTCCTCCAGCGTGGGAAGAGTTGAGGTACAGATGAGAGAAACAGGGCCTGGTGTCTTTTAGCCTTTGGAGACTCAAATCCATGGCCGCCTCTATCTTGCCACCAGGAGTGATTTCTCCTGCCTCCTCACCACCCCAATTTCCCCTCTTATGAAACTGTCACAGAGCAATCTAAGCGACCTTTCAATGTCCTCAAACTAGGAGTGTTTTCCCTCTCCCACATCAACACAATCAACTGATGACCTCACCAGACAGAGCTTGATTGACTGTTTTTCTGAGATTTTCACATCCACAACACTTGGTAGGGGGAATCATGAATGGAACTCATATATTGCTCCCCTCACTGGCCCAACAACATTCATTCACAATTTATAAAAGAGCTGGAACTATTTCCTTTCATGAAGGGGAACCCCAACCTAGGCCAACATCCCCATACTGGAGGAGTAGGTCCAGGCCAGGGGCCCCACACTGTTCCCTCATCAACCAAAGCCCAACCCTACCACAGCTTTCTGAGACAACAGGCTTTTGGTGTCGGCAGGACTGTGCGGTGTCTGCCACAGGCTCAGCCTCCTTTCTGTCCCATTCACTACCATCCCTCTAGCACAATCCCTTTATTTAAGCTCTGACCCACCTAGAGGGGCTTTGCACCTGACGTAGGAGAGGGCTACCTGCGGGTCCCAAAGTAATTGGCTGGGCCTCTCAGAGCATCGGTGAGCACAGCCCCCAGTCCCAGGCAACAAGGCCCTCCCAGATGCTGCCACCCACAAAAGCACATGTCAAAGAACACTGCCAAGGCATCAGGACTGCCATATTCCGAGCCTCCTGAGAACCATCTCCGGAGATCACAAAAGACGAGGAATCGGTTTCAGACGTAGCGTGAGGCGCTTGCCTCTCTACGGATGGTTCCGGCCTGTCATTTTCCTTCACGTCATTGACTGAAATCACAGGCAGACTTCAGATTGCTTTGGCCCAATCTGCTCAGTTATCAGCACTAAGGAAGGAAGCAAAGAAGGGCAGGCCTCTGCTCCAGGTCCGAAGATGTGTAATCCAAGTGGGCATCATGGCCACTGGGCAGAGGACTAGAGGACCATAGTCTTGAGTAACGCTCACAACTCCCAGCTGAGGAGCAGGGTGACAACCTGTATAAGACCAAGGCTAGGCAATAGTGGGATTGTGTGTGTGTGTGTGTGTGTGTGTGTGTGTGTGTGTGTGTGTGTGTACACTGTGAGTATGTGCATGCAGAGGCCCAAGGAGGGTGGCCATTGAGTGTCTTCCTCTATTGAACACCGCTTTATTGTTTGAGACAAGGTTTCTCACTAAACAAACTCTTCACTGTGGATGAGCCTGGCTGGCCAGTTAGCCCCTGGGCCCACCCTTCAATGCTGGGGTTACAGGGCAGACGTGACTGGCTTTTATGTGCTTTTACAGCGAGGGGTCTCATTCACTAAGCCATCTCTCCAGCCCCTTCACCTCCATTTTAAGATGAGGAACTGAAATGGGCCTAGTGATGAGGACCCGTGTCCTTGTAACCACCCCTCTGCTCCCCACGGCTCAACACAGAAACCACTCCACACGGAGTCAGTGCTCTGCGCCATCCCCTATATTTTCCTCAGAAGGTGAGAACTTAAGCCAGATATCCCGGAATTGCCTGTGGAATCGCCCATATGTTCATTTTTTGCTTCAGTTACCTCACTAATTGAGGCAAAGGTGCCGAGAGTTTTGACATTAAGTATCTGAGTAATTGCCTTATTGCTTTTTTTCACTTCCTGTGCTTAGCCTCAGCCTTTCAGGCCTTTGAAAACCCAACTCTATTTGGGGGGTCGGGGGAGGGAGATACAAACTTCAGTTTCTAACTTGCTTTCCCAAAATACTTGATGCCTTAAGCTTTGAGTGATAAGTTAACTGCCTGACAAAATTCTCTAACTGGTCTGCTTATCAGGCTTGAAAACAAGCCTTGGCCTGGTTTTCAAGCCTGATATAAATCTGTAACAGTCCATGGGAAGCGCTGAGTGAGAAGCCCAGTGCCCCCCACTGCCAGACTATCATTGGCTGTTACCATGCCTGTGGTTTGTGTTTAGTGACATATGGGCTTTGTCTATTGTCTTCTCTGGTCTGGTCCATAACATGTAGGTTCTAGAGAAAAGCTTCTTTCTTGTCTCGTCTGGAAATCAGGCTCCATGAAGCGCATCAGACATGAGCTACTATCCCATCAGCTCCAAACCAGGAAAAGATGAAGTCATTTTAATGTCTTCTCTATGTCAGCTGTGAAAAGTATCTTTACACTCTTATTTAAAAAAAAAAAACACAAACAACAACAACAACAAAAAAAACCCACTTTTCAGACCCACCTTAATATCCCTGTTCTCAAACAGGAAAAAAAAAATCAGAGGAAAATGTTACTTTTAAAAGGAGACCTTTTAATGGCTCTAAAATGTTTGATTTTAACTAACAAACAAACAATTTCAAATAACAAAAATAAGGTCTTTTTTTTTTCTTTATAATTTTAAAACGTTCTATCTTTTGGGCCCTGAGTACACAAAGAAAGTGTAGCAGGATGATCCATGCCAGAAAGTGTAGAGCACGCCTGCCTGGGCATGTACTCCTGGACACGCTGCCACAGGCACAGTGGGACAGGACTAGGCAGATCCAACCCCAGCCTCTTTGCCATGAAGAAGCACAGACACTCCTGGGCTCCGTATAAATCTCCAAGCCCACCTTCAGGCCATCTCCAGGGGATCCTTAGTGTGTGCCTTGCACTCACTAACCAAGTTGCAATACTCATGCTCCAACATCCTATTGAGTCTCTTACAGACAGTTCAGGCTCAGCTGAATCCTGCAGGTTTGGCCCTCATAACCAGGAAGCACTGGTCTTGCAAAGTTCAAGTTCATCCCAAAAGCTTTCAGGGCTCCCTTCCCACTGGCAGCAGGTACAGTGGACTACAAGCAGAGACACCATGGCAGGGTCACACAGAAGAATCCATCAGGACAGCAAGGCCACTGAGCATAAAAGGGTGACACAGTAGGAGAAATGTGACCAAGAAGAGCAGATGGCCTGGAGAAGGCTGAAGTGGACTAGGGACCCAAGCTGACAGTTTCAGGCAGCAGAAATAGACATCATTGGCTTTAAACAGAGAGGTAGGCACAGACGCACAAACGGAACAGCACTCCTTCACAAACTCCCTTCACACATGCACACAGAGGCCAGCCTGAAACCAGCGCATGCCCAGATAGCACTCCTTCACAAACTCCCTTCACACATGCACACAGAGGCCAGCCTGAAACCAGCGCGTGCCCAGATGGCCAGCTTGTCCTCGCCAGAGCAGACTCCAATCTTCTTGAGGAGGAACACAAATTTCTATCATACAACCTGACACCCGATGTCAGCATTTCTTGCCCAAGGGACTGAGCCATCAGGATTTAGAAGTGAGTGTGCATTAAATGTGGAATACACCAGGGTGAGAAGTCACCCAAAATAAGTATTCCCCTGAATTTGAAGTCCAACTATTGCTCACTTTAAGACTTTGGACAGACAAATGGCCTTGCCTGCATCCCCAAGGCGCATGAAATGGTGACATGGCCCCTGTGCTCCAGGACAAAGTAACGAGAATGGTTGGAAGAAACTTTGTAAAGAAAAAAAAAAGCCAATGAACTGAACAAAACTAATCTCAGAATGACAAATATGTATTTTCCTCTCATGTGATACCTAGATTTGTATATAGATTAAGTAAAATACACCATATATTATATGGCATGGAAGTAGACTCAAACCTGTCTAGGCCAACAAAAGGGACTAACTGGGGAGAGGTGAGACAAGAGAGTTGGGGGCCTAGGGGAACATGCTCAACACACAGTACCTAAGTCCCACAGGACCACATACAGTGACATTGTTTACATTAACAACTAAAAAGTAAACACCCAGCTTGGGGGTGGGTGTCCTCAACAGAGGTGGGGACATGCCTGGAGAGAAGTGGCAGGGAGGGCAAGGCTTCAACTTGGCCAGAGTGCCCCCTTTTTGGACAATGAACACAATGGGCAAGACTGCCACAACCAGCCAGAGCCCAAGAGACCCACCTGAGCAACCAGGGGTCCTCGGGGGTGGTCATCTCCAAACACCCCTCCCAGGTGATAGAGACAATGGGCAACAGAGGGTTCCCTCCCTGCTTCAAACTCCCTGCTGGAATTCCAGTAATACAGGATGCTCTTCACAGCAGTTCTTTCTGTCCAACAGAACCTGAGTATAAGCCCCAGGAACAGTTCATTCTCATGTGTTATTCAACCCAACATCTTCAAGATGTCACCGTTTCCATACATCTTCCTATAGAAGTTGTTAATGAAAAATTCTCATTTTTAGCATGTCCCATTTTGAGGTGCTAAATTCCCATCTGACCTGAGAGTAAAAAACTGATCTGTACTGATTTTATAATATAATTTTATAGGAGTTATGTGCCCAAGCTGCTCCAAATACTCTTTTAAAAAAATCTTTCAGCACTGGCATTGAAAATCTGCTTTTAAATTTAAATTAAGTGAAATTAGGAGAAGTTAAAAGAAAAATAAAAATCTCATTTCTTGGGCTTTTCTGGTCACATCACAAGTGCCTGCTGGCCACATGGTGTCACCAGGGTGGATCATGCAGGTAGCTGGTGCAGGTGGACAGACAGCATGTCCAGCATCACAGAAATGTTAGGGCTGCTGGAGCTGTGATCCCTGGAAGGCGAGGTCAGAGCCTCACATCTCACTCCCTCCTTGCAAGCCTGCCAACCAGAAGGCATTGGGAAGTCACTTCCCAGAGCTGCCATAAGACTCTGTGCAATGCATGTCCTGGTAGATGACCCCCTGTGGCTGGGGTCGTGCAGGTAGGTAACAGCCTACCTAGGTATGACAGCTCCAACCCCTCTCCTCTCCCATCTCCTGAAGACCTTGTATGATTGAACCACTGGGTATATATAGCAGCCCCAGGCTCTTCTCTCAGCAGGGAAAACTACAGGCTAGCTTCTAAATCAAACACTTCCATCTCGAAGATTAGCCGTGAGACTTTACTCCAATGTAGGTGCATACCCCAGAACATCAAGACCAAAATGCTGGTTCTGAACCCTTCTCAGAGGGACCGATCCCCATAGCCCAAACCTAAACACAGACGACTTTCCCGTGAAGGGTGAGTGTGGGATGCAGAGCCCCATTGGGATGGGGGAATCTTTCAGGTCACCCACCATAAGAATTCTCTCCCCTGTCCATCAGTCCAGTAATCATCCCTCGGAAACTTATTTTTTGGGAAGTTCAGGCGGGGCACAGAGGGAGTCCTCTCTCATGTACCCTTATGCAGCCTCTTACCTCATTTTTTAGAATAACACACTGCAGATGGGCCTGTCTTGATCCCTTGAAGGGCTGGCAGAATCTCCTCAAGCTCACCCCAGGTGAGCCATCTACCCCACTACACAAGCCCATCAGAGACACCTTCCAGGTTTACCAAAAGACACAAGCTGGACCAGCCCGAGCTCTGTTTGTAATGCTCCAAACTGTAAATCTCCCAGTGTCAACCCACAGTGGAGTGGACGAATGTAACCCAACTACAAAAATGAACAAGTACCATCAGGGAAAATCTCATAAATGTCGAACAAAAGAGACCGAACATAAAGGAAAATAAACCGCATGATCCCACTGCCATGAAGTCCAAGATCCAAGCAAAAAAGATCAAGGCTGTGGAAGTGAGGAAAGACGTTTCCCATGGGCAGGGTGGGGAGGTGGTTAGTGACCTATATGGCAGGGTCAGGGACTTCTATGTTGCTATTCATACTCCTCCTGGTTGTCCCTGGGGAAGCTATTTGTTAACATCCTTCAGGCTCTACATTTATGGCAGATATTTTTGATGTATGTTGCACTCCAACTTAAAAACAGTCCATAAGCTCATGGCTGTAATCTCAGAACTCAGGAGGGAACTGCAGGATTAGGAGTTCAAGGCCAGCCTGGGCTACACGAGGCCCTGTCTCAAAAAAGTAAAATAAAATAAAACAAATAAAAAAGAAAGAAAGAGAGAGAGAGAGAGAGAGAGAGAGAGAGAGAGAGAAGGAGGGAGAGAGAGAGAGAGAGAGAGAGAGAGAGAGAGAAAGAAAGAAAGAAAGAAAGAAAGAAAGAAAGAAAGAAAGAAAGAAAGAAAGAAAGAAAGAAAAGTAAAACTAGTTCATAACATTAGTTTAATGGGTAGAGTTAAGTTTCCATGAATGGGGTGGAGAGGATACAATGGGCCATTCCCTAACAGCCTAGCCCTTGCACACCTTCATCACTAAGGTGAGTGTTCTTCCATCAGACCATTGCCTTTTCCTTTCAGAGGTGCCAAACCGAACTTCCGCTCTCCATACATTTTTAAGTGGTTAGCAGCATTCATAAGAACCTGGGGCTTATTTTATGATCCGGCATGCAGTCAGATGGCTAATGACCTCCAGGTGCCAAGGTCTTAAATGGATCCTCTCTGGTGAAGATAGCCAGGGAGTTACAAGCCTTGCTCCACTCAGTGGCCGCTGGCAGACGGGGGCAAGTCAGGAGAGAAATCTTAGGTGGGTATTGAAAGGAATGCCACCCACATACCTTCTTCAGCATCTTTCCTTACAAAGCTTTCTAGGACAGAAGCCAGAACTGGTCCTGCTGCACCCCGAGAAAAGGACTTGCTGTTTTATCCCAGAATCCTCGGGTCACTGCACAAAGCCAGTATCCCCATGCAAGGAAAGTCTTCTAGTCTCTGGGCTGCCATAAAGTTTCTATTTTACAAGATGCTTCCAGGAAATGTCTCAAAGATGTTTGAAAATGATAGTCAAAGTAAATCTCTGGGACCCTGAGTGCTGGCCAAGGAAGCCCAGCTCCATCAGAGACCGTGAACAGGTGAATGAGCCACTGTACTGAGAGAGGCAGAATGCTAAGGCAGTCAGTGAAGAGCGTGAGACAAGGAAACAGGGCTGGAGAGATGGCCCAGCTGTTTAGAGAACTGGCTTCTCTTCCAGAAGCAGTTCAAGTTACAGGCAACTCACAACTGTCTGTAACTCCAGTTCCAGGGGATCCTACACCTTCATACAGACATACATGTCAGCAAAACATCCACACACAGGAAATGATCATTTTTAAAACTATAAGTAAAATGGCCCATTTGGGGGGAAAAACATCAATCCAGTCCCAGGGAACAGGATTCTAGCATATTCTAAAGTTTAGAAGAGCCACAGATCCATCAGCCATGCTGACATTTTGATTTCTTCCCTGGTGAGTCCCTGATACCAACACCATGCTCACAGAATACCTGCAGACCTGCCTTCGAGGGGTCTTCCAGGTCCTATCCTGCACTTGCCTCTGGACTCAGGGCTTCAGAGCCCTAGGCTCCCCTCCAGGTTTTTCCACTGCAGTCTGGAGGTCAGGACGCTACCCACCAGCCTTCCCAGACTGGGCTCGCTGGACTCACTTAACACACCACTTAGCAGTTTCCCACCATGCCCCTCGCTGCTATTGAAACCAGAAGGTCACTTGGTTCACTCCCAAGCTCAAAGTTCTTGTGAGGGTAGGACCCAGGTGCACACCTCTATAATAAGGTATCCTGCCACCTGCCTCTGAGGGCTGGAGAAACTGACTTACGTTGAGCTATGAAAAACACAGGCCACAATGTCCAAACACCACAGCTTGGTTTTTCTTTTATCTCCACAGCTCGCTTCCATCTGAGGACATTGTCCAGCATGCTGAGTCCAAGGCACTAACAGGGATCTACTACCTGGCTCTTTCATTCATGGACTGATTCTCCCGAGTGCCATTGCACCAGGCTCTGGGCACAGTGGGCAAACACAACAGAAGGGTTGCTGCCCCATTCAAAAGCTGCTGATGCTATACAGAGGGCAGAATTGGCTTGGGCACATTCGTCTTTCCTGTTTCCCTCATTCGCTCTTTCTCCTTTTTTTTATTCATTTATTTTTAATTTGCCAATTAAGTTTCTCTCCAATATCTTTAAACCAGACTTATTCAAGGAGAGCAGGATCTCACGTTGGGTAACAAGAGAGCATCATAGATTTTTAATCCTATTATTCTCCTTTTTAAAGTAAAAACAGTGATTGTGGCTGTCTTAACAGGATAAACAAAACCAGCTTTCGCTTGAACACATAAGCTCAGTGTTTGTCATTCAGTGACTATGTTAAACACTGCTTCAGTGCTCCGTGGTCCATGAGAATCTAATTCCAGACAAGCAGGTATAGCCAACTTCCCCTCCCTGCACCCCAGCACACCTGGCTGCCCGCCACACTCTCTCCCCATCCAGGAGGCATAAAAGACAGCCAGTTTCTTTCAAGTGTCATAGCCCCATTCAGATTCACCAACTTGTGACCATGCAGAGTGAGAGCATAGTCCTGGCTGGCTGGGGACTCACAAGTCCAGTGGCCTTGGTACACACTGAGGACAAAAGGTGGTGACCACGGAGGCCATATGCATCACTATCCCATGACCCAGCTCTGAGGGTGCTTGGTATGGGTAGCTCTTCGAGGCCATATGCATCACTATCCCATGACCCAGCTCTGAGGGAGCATGGTGTGAGTAGCTCTCCCTGTGTAAATCTGAGACCCTCAGCTCCCCCAACCAATGTTTAGGTGATTTTAATCCTGTTCAAGATTCCTGTTTCCAACTGAAAACCCTTTAAAGTCTGAGCTGTCCTGGGATGGGAGTGTTCTTCTCTGGCAGACAGGCCTTGACACTGTTCTCACTCTCTTAGTTTCCAAAAATAGGGTACCTACCACACCTGGACCAGTCTAGGATCCTCGTGCTGAAAGAGAACAAAGCCTTGACAAAAAGTGGGTAGGTTCTTTCCTAGCTCTGCAGTCACTTGCTCCAGAGGAGAGAGACCCTCCACAGCTCCTTTCCTCTCCAAAATGCGCTGTCCTTCTTGGGAGCCCCCTGACTTTGCAGGTTGGCATTCTTCACAGTGATTAGGGTGACCTATGGTGGCCTTTGAAATCCTAGGCTCTCTCCAAAGACATTCCACTCAGCTACAAAGGACAGCGCCCAAGCAGAAAATATCAGAGAAGAGCCAAGAAGAAAGAGGAGATGGACTCCCCCTCTTAGGATTGAGACATGGAGGCAAAAAGCCAGGAAGAGAAGTTCATGCTAGCCATTCACAGCACTGGATAAACACACACAGCTTGTCAGCCTGTTTTCATCATGCAGAGCACAAGGATTCACACACACACACACACACACACACACACACACACACACACACACACACGCAAGCACATGCACACTCTAGAAGAAATACATATTCATATTTTGTCTTATCAAGGCAGAGCTGTGAAGATAGTGAGCTCCATTAGATATCTAGGTCCCTGTCCCTGCTCAGAGTCCTGATGCATGGAATCTGACAGCCACATGAAACCCAGCTCTGATTAGAAAAATCAAGATATGTCACTTCAGTTCCTCAAGCATGCCAAGACAGGCACCCTGTGTCCCCAGCAAGGCACCCAGCCAGACTCCTCAGAGTACTGGAAAGGCAGCACATCTCTGCCATCTGGACATTTACAGGCATTTGCTCCCCCAGTAAGTCCTACATCAGGCACCAGGTTCGGTATCATGCAGGTTTCCAGGGCCAGCTGCATGGACAAGGATTCAGCGGTCACACGGTCACATTTATAAAGTTAATCTATGCTCAAACCCTCTGCATACTTGATTTAATGCTCTGCTGGCCCCATTTTGAAGTTCTTAATTTTTTAATATGGGGTACATATGAATATGTTGAATTGGAGCCTGTAAATTACACTGCCAGTCTAGAGATTCATAGAGTTTAATAATGAAAGCAGGGCATGTAACTCAGTTTGGAATGAGAACGGCCCCCATACACTCATATGTTTAAATACTTGGTCCCCAGTTGATGGAACTATTTGAGAAGGGATGGAAGATGTGGCCTTGTGGAGGTGTGTCACTGGCGCCAGGCTTTGAGGTTTCAAAAGACTAGTGATATTCCCAGTGTGTTGCTTTCTCTGCCTCCTCCTTACAAATCAAGATATGAGCTCTCAGCTACTCCTGCCATTATGCCCTTGCTCCACCATCAGGCACTCTAACCCTCTGAAGCTGTAAGCCCCAAATTAAATGCTTTGCTTTACAAGTTGCTTTGGTCATGTGTTTCATCATGATAGAAAAGTTACCAAGACAGGTGGTAAGAATGCTTGTCTAGTGTACACAAAGCCTTGGACTCAGTCCTCAGCATCACGTAAATCAAGTGTGGTGGCACATATCTACAACCCCAGCACTCATGAGTAAAGACGGGATGATCAGAAATTCAAGGTCATCCTTGGCTACATATTTAGTTTAAGGATAGCCCAGAATATATGAGACACTGTCTCAAAAAAAAAAAAAATTAAAACAACAATGAGGATCAAATGGAGAGAGGAAAACATGCCTAGGAATCCCTTCCTATGCATTAGAGATGATGATTACAGTCATTCAGAAAATTACATTCTGCCTCTCAGATTTGGGATCATCACTGGGACCTTTCTAGAAGTGCTTGGGAATTCAGACCAGAATGGTCCCTCTCCTGGGAGGAGCTAGCAGAAGCCTGTTTATCACGACTCCAATCTCAGGACCAGCTCCCATGCAGCTCTGCCTGACAATTTAGCCAACACTAGGCCCTTTAATTTATCGCACTAATGTGGTTAGACGCTGGTCCCCAGAGTCAGGGCCATCTCACAGGCACTGAAGAGAGGCCATGGAGGAAATTTATGAGCCAAGGCTTATCCCTCACAGCCTCTATAAATGGGAAAATCTTTACTTTCGGGGAGTGATGTGTTTAGTCCCCAACCAGAAGAGAAAATTAAGTCCTTCACCCAGTGCTCTGCACTGTTGGTTTTTACAGCTTGTCCCCAAGCCTAGGCAGCTTAAACACCATTTATAAACAGGCTTCATTTTAACCTTCCTCGGTAGAGAATGCAAAATCCAATTAGGTATATGCAGATAAAGTTCCCACATTCCATTCTAGTGGCATGTCACCATTAATGGTACCCATGACAGGGAGAGAGAGGGATATACATGCATCATTTGGGTCTTGAGTCCTGAGCATACTTGGGAGTGCTGGGCTGGCTTAGGATTTTGCATCTTGAAATCAATTTGTAGGTAACCTAATTAAAACACGTCAATACATAATTCAATGGGAACTAAGGCTTCTATACACTGGATAGGACTACAGAAATCTCTCTACATTAAAGTGCCTTCAAGGAGCAGGATAGGGATTTTCTTGCTCCTTTGAGGGTCCCCAGCTCTACCAATATAGCCATTTCACCAGGAAAACCAACTGCACTTAAATTAAGAGACATGACAGATCTCAGACTAGCCCATCTCAGAGCTGGGAGGCCAAAGATGCTCAGAGCAGTCAGGTCAAGTATGTAGGTCTGATTCAAGGACTAAGCCCTAACAGGCTGCAAAGCAGTCTCTGATTCAGACGACCTGAGTTCAAGTCCCAACTCTACCACTGAGTTGCAGGAATTTGAACTGTGAAATGGGGGCACTGGGCTATTAAGCCTATCTCCTCAAAGGCTGCCAAGAATATTAAGTGAAAGCAGCTCATATTAGTCCCCTATGCATGCTGGTTACTGTGAACATATCTCAATATCTCCAGATCTCTGTCCTATGTTCCATTATACCTACCTGAGCTGAACCATCATCCCTTGTCTCCAAGAATTTCTCAAACCCAGATAAGAAGGCTCTCTCAGTACACTCTTCAGGAATAGGAACTCATAGAGTACCATGTGGCCTCCAGAATTCGGGAGATACATTAAAGTGGCTCTTCTAGGATTTATTGACCTGACGGAAACTAATGTCATTGACTGCCAATTGGAAAAGATCCAAAAATCATCTAAAAGATAAACGACAGGGCTGAAATTCACTAAATCCTAAAATGCTTCCAACGTGCTGTGGATCCCTGAGTTTAATAACATCAGAAGGCACAGAATGCAGCCTGCAGCTTAGTTAATGAGATTGGGCCAGCCTCAATTTCCTGGCTTTTATGGGGTCCCAGGGTCACAGATGATGCTATCATGGTAGGAAGCTGGGCGAAGGGTACCATAGGAACACTGCAACTTCCTGCATGTCTAAAAGTACTTCAAAATAAAAAGTTAAAAATATGAGGCAGCGTTAGAAGTGGGGAAAGATTAAGGGGGCCCTTGGCAGGTTTTCAGCCTGTCAAGACAGCTTCCAGACAGTTGGGTTCAGCCTTGGAAAGGAGAGATGGTGGGTGAACATCTGGAATAATTCTAAATCAAGGTATGCTGAAAAAAAAAAAGAAAAGAAAATGATTTTTCTTTTCTCACCATTTACTAAAATACAAGGAAGTTTATATTTTAATTTATAAAATGTTTATACACAACTTAAAAAATTAATCATAAGCAATAGGAAACAAATCTGTATATTGCCACATGATAAATATTTATTGGCAAAACTATAATGTGATAGTCATAAGGACTTCCAAGGAGGACTGGGGGAGAGGTAACACACAGAAAGAGACAAGAATAATCTACTGAGGACCCGCCGGTTTGCCTGCAGGGCAGAAAGGCTGGGGTTAGTATGTCATCAGTGCAGATCAACTACATGGTGTTGGTAGCAGCCCAGCTATGGACAAGGTCCAGCGTTTCCTGACAGAGGACCCAGGGAAATACAGTATTGTCCCATGGTGACACAATTCCCCCATGGGTGGCATCAGGGCATGAAACGGGGAGCAGCCTAGGGGTCTACTACCTCGGAGGCAGCAAAACAGCAGTAGCAAAAGGAAAACCCATGGCAGGAACCTCAAAAGAAACATCTGGAAGCAGCAATGACAAAGAGCAAGGACTAGTCAAGTTCTGGGAAGAGGGCAGGGCAAGAAAGTGTTGGTCATTGGGATAATTGGGCCGATGTGCACGTTTCCGGTGCCTAGTTCCTGTCCCAATTACCACTGGACTCAAGTTAGCAGCCATGCTCACCTTTGGACTCCGTGCTTATTTTGGTATTGTTTTCAGGAGTCTGGTTCCAGATGTCCACCCTGGCTTCCCTCTCTAGCTCCTGTTCACAAGCCAACCACTGCAAGAGAGACGGGGCTGCTGGTGTATTTTTCATCTCTCTTTCTCTCTCTCTGATTTCTGAACCTCGAAGCAGCTGCTGGCAGCAAGGCTCAGATGGGTGTTCATCCCCCAACGGAGGAAACTTGCAAGTGATAATTTGGAGTTAAACTAAGTGTTCTTAGGAAGGGGGATAAAGGGACCGGCCAGGCCCCTCGTCTCAGCAGGTCTCCCAGCTATACAGGCAGCGAGCAGGGTGAGGACCGAACAGGTGGGAAGGACTGCAGCCAGCCTAGCACTGTGGGTCAAGGCTCTCAATTCCCCAAGACACTCCCACCCACTCTTGCCTGCCTTCTTTCCACCCATCAGCCTGTCTATCCATTCACCCGGCTCTCCAACCCTCTCCTTCCAATAGGAGGAAGACTCACTTCCTGTTTCGAAGGGCCTGAGCGGCAGAGACAAAACACAGGCAAGTGTGTGCCTGTCAGCCACTGTCACAAATGACACTCAAGACTCTAGCCTGGCTGCACACACACACACACACACACACACACCCGTTGCTGAACAAGAGAAGGTGAGCTGCATCTAGGAACTCTGAACATGAGACATAAAGACAGTCACAGACACTAAGTGACAAGTGAGTCATTGCCACAATCGCCATTCTGATTACCTATCCCTCATCTTCAATGGGAAAGAACTAGAAATACTCCTCAGAGGATGATTGTAATCACTGCCAAGTTCCAAAGAGTGCTTCCTAGCTAAAGAGCTGGACACACATGGCTCTACACACATATGTGCGTGCACGTGTGCACCCTATACACACAGACGCCTCCAACAATCTAATGCAATCAAGCTAATAGGAAACCACAGGAAGTCCGTGTCTTTCAAAACCCTATGGGGTTTTCTAGTGCAGCACCCCTGATTTAGAGTCCCTAACTTTCCTCCAAATTTCACCTCTTCATACAGTTGTGAAGGCCCTTTAGTTGGGCTGCTAGGGACAACAGCATGCTAGAGCTAGGCCGGTTAATTTGGGAGAGGAGAATGAACAGTGTTCCAACTCATCTTTCTTTCACCTCCATCTTCCTCGTGTACCTTTTCCTGAGTGACCTTGGCTGGACCCCTGAGGCAGGGCCCCCAGTCTGGTCTATTCTCTCTACCTCCTAGTCCACCATGGTGTGAACAGTATCTTCCTCATCCTCCCAGTTCCACCGAGCTTTCCTTTAGGAGAGAAAGCAGCACCCTTCTGCTCCCTCACCTTAGGGACTGATGGCAGCTTCTCATCTACCCTTGTGTCCTGTTGCATCCCAGACGACCTCTCCTCCAGCATCTCTCTAATACAACTCCAGAGATGTCAAGGTTTGAGAGTTTGAACTAAGTTCAGAACAGGAAGAAGCCAGATGGCTCTCTATTGGGCAGTGGGGTCCTTCTTGGCTCCCTGACCCATAATCCTCCATTTCCCCACCATAGTGGATTCTGTCAGCATAGCCACATCATTCAAATCATTAAATAAAGGCTTCTCCTTCTGTACACTGTTTCCTACCTCTCAGAACACTGGAAAGTTCTGCAGAGCTGAGGAGCACCTCTGGGGTTGACTCTCTGCTCTCTGTGCATCTCCATGCATACGTGGGCAGAGCAGGCATCTGACTTTCTGGTTTCCTGAAGTCAGCTTTGGCCATGTGGCTGTCTTGTTTGCTGGTCTGGGTGGCAAAGGGCCAGTTCGGAGCTCCCCAGCATCCTCCTGAGCCACTTCGTGGGGACTAGGCAGAAGAACTCTCCTAAACAGCGAGACCATCCCAGCCACAAAACACATACATCCACCACAGTGGAGCTCAAGAGAGACTTGGAAACAGAGCATCTGAAAGGCTGGCCTGGGGACACAGCCAGACCCCCAGGACTGCACACTCTTGTCCATTGCCAACTCCAGCCAGGGAGGCCTCCAACTTGGCCCCAGTGGAGTTTTTTCACATGCTCTAGCCCAGCACAATTCTTTAAAACACAACTTCTTAATGTCTCCTGGAGACACAATCACAGCCCCTTGTTTATAGACTTGGCCAGATCAGATAAAATTTCATTCTCTGAATTGGTTCCTAATTTAATTACTCCCCCAGATCAGCAGCAGCAGCAGCCTCTCACTGCCGTGGGGAAAGAGAATGAGAAAGCCACTGGCACCACCATCTGCAGCTCTTGTCCGTTTCTGGTGAAGATGAGACTCTCCCGGGCCTTCACTAGGTTAGGGTGGGCCGAGGCAAGGCAGTCACCATCTGGCCACCCACCCTCACCTACTCCCCAGGCCAGTCAAGAAAGCAGCCTAGGGTTTGACAAAGAATTTGGAATATAGAGCAACTGAATTGTAACTCACAAACCTAGATTCAATCCTGGCTCCGTGTGTGACCCCTCTTGGGCCTCAGTTTCCATCTATAAAGAAGACCTGAACCTTATTCCGCACAGGTCCTTTCAACTCAACAATTCAGACTCTTCAGTACCTCATCCAGCATTACAATGAGCAAGGCCAAGACCTCATCTATAAACCAAGACTTCTCTAGGGCCGGGGAAAGAAAAATAAATAAATCCTGTTGTTAGGAGAAAGTAAAAATATCTTAAAACAAAACAAAACGTAACCCTAGAAATGGAAATACATTCACGTGAAAAAGCCTAGACAGAAAAGTTTACAGTAACGATGCTCCTGAGAGCCAAAATGTGGAGACAATGGGAATAGCTACCAAGGGACAGTTGGGTAAATAGAACTGTGGTCAGTCCACCCCACAGAATATTATCTGGCCCTGAGAAGAATGGACTTCATATGTTACAACGTGAATAACACAGAGTGAAAGAAGCCATCCACAGAATACCACATTCTTCATGACTCTGTGCATACAGAAGCCCAGAACTGAGAACAGATTGATAGAGACCAAAAATTGAGTTGTGGCTGTTCAGGACTGGGAGGGCGGGTAAGCAAAAGGGTACAGGCTTTCTTGCTCAGTGGACAAAACGCCACTTTGCTTTGCTGATGTCATGCACATACCTACAGATATACAGAAAACAATAAATTATATACTTCCAACGGGTATTAGCATGTGGGACTTGTCAACTTGACTACACTTAGAATCACCATGGAAGCACACCTGTGCTGTGGCTATGAGTGTCTCCTGGAAGATTTAACTAGATCAGGAAGACCCACCCTGAATGTGGGTGGAACCATCCCCGCAGGCTCAGGTCCCTGACTGAATATAAAGGAGAAGCAAGCTGAGTGCCCGCATTTGTCCCTGTCTGTTCCTGGATGCGGATCCGATGTGCCCAGCTGCCTGGTGTTCCCGTTACCATGCCTTTCCCACGACGGTGAGTTGCACCCTCCAACTGTGGCCAAAATAAACCCTTCCTTCTTACTTTTCTCTGATATTTTTGTTACAACAATGAGAAAAGTAACTAACAAGGTGTGTAATATGGCAAAAAAAAAAAAAAAAAAAGCTGCTTTTAAAAGAAAATGTTGAATGAGGTTTCTTTTTTAAGGCCTGTTGTATGACTTTCAAAATCATCCAGATGAGAGCTATGTTATGCATATATGAATATGGGAGCCAGCCAGTTCCTAGGCCATCTGAAGGGGAAGCCCTGTGAATAGACAGGCCTTCCTCTTGTAAACCCCAAACCTGCTGACTGGAGAGTGAGCAGCCCTGCGGTTTTTCCATTGATTTGTTTGCAACAGCTGAAAGCAAATTTATCTTCCACCTCTCAAACAGCAAGGAGGCTTCCACCTGCTTTTTAATACCTCGTTTTTATTCTGAGCCAGATCATACACAGGGCAATGGATTGGTGGACTCCCCGTTGTTGGCTAGGGAGCAAATGTTTTTCCCTGCTTTGGCCTGACAGATAATTCTGAAGAGGGGATCCAAAGCACTAGCTTCTTTCTCTGGCTTCAAGTATTCCCGTGGCACCCCACCCCCGACTCCAGCACCTCACTAAAACGGTTATCAAGTGGGAATAAAATAGCTTCTCAGAGTAAGCACGATGCAAATGCCAGGCTGATACAGTTCTCATTAATGGGCACCCTTTCTTCCCTCCTCCTGTCTCCCTGATAACTTTCTTAGGCAAGTTCAGCACATCCTAGAAGCCGCTACCACCTCACTTTCAACACAACGTACTTCCATCACTGGACAGAGGTGGAACTGCCTGGAATATATTATCTGTATTAAAAGCTGTGACAGACAATGAGTACCACACCACTGTGAATCAAGCCAAATACAAACACACACACACAAGAATAGTGTTTCCTTAATTCAGTACCTAGAACATGCAAGATGTCCCTAGGGTCGTCACTCCTAAGCCTGGATAACATGTCCTTAGGGTGAGGTAGGTCACCTAAGGCGAGTCAAAGGGAAATGGGAAGTTCCATGCTTGGTAGTGGGTAACATAGAACTCTATTCTTCTGCCCTTGGGCCACTTCTCCATTCACTTCCTCTTCCATTTGGGGTTCAGCACCCCAGGATTGTTATGAAGGAACTGCTCCCAAGCAGGACAGCAGACATTCCTAGCCCCAGAACTCCATGCCCTTTGAGAGACCGAGATGAATTAGGAAGGATGGATCGTGATGCCTCAGAGAGTCCTTACCCTAAGCCAGTGTTCAGTGAATGGAGGAGAAGGCAGAGTCACCCAGCATAAGGTGCATGGGCCAGCTGGGAAGTAAGGACAATGGAGGCTTTCTGTTCCAACTCCAAAAGGAGACAGGGGTGGGTGGGCAGAGCCCTGAAAGTACCTCTCTAGGGTCCTCCCAGCTCCCCTTCATTTGCCCTTCACCCTGCAATGGGAAGGAGGCTGCTACACGGAGGGCCAGCTCCGGGTGTCCTGGCAGCCTAGACGGCCTCCGTTTCCCAAGTCTTCCCCATGTTATCCTCCAGGCCACAAGACTGTTACATGTTTGTGGTTGTGTGTTGCTACTGTTTGCAATGGTGCCTCACCATATTGACTAGTCTGATCTTGAGCTCCTGGGTTCAAGAAATCCACCCACCTCATCCTCCTAAGAGGTTGACACTTGTTTTCAAGGACTGAGGAAATGTCATGGGATTCATCAGTTTTCCTCATCGCTGCAGTAGAATGCCTGATAGAAGCAACTCAAGGGAGGGATTATCTGAGCTCTAGGTCCATTGTGGTAGGGAAGGCTGTATGGACAGGCAACTCTATCCAGCATCAGGAACTGACAGCACACTCTAGTCACATCTCAGGAGCCAACCAGCAAGCAGAGGACTAGGGGCAGAAAGACAGCCAGGCTATGATTATCTAGCTCTGTCCCTATGGTCACACAGCTGCCACTCAGACCCCATCTCCAAAAGTTCTACAACCTCCCAAAACAGTGCTGTCAGCTGGGGACCAAGTAGTCAAACAAATGAGCCTGTAGGGAACATTTCACACCCCAAACATAGCAGCCTACCTTCCTCTACATAAGCCCCTGGCCATCCCATAATGTAAAACGCATCCACTCAAACTTCAAAAGTCCCTGTAGTCTTATAGTTTCAATACTGTTCAAGTCCAAAGTATCTTCTACAACTCATGCACTCTCCTAACCATGAGTCCCTGTAAGAGCAAAAACCAGGTAACATGTCTTAAACCTACAATGGCATGAAATAAACATTTCCATTCCAACAGGAAAGAACAGGGGCACTGCAAGGGAAGATCGGTTCAAGGCGAGACCAAAACCCAGCAGGACAAGCAACAAACCCTGTAGCTTCACATCTATTACCCAAGAATTATGATGGAGTCATCTGGACTCTTAACAGGCTTGGGTAATCTCACCCTTAAAAGCCCTGTCACCTGTGACACATGTAGCCTCTTTGGCGTCACTTAGGTCTCACTCAGTGCTAGTCATGCTTCCCTTTTTCTGGTATGTAAACATCCCCAGGTCTGTTGCAACTTACGCTTCTTCATCTTCACAGCTTCATTTCATTCAGGAGCTCCACACTCAGAATGTTGCCTGTCCTTCACAGCTGTTTCCTGGAACACTGGTGCAAGCCTCCATGACCCCAGGGCTCTTGAATTCTGCATATTTGCCAAGCCAGCACAATTTGGACACAGCTAAATTCTGCCAAAAGCTCAAAATGAAGCCTGACTCCCTTGGACCTTTGGCTGCAGTGGCCCCAAAGGCCTGGATGAATAAACCTGGGAAAATACCTCCCTAGGCAATCCTGTTGGAAGAGGATACCCTGGAGGCTTTATCTTCTTAAGTGATTTATTTTCACTTGTTGGTTTACATTGCTACATTCCATAGGTGAGATCTTATCTTCAAGGCACCATTTCCATTGTCCTGCGGCAAGATCTGCCATCTTTAATGGCACTAATCTCTTTAATATTACAGTCTACTTTGTCTGGACCTGCCTTGTCCATGACCTTAAACATAATCGCAATCCTTTCCTTGCCAAACTGTACACTTTTCACATCTTTTTTCTCCACTTTGCTAAAAGCAGCGAGCACTAACCACGTCTCAGCCTGGCTGCTATTCTGTCTTCACATTATCTCCACCAACAACTTAGTCCGTTTCTATTTAATTCAGAATAAGGACAGAACGTGGCCAAATTTCTTGCCAGGATGCAACATAAACAATCTCCTGCCCAGTTCCCAGTAGAATCTTTTTTTTCCCTCTGAAACCTCATGAACCTGACCTTTACTGTCCACAGTTTTTATCAGTACTCTGATCTTCCAGACTCCCACCAGAATGACCTAATAAGTTCTGCTTAGAGGGATTTTCTGGCTTACAGCCCCAAACTCTTCCACATTTCTCCTGTAAACCAGTTCCAAAGACCTACAAACCACATGGTCAGGTTTATCACAACAACAATCCCATTCTCAACACTGATTTTCTAGTTAGAGTTCTCTCATTGTTATGACTAAATGCCTGACAAGCAACTTCAGGAAGAACTTGTTTGGGCTCATGGTTCAGGGGCTGCCACCCATCAAGGCAGGCAAGGCTTTCTCTGCAGATGTCAGGGCTTGTCACATCTTGGCTGCCAATCAGCAAGCACAACACTCAGGCCAGAATCAGAGACAGCCTAGAACCTCCAGCCCTACCTCCTTACATGCACCAGCTGGGCACCTCCTCCTGAAGGTTCTGCAGCCTCCCTATCAGCACCACTAGCTTGGAACCAAGTGTTCAGGCACACGAGTCTGGGGGGCACATTTCACACTCAGACTGAAGTATCACCAAAATACGCTTGATATGCTGGCTCCTTCAAACTGAGGCCACTTGAGAAAGATGACAGAGATAGAGGCTTTCTCTGACACTTTGTCTGCCAGGCGAGGGTCCTCTAGCAGAAGGTCAGTGCTAAGAGTCCCCTCCAGGCTCCCATTAGTGTGGAAAAACACCCACCCAAGCAGACGCACCTCTTCTGGTGGTTGTTCCTAAGATTGTGTTAGTTACCTGAGACTTTAGCTGCACAACACAGTCTTTGTTGATAGTGACAGTACCCTTACCCTCTTGTAATTTGTGGGGCCATCCCCCACAGAAGCCTCAAGCCCTACTGTTTTCTCTAGCTCAGGAAGACCTTCAGTCCTCCCTCCCCTCCTTCCCATGTTCTAGTTTGTGAGACTGCGATGTGTATATAAACAATGTTCCTCCTTCTGTCCATCTGTCTTAGGTCAGTTTAATTTGTAACCCAGCCAGGAGTCTAGATGTGATGGGAAGACATTTTTCACCCTGTTATGCTTTCCATCCAGGACTGATTCAGAGGAAGTCCCAGAAGTGACCTTCCCCCACGCAGGACAGATGATCTAGTCCAGTTCCCATCAGCCACTAGCCTTGAACCCAGAAAACAAGGCAGGCCAGAGAGGCAAGCAAACATTTGATAGATCTAGGCTAGTCTCCAGAGGACAAGTGAAAAGCCAAATTGCCCCCAAAGACAATGATGGAGGAAGTTGTCACACAGTCCCACACAGGTCAACACCAACCTGGCAATGGGTGCACAAGGGTACCAATATAATTCTCCTGGATGTCTTCCTAGAGCGATAAACAGCTCTGAAATGAAGTGTATGCTGAAAAGACATGGAGATCAACCGGGACCACCAGGCCAGCCCCTACCTAGATGAACAGAATACTGAACCAGAAATCAGAGTTAGATGATCCCATGGGGCCTGGGCCCAAAGTCTGCTACTGTTCCCTATAGCTCTGCAACTCAAAATACAGAAGGATCGGCAGTGTGTACTGAGACTCACCATCAGCAGCCCGGATTCATCAGGGCCACCACTTTCCTGGAGGCCTGGAGATCCCTCATGCACACAAAGTAAACACGGTCTGGTATGTGTACATTTGGAAGACTCTTTATATAAACAGGTTCACAAATTGGAGGAAAAAAAATCCTCTGTAGACCAATAGTCTGATTTGGGGTTTAGAAATTACAGTCACTGAAAATATACACTAGGACATACTTTAAATTTTTAATGTAAATATTTACATTCCAAACAAAGGAGCCTGGACTCTTCAGACAAGCTATATGCTCCGGGCACACACACTACTGGCCCCTGGCTCTTGCCTGAGCTGATGACTCCTGTTTATATTCTTGGAGCAGCAACCAAATTCCCATAACATTCTCCCCACGACTCTCAAGACACGAAAAAAGCAGGGACCGTTCTTAAAATAACCCCTCCAATATGATGCCAGGAGTCCAGGGTCATTACACCAGGCGCTTCCAACAAGTGTCAGCTCCTGGGTCATGACGCCAAATGCAGAACCTCTATCTTCTGGGCGTATACGAGTATCCTCGGGAGCCCAACTCTCAGCTAGATCTCTGTAAATGGATGCATGAATACAATCCACGGCAACCACTCTCATCTAGGGAGGTCCGACAATGAGAAAGTTACAAGGACTCCAGACAACCTCCTCGCTGCGAAGGGGCCCTCTAGGCCAGGCAAACAGACATCACCCAGAAAGCCAGAATATAGTACACATGGAAAGGGCTCAAACCTAAGAAAGACAACAGAGTGGACCTGTAGAAGGAGGAGCACTGCATGTGGATGGGATAAAGAGGCATATGACCGTGACTGTCTGGGCTTCCTAATAGCAGGGATGCCAAGGTGAGGGTTGGGACACAAGGAAGGATGAGCAGGTGCAGGGGCTCCCCTTCTCAGTGGCTAGGGGACTCGAGTGCAGCCAAGTCTCGGCTGGCTGGCCCGGGAACTTGGCACAAAGACAGAACTCCACCTGGCCGTAACGTGCAAGCCAGCGGCAGGCACGCTGTATGCCAATAGTCCCAGCACTTGGAAGACTGACACAGCACAGCACTTAAGTCCATCAGTTTAAGACCAACCTCAGCTACATAGCAAGACGGAAAAGGAGAAAAGGGTCGGGGAGGGGGTCCACTGCCAGTTGAGGGACCAAGAGAGAAGGAAAGAAAAGATCTCTGGCTAGCAGTCAGCCATTACCTCCATCCGAGTGAACTGCATTCAGGTTAGAATGCAGCCTTGAAGTCCGCGGTCACTCCCCAGAACAAGAAGGGAGAGAAAGATATGCTTCTTGAACTTAAAACCTGATAACCTCCCAAAGCAGAAAATAACACAGAATTGATACATCACATACACACTGCGGCCACCCTGCCCACCTCATGCCCAAGAGATGACACAGACCAACCTGTTGCTGGATAATTGATCACACTGTGAACCCCAAGACTGCATTAATTAAATAAAATCAACCTTGGATCAATAGGTGGAGCCAACAACTAGTTAACAGGAAGTAGCCATAGAGAGTTAGAGGGAGTCTGGAAAATGGAGAGAGTCATGCACAGGAAGAAGTGAGAAGGGACTTTTGAGTTTGGTGGCCTTTTTAGTTTAGGATGGCCCAAGGGAAGCTCTCTCGCTGGGCAGTTGGCTAAGAAGGAAGATCAACTGGTTGCTTCTTGGCCTCTCAGAGCTAGCAAGTTTTTACCCCAGTAGCTGACTCCCGAATTTTTATAGGTAAAATAGAATGATAGAGACTTAGTTTAAAATTACATTTGGCTGCAGAGGCAGAGGCGGTTCCGGCAGGATGCAAAGTCCCGGCGGGCCTCGGCCTGAGCAGTGGGGCAGTGACTGCGGAGCTGCAGACAGTAGCTGAAACAGCAGTGGATTCAGGTGCAGCCACCGACCCAATGATGAAACACCAACCCTTCACCATGGGCCAGACACTAGGCTCAGCACTTTGCTCCTGCCAGATAGAGAGAGCAGCATGTGGGACCTCTCCACTGTCTACGCCGCCGGGAAGTTTCAGCACAGTCCCAGGAATATAGAAGTAAGACATAGACCTTCACTGCCCGCCTTGCAGTAAGTACACACTTCTACTGCTGCCTGCCCCAAGGGGGAAAGTGGCTGTCCAGAGGGAGCGAAGCTACCCGTGTGTGCAGACTGCTAAGTCAGTCAAGTTGTTTCACAGTACACCTTGCCCCCCATGCTGGTTCAGCATACGCACCAACCTCAGCTTCAGATAGGAACAAAAGTCACATTTGATCTCCATCAGAGAAGTGGCTGGATCTGAGGAGGATCCCTGAACCCCAATGCGTACTGTTCATAAGCCACTCAACAGGCAGAAGTTGTTACATGAGGAAACTGGTACATTAAGCTTTGTCCGGGGTCATGGGAATGAGATGAAAGAGCAGAGCAGGGACTTGAATCAGAATTGCCACGAAGCTGCCCGAGTGACTCTGCCCAAGTGACTCTGCCCGGCACCTAGGTGGCTTCTCTGAGTGGCTGGGGCTCCAACCCCTGAGCTAGGAGAATGCACTATGTCCCTAAACATGCTGACCAGAAGGGCTGGCTCTTCTTCCAATCGGCTGCTGAGCTCATTCACAAGCATAGAAAGTAGACGTGCTCCAAGCCCCGTTCATCAAGGATGGAGACTAACAGGGCGTCGTTTTCCTCCTCCAACCCCTTCCACTCGGAAATGCAGGGTCGGACCATGTGATAAAGGTGCCATGGGCCCAATACCCCCAGGGAAGCCAGCCACGAGGGCACAGAAAAGCACGACAGAATTCCATCCTGGCCCATCTTCCTCCTAGGTGCCTGTACCACCATCTTTTTGACCACAGGGAACCAAACAGCCCAGCAGGCACATATTCCATTTCCAGAGAAAATGTGAAAGCATCAGCCCCAGAACGCTGTCAGGAAAACATAACTGTGCCCAGCCTGTATCTAATTATCTGCCCGTGCTGGGGTGTTTTTCAGACACCTGGGTAACAAGGCTGCCTGTTTCAGTGTTTCTACCACAAATACAATTCTGGACAGGATCCAAGTTTCCGGGTTTTTGTTTTTGTTTTTGTTTTTGTTTTTGTTTTTAACGCCACCCTCTGCTTTGGAGGAGCTGCGAGCTTTACTTTGCTCAGAAATCTAAAAGGTCTGAACCAAGATGAGGTCTAGAAATGTAAACTAGGTGTCAGGAGCATCTGCCCCAGCCAGGAGCCCCCTCCCCCCACCCATTCCCTCTTAGGACTCTTTCAGACTCAGAGAAGGGCTCAAGATGTGACATTCAAAGGCCAGCTACACCAGCACTTTTTTTTTTTTTTCTGGAGAGTGGCCTGGTCTCCACTTTGCTTAATGTGACAACATCAATTAGGCACCTACAGCCTGCCCACAAGGCCAACTAAAAGGGGCACAGAGGGTAGTAGGTACCCCATCCCCTCCCTGCACAGATGGGAAGATAGCTAGAGAGTTAAAGCCACAGCCTTAGGAAACCTAGCTGGGACAAAGCAATCAGGGGCTTCCCCTAGCTCTCTCTATTTTTTTTAATGCTTTTCTATGTTTTTCTTTGCACATGCTAGGCAAGGTCTCCACCACTGAACTACGTTCCCAGCCATGGCCTCAAGGTAGACTATATTAGATAGAGGATATGATGCTCTAAGGCTGTGGTTCTCAACCTTCCTATGCTGAGACCCCCTTAGTACAATTCCTTGTGTTGTGGTGACCCCCAACCATAAAATTATTTCATTGCTATTTCGTAACTGTAATTTTGCTAGTGTCATGAATCATACTGTAAATATCTGTTTTCCTATGGTCTTAGGTGACCCCTGTGAAAGCGTCATTTGACCCCTAAAGGGGCCACAACCCACAAGTTGAAAACCACTGCTCTAAGGAAATAGACACATGTGGGGTAGAAGTGCTATGCAATTTTAGGCCTCAGAGATATCCCTCTATCTTTGGTTACGAGTTCTAGAAACCAAAAAATACTTACAAAAGCCAGTGCTCACTGAGTGCTATTTACCAGGCATTGTTCCCAGCACCTGGCAGGGGCTTAACTCTTTTGTAGGACACCTGGGTGAAATCATTCCTGAACACTCCGATCTCCAAGCCACTCACCAGGCTCCCACTGCACTTTCCCAAGGCCCCTTGAAGGCGCCTGTCAGCAGCATTATGTAATTCTGACTTGCACAAGTTCTGCCTCGCCCACTAATCTCATCGCTGTGCAGGAACTGCGTGCTGAGAGCTGACTCTCTGCCCCCATGCACCTGGCCCAGGGCCACACCTAAAGGGAATGCATAAATATTGTACAGAGCTGCTTCCAACGACAGAGGGGAGGCTCCCCTTCCCTCTGCATCCCTGCAAATTCTGTAAAGGACAGAAATCGCTTCCCACTTGCCAACTCCCCCCCCACACACACACACACACACACTTAACCACTCAGGGATTCACACAGCCTTCTCCTGGAGTGAGGACTATCCCCATCCTACCTCCCCCATCTTCCCTGTGCAAATGAATAACCAAAATCTTGGGGGGAATTCTCCATTGCCCTTCCCTGGACCTCTAAGAGAAACAAAGGGATACATACATCTGTGGAACCTGCTTAGCACAGGGCCAGCCGTGCATGCATAGGGACATAGCTAATGACAAGTGTTACCAAAAAAAAAAACAAAAAAACAAAAAAAAAAAAACCTTGCTCCTCAATTCTCATGTCTTAGGAAAACAATCCTTATTGGCCCACATCTACACAAACCCTCTTCTTCCTGGATATTAGGATGGACAAACAAAGTATGTGACTGCCACCTTGATGGTCACCTCAGGATGTGGAGAGCCAGGTCTTCACGTGTGTCATTTAGTCCGTAGTGTTTCAGAGGAGAAGCAGTCTCAGGGAACACACCAGACCCCAATACTTGGGGACAATAAAGAAAGCCACTGTGTAAGCTGAAACGCCTTGTCTCTGAATACTCCGCCAGCTACGAACAAAACAAGATCTCTTTATTCCCAGCTGGAGGACCAAACTGCCCTTTGAAGTAACTTAATATCTATGGTACCTGAGCCTCCCAACTTACAACCCAGAAAGAGACATGCATGCATTCTTAGTCCCGGTGACTCGACAGTCACTTCTAAATCATATGAAGATACATCTTCTGAGTGACTGCTCAGATGGGTGACACTCCCGAGCCAGCTACAACTCTTGAAAAACAATTTCTACTTTTAGAATTGAAAATATCTCCTCTCTCAGACAAATGGTCTTCAAATGGTATCTGTACAAATAGGGGCCGGCTGAGGCTCCAGGAAGGGGACAGGCTCCAGAGGTGACAGCTGCCAACTCCAAAGAGTGCTCTCAGCACGCAGTTCCTGCACAGCGATGAGACCCAAACCAGCACAGTAACCACGAAGAGCTGCCCCACCCCAGGCTTCTCCCCTGTCCCCACAGCCAACCCCTCTCTTGGACTTGCTTTGCCTTAGTCTCACTCCAAGGCCTGCAACTTGGGGATCATTTGTCTGTCTGATATTGGCATGTCTGTCTGCCTCTCCTAAGAGAGAGCAGGAACTTTGTCTTACCCCCAGTGGCATCCCTAGGCTCCACTGTGGGGTCTATTCAGTAAACCAGTATACAAAAAGTTGTATGCAAAGTCTCGATGCAGGGGTGCATGGACTAGCTGTGGGACACATGACACACAGCATGTGGAGAAGCCTAGGCAGGCCCCTCTAGCCCTAGGCATGACAAGTAGCCGTCAGAGTGTTAGTCCATGTTGACCATCACCTGTCTATATCAGTGTAAGTCTCTTCTGACATCAGCACAGGACCAGATCACCATCACCACCACCACCACCACCACCACCACCACCATCCCACCTCTATCATCCTTAGACTCCAGCCCACACATCCACATCCAGGCTTAAGAACTGTCTTGAAATGACAAGACCTGTGGACTCTGCTTTTTCTCAACTCGCTGCAGCTGAGTGGCGGCTTCCGGCTGTGTCACTCACCTACCTGCTCAAGGCATCTCCCTCTTCTTTCCAGCACACACACCACCACCACCACCACCACCACCACCACCACCACCACCACCACCACCACCATGCTAATCTCCAGCTTGCTTTCTCCAGGTTCAAAGCTCCCTAGCTCCTGGGACCCAACTGGTTAATTTGAGATTATTTCTCAGCTCCTTCTCCAGGCACTGAATAAGCAGAGTCCACTTGCCACTGGCCTGGACCTTCCCCTCTTCTTCTAGCTCCTTCCTGGTGCAAGGATTAATCTCTTGGGAATGTGGAAAAGTGAGGCCCCTCTTCAGACGCAAGGGAAGACAAGGTGTAGAAGGAACAGTGGCCCTCACAGCAGCCACTGTTAACAGCACTAGATCCCTGGTTAGGACAGTGGTCCAGGTTTTGCATGCATCAAAGAAAATCGTGACAGACCAGCCTCCCTCCAGCGTTGTGCTTCCTTCAGGAGACCCTGAGATAGCCCTAAGATAGCTCCGGGGGAGCCAGAGCTCGGGAAGAAGGTTGGACCTAAAGCTTCACTTCCTGTTCACCTATGCCCTAGTAGAGAAACAATAGCAAGCCACTTCCCTCCAACTCCATCTCTTGAGGTGGCAGGACAAAAAAAAAATCATCCTCAGCTTTTCTTTAGTTTGGGGGGAAGCAAACTTGTCGGTCAAAACCAACCCGATCATAAAGCTCGGGTTACTCCCAGGCTGCTTTGAGCAAAACCCTATGATGTGTGTGTGTTCACATATTGGCCAACAGATCCTAGTTCAACAAACACTTTGGAAAATCAGCAAATGCCATATTCTGAAGAAGAGGTCAGCTGACTGGGAAAATCAGATGGAGAACGGAGGGGTTCCAAGAGAGACTTTGGAAAAACCTCTAGGCCTCAGCTCCCTTCAGGGCATACAGAGTGGAGTCGGATACAGATGTTCTCAAGGGGCCTTTTGGTATGATCACCCTAATCCAGGAAGGTGATCCACACCATTCGGTCAGGAATTGCAGATGGGTGCACTGAAAACCTAGGCTTCACTAACAGAGGCACCCCACCGGTTCGGAAACAGTAGTTGATAAAAGGGCAACCAACCTCATGGAGTCACTGGCCACAAGGCTTTCCTGAATGTCACTCCTGAAGACTCTGTGTCATTAACTCACTCAACAAGGATGTAGTAAAGGAGTCCAGCATATCTACTAGGAGACGCAGGACAAGGAGCCCCCCAGCAGCTGGTTCCAACCCCAAGACTCGCCACCTCCAAGAAAGCTCGCTTCCTGGAGGCGCCAAAGTCCAGCCACCAGCAG
The DNA here is from genome assembly GCF_949786415.1 of Peromyscus eremicus. Lineage (NCBI taxonomy): Eukaryota > Metazoa > Chordata > Mammalia > Rodentia > Cricetidae > Peromyscus > Peromyscus eremicus. Next base: position 70,350,651 of record NC_081416.1, on the reverse strand, counting down.
CCTAGCAGCAGGCAACTCAGCCCCAGCATTGGGCCGCTCCAGCCACTCCAGCAGCGTTGTCGCCCCGAGGCTCAAGACAGGCAGGCAACGTGGACACTTAGATCGTGATGGAGCAGTCAAACAAGGGTGCGCGGGACCTTGGAATCTTAAACGTGGACACTGATGAGCGCAAGCCAGCCAATCAGTTCGCCCGAAGAAGAAATGAGGCGCTTCCCCAGGTCTCCATTCATTCCCTGCAAAGCCTGATTCCCCTCGCCCCGGCGCCATCCGGAATCCCTAGGGCCTCCACCCGGCCAAGTGCGCCAAGACCTGCCACCAGCCACCACAACGCTCGTTTCCTCTCCACCGGCGCACACAGCCCCACTGACTAGCACGCCATCGCCATCCCCCGCGTCTCCCCCACGTCCGGGCCGCTGCCTTCCCGGCTCCCGGCAGCCGCCGCCGCCCCGTGGCTCGGCTCAGACAAGCCTCGTTCTACTCGCTGCTCCCCAGCTGGCCGAGACACCCTAGCCAGGCCGATCCGGGGACTGGGGGACAGGGACGAAGGAAAAGGCAGGGAGTGAAAAAAGTTCAGGCTGCTCCCTCGGTTCTTCCCAGGCATGTCCCCACAGTCCCTCCTCAGGAACCCTGCTCCTACAGGCACCGACGCATGAAACTGTTCCCCTAAACCCACACGTGTCTTCCCGCTGGGAGTCGTGTTGCAGCTAGAGCCCGGGTTCCCGAGGTGGCTCCCATCGGTACCAGAGATAGTGGCAGATGCCCACGTACCTGCCCCAGGCTGAGCCTGGAAACTTCCCCCAAAGTGTGCGGGGGAGGGGCATTGAACACGGCTAGGAGAACCCCGGTCCCCAGTTCTGCCCGCGGCGAGCTCGCTCCAGAAAATCGTCGACCTGTCTGTCCATTGGTCCTATATTCATCCAGCTGTCCTCCGCCCTCAGCTTCCAGGGCTAAGTGGCCCAGGGTCGCACGGATTCTGAATCCTTGGGGCGTTTCTGTGGGACAGCTAGCTGGTGCGTGCCCCGCGGCGTGCGTCCTCCGCCGGCCTCCAGCTGTCCACAGCGCCACCACGCCACCACCCGGTCCTCTCTGTCTCGGAGCTCGGGCCACATTCGCTCTGGCTAGGGAGGGGGGCGTGTGAGCCCCGGCGCCGCCACCCGCAGTCGTTCCCGCAGGGTCCTCAAGCGCCCTGGGCACCCAGAGCACGGCCAGGACCGCTTAGTGAAAGGGACGCCTCCTGCTGGGGACTGCGCCTGGAGCGAGGAGGCCCGACCAAGTGGTGCGGGCCCAAACCTGCCAGAGCTCGGCGCGCTCCAAGTTCATTGTCTGCCTGGGCCGCCGCCGCCTCCGCGCCGGGAGCACCGTGGGGAGTGAGGCTGCGCGCAGCCCCCGCCACCCGGACTCCCAGCGCCCAGTCCCAGCCAGCTGGAGCGGAACCCGCAGAAGGGCAGCGAAATCCCCTAGCCAAACCTCCGCCCGCCGCTTCTCGCCGCCCCCAGCCCGACACCCGGCACCCAACTTGTACCTGAAAAGCCCAAGACTAGCTCGGAAGCCTCTGCAGCCCCGACTCCGCGGGAGCGCGCGTCCAGCCCCGCGCCTAGCGCCCCGCATCCAGGGCGCGTCAACCTGACTCCCCGAGCGCTAGGAGGAAAAGTTTGGGAGTGACTTGCAGATGGCGAATGAAACCTCTGAACAGAACCCTCCCCCCGCCCCATGTCGCGCTGACACACATCAGCTCGAGTCTGGAATGCAAGATCAAGGCGTGCGCGCCCCACTGAGCGGTGGGTTTGGTCCCCGCCCCCTCGTCTTGCAAGTAAATACAGTTTGTGTATTGCGGTAACTCTGAAAAGGCAAAACCGAAACCTGGTGTGTATGGCATTGAGACCGGGGCTACCAGAGACAGTTTTAAGGAACTTGGCGGTCGGGAGGCAGCCCATACATTGATATTCAAGGCCATTGACGCTGGTGGTTTCGGCGCCCTCTGTTGTATTTTTGCATCCTACAAAGGCTGCCTAGCCCTTCGGCCCTGTAGGTTTGCTTCTTCTGGGAGGTAAGGCTCTGCAGGACCCTGAGCGCCACTGTCTGCCGCAGTGGCCCACGGGGGCTGCTCCAAGGAAGGGCTCCAGCGGTCGACCCCCAGGCTATGAGCTGAAGATGCAATCGGTAAATGTAAAGACACCTTAAACTCTTAAGACTTGTTCGGGACAGCCCCTGGAGCACCAAACCCAGACTCTGGGAACAGGATATAAGCCACAGTCGTTGGCCTGCCCGTGTTCCCATGGCCAGAGTCCAGCACCTTGTTTCTCGAAGCAACCAGGAAAATGCTCCTTAAACTGTAGAATGCTGGCATGTATGAGAAAGATGATCCGGACAATTGAGTCCCCCTTTCTCTCTTCCTGGAGGTTCCACCTCACCCCTTAGAAGCTACTACCACCCTGAAGTGTAAACTTCTGGCTCAGGATCCATGGCAACTGATTCAGAGGTCACAATCAGAGGATTATAACTGCAGATGCGAACTGTGGATGACAGGGGAGTTCTTCAAAACCCCTGTCTTATTTTCCAACAAATACTGCCTCTTACATAAAAATCTGCAAAGAAAGATTAATGAAGCAATGAGGTTGCCCCCCACCCCCTAGGCAGCAGACTGTATTGCTTCCCCCCCCCCCCCCCCGTGTAGACTCGGCTTAGTGATGTGGAGGTCTTTATTTTTTTTTTAAACAAAAACCTTTTTTTCTAAAAATACAATGAGCTGGTTTTTGCAGAGTTCACAATTCCCAATAGATAATGATGCCATTTTTCATGGTCTTACACACGTTGTGGCTTTGGGGCTTATTTATTAGCTCCGGAGAAAAGACTGCCTTTCAGTAAGGTTTATATATTCGAGTAATTGCACTGGGACACAGTGCAGGTTGCTGTGAAGGAGGGTGGGTTGTGCAGGCGCCTGTAAGCAAAGTCCTGGGCCAGGCAGCTGGCAGAGGAGGGTATGCAGCCCGTTTAAGCAAACACTGGGAAGGGTCTTTGGAAAAAGCCAGGAGGAAATCCCCTCCTGTAAGAGCGTGTGGAACATGATCCCTGGGCCACACGTATGGGGACTTTCCAATATATGCCCCATTATGGAGATGGCGCTGAGCCCACCCAGATGACTTTCAAATTCAGGTGTCAGAAATCACAGCTGACGTGGGAGCAAATTGTTTTTAAGTAAAATCCCTGTGCCGCTTTGATATGCGTTCCACCGGGACTTTCCAACGGTATTATACATGTTCCTGAGATTACCTGGACAAGGATTTTTCTTTCCCTCGCTCAACATTAACTTCAGAAAATTATCCAAGTATTGCTTGTTATTCCAAAAGGCCCTGACAACACCCAAATGCCCTGTATGAGTGAAGAGAGGGAGGGAGGGAAGGAAGGGGTAGGAACAGGAGAGAGACTGGTTGGTACTGGTCATCCTTTGGCAATTCGTGAGTAAGAAGCAAATGCAGAAAGTTTAAGACAATAAGTATGCCCTCCCTCCAGCATTCATTCCTAGGTCGTCGTCGTGACTGGGGGGCGGGGAGGGTGTTCCCTGGGTTTAAATCCTACTTCCAACACCTACAGAGTAATTCTGCATAAATCACTTCTTCTGAGCCTCTAAGTGGTACACTGAGTTATTAAGCCCAGCTTTTCAGTCTTCCACAGTGGCCACACCAGTGCATTTTGTGTCGTTATAAGAAAATACCTGAAGCTGGTTAACACTATAAAGAAAAGGAGTTTATTTACCTCATGCTCCTGGAAGCTCAAGAGTCAGACTCCCAGGATGGTTCAGACCATCACACAGCAAGGAGCCATGTGTCTGTGTGTGTTCTGGTCTGTCTCCCTTTTCTTATAAAGCCACAACCACCGAATCACAAGACTCCCCACTCTGGTGACCTTATTTGATTCTGATCATCTTCCAAGAGGCCCCATCTCCAAGTGACATACATCTCCCCTACCACCACCTCATAGTAAACAGGCTGCACCTCTCCGTGACTTGACTTTTGACTTTTTTTTTTACAGTGAGATATTGGGGAACAACTGGGTCAGAGGCTGGAAATGCTCTTTCGAGGCCAGGCTTTCTCTGTCATATTTTAGTGGCCCGTATATAAAGAGCATTTCTTAAATAGGAGCTTCATCTTCCAGCAAGGCTCCAGAATGAACACTCTGAAGCAGACCTGAGTTCAGCTTGTACCCTGGAGCCAAGTTATCCCAGCTTCAGCTGTACTCAGAGGCACTCCAGCTGACCCACACACAGGGTGGAAAAAGGTGCTAATCTATTGTAACACGGCATTACTGTGGCAGTAGCTGACTGATCCATTACAGCAGTGGGTTCATGGCAAAGCACAGGAGTGGGAGAGAGGTCTCAGCAGTTATGAGCACTGGCTGCTCTTCCAGAGGACCTGGGTTCAGTTCCCAGCACCCACACAGTGGCTCACCACTATCTGTAGCTTCAGTTCCAGGACATCCAATGCCCTCTTCTGGCCTCCACAGGCACTGTATGCACACAGTATACAGACGTACACACAGGCAAACATTTACCCATACACATAAATTTAAAAAATAAATCTTTAAAAACAGAAAAGTGGTAAGCACATTTATTGGGCTATAGGAAACAAAGTAGCTATTATTAGTGAGCATCATTATTGAGAGTTTTGCACATAGTTGCCAAACAATTGTTTGATAATGAATTAAATGAGTGACAATCATAACTTGAATAAAGGTTTTGTAAGGGACAGCACAAGGACATCAGAGCACTGTAAAAAGGACACACTACATCCCTTACAGTAACATTCATTCATTTATTCTGTAAATATTCTCTGAACACCTACTGTGTGCCATATACTAAGATAAATGAGGGAGCCACAGAGATAACTAAGGTCCATTCTCTTCCTAAAGGAACCTCCAAAGACACCCATCCATATGACAAGCAGTACTTTCCCACTCTGTATCCTTAAGCCTTCCCAACAATCAATGCTACTTATGCCCATCCTTCAGGCTGGAAGACTGAGGCTCAGAAATCAAGCACGTAGAAGCAGACCTGAAGTCACTGCTATACACGTCTACTGTCTACTGGTACCACTGACATTGAGTTAATGGTGGGCAAACCCATGAGAATGGGGTTCCTGTCACTTTCTGTCCCTCAGTCATGCCAGGGCTTAGTAAACACGAGGCCCAGATTCTGTTTCTACCATGAAAAGGGCTTTTCCCAGGGGCCTAAGGGCTCTAGAGGTCATTGCAGAAGCTCTCAGATTCATTTCGGCAGCCCTGGCTTCAGATTTCTGCAACGACCTGCTTCCCACCCTGTGACTTTGACAAATTTAGACTCCTCAGTAACCCAAAGTGCATTTCAATTTTTATAAATTTAGAAATCCTCTGGTTAGGCGGATCCCTCCCGCAGTAATGCATCCATTAAGTGCACTTTAAACCAATTTTGGTATGCTAATCCATCACAAATCGACGTGAAATTTGGGTCCTTGTGAAAATTTCCTACACCCGATCCAAACCCTCTACAGGATTTAGGATAGTTAGCGGTTCCTTAAAGCGGCAGGCTTGACTCGGCATTGAACATTCAGGGAAGAAAGGCCCGAGCCAGTTTTAAACAAACATGAAAACTGTCTATGCTAATGGGGAGGGAGGGCCAGTTATTAAAAACAACAAACCACTGCCAGATCACTAAGATTTCAGAACTCTTCTGGAGCGAAGGCATCTTGCATGTTACTACATTCCCAGCCCATAGCTCAGTCTGGTGCCACAGACACACCCTATAGGCGCTTGGCAAATGGCCCTATTGGAGTCACCTGCTTGAATAGTGACGTGTCTGTCAGCCTTCGCCTCCTGTGATTGTCCCTGTTTCCTAAAAGTCAGGTCTTCTCTCCCCACCAGTGAAACTTGGGACTGCTGGAATCACAGCCAGAACCCCCTGAAGAAAAACCACGTGAGGCTGGGAGCATGGTCTAGGAAGCCAGGGCAGAACACGGACCCTGTAATTGGCAGCATAAAGAACCCAGGGGTGATCAAAGAGACATAATGTCACTGTTATCACCACGCAGGACTCAGCTGCTACTGCTTGTTGAAGGGCCGTGCCCATTAGCTCGATGTTTTTAGCTGCATAATACACATTTTGCCAATAAGATCAAGTTTACAGCCCGGAGCGTCACACTTACTTGCTTCTATCATAAGATCTACAACCCACCCGACAACCAAAAATGAACTGTTTGACATGGTGAAGGGTGAGCATCATCACCTGCCCTGAATGTGAAATACCAGTACCTTCCAAACAAATTTCATTTTCCTGTCGGAGGGTTTAATGCAGTCACACGTTGCAAAGTGGTGCTTGGGAGGAGAATGGAAATGACACCCACAGGCAGGTGCTGGGAGCTGACTGTGATGTGTTTTCCCCTGTGTCTCCGTGTGGATCCAACCCCCACCACCCCAGCTCTGTGATGCTGTCACATGCACCTGCCTGGGTGCCTTCAGGAGTGCCGCCACAGGTCTTGACACTGTGTTAGCCCAGGCCAGTTAGCCACCAGCCTGGACCTAAGCCTGACTCATCATAAAGTCTCTGGAGAGTTTTTAAAATATAGAGTCCTGAGTCCTGATAGGTTCCATGTCACAGGCTCCCTCAGACTCATGTCCATTCTCCCTTGGGGCTGTCACTTTAGCCTTCTCTTGCTAACTGTCCTTTTCCTCCCTTGACCCCCCCCCCCCCCACTGACTGATTCTTCCTTCATATACACCAGGATCTTCCCCAAACATTATCTGATCTTGTCAACCCTCTGGTTAAAATCTTGGACACTCGTGTCTCAAGCCTCCATGGCGCCAACAAGACCATTGAGGTCTCTACAGCCAGGTTGGGGCCAAGGCCCCCACAACTGTGGGCCTGCTTCTTTTCTGATTCCATCTCACATCAGCTTCTCAAGTTGATTCAGACAGGACGTCTGTGTCAACGGCATCACAAACACACTGGTGTCCGTGTCTAGGAGCTATCTGCTCTTAGATGGCTGTCAACTGGAGGAAAATCAGCCCCTTAGAAATCACACTGATGAAATCAACACCCAATGTCTGTATGGCTTTGGCTGTGGGTGGGCATCTGGGAGGGGAAGCACCCGGATCAAGCCGCTCTCCTCCACCCTACCAGGGCTTTCCTGGATGTGTCTGGTGCGTCAGAGAACAGCTGCAAGCCTCCAGGCTCTGGTTTGCACCTCATTTGCCTTGACATCTGTGTCTCCCATCCTTCCTTGGGATATGAACGGTAGGATCGGATGGTCGCTTGGGGCTGTTCCCTCTCCAAGCTGATGTCAGAGTATCTTGTTACCCATCCAGAGCAGTGGACATAATGGGACTAGCTCCCTAGTTCAATTCAGTCTCCTATTGCTATGTAACATGTCAACCCAGCCTTAGTGGTAAGGAGCAATACCATGCAGTAGCTCACAGAAGTCAAGGGAAGACTGGACCCTTTCTCACTCAGGCTTTTCTTCTATACAAGCTCTCAACTGATTGGATGAGGCCCATCCACACTAAGGAGAGCAGTCATCCGTACTAGGTCCACTGATTCCAATGTCCACCTCTTCTGAAAGAACCCTCACAGATACACCCAGCATATCACTGGCTGAGTATCTAAGCATCCCAAGGCTCAGCCAAGTGCCACATAAGACTGGTCATCACAGGGGTCATTCAACTTCTGACCCACTTCCTTTTCTGCATCAGGAAGAAAACCTGCTTGCTCACATACTTCCTCCCAAGCACACCCAGAAGCCCCAGAGCCCCACTTTACCCTTAGAGGCCCTTAGTCTACAAGGACATGTATAAACAAGGGCTAGAGCTGGTTGCTGTTTCCTCTCTGGCTGCTGAGATCTTAGGCACCCAGCAAGGAGCTAGCCTGAGCAGAAATCCCCAGCCTCAGCCACTCCAGGTCCTTTAGGAACTTGCTGTAGCCAGGACTTCCTGGTACCATGATTTACACTTCCAACTCCACATTCCATCAGCATACTCACAGGGAAACATTCATATCCTGAAATGTCGGCAGACAGAGCTGTGCAGCTGCTGGGAGTGGTCTCTGTGATAGGGTATGGGAAGAGCTGGGGTGTCAGGAAGCAAGGCTGGCCACAAACTGGTGGGTTAAGCTGGAGGGCAGATAGTTCCAAGGCATCTGTAATGTCACTTACATTGGGAAATAATCCACTATGAAAAGGGCTTTCAACATCAGCATCCATAAAGGATGATTTGTTTTCATCGAAATAGAAAAGACCGCTATCATTTACTATAAAAAAAAAATTATCACAAAGTAAACAGACTGAAAAGTAAACAAAGAACTTACATTAGAACAGGGCTGTGAGCAAGGGCTGGTGGCCAAGAACCAGAGCACAATGTTTTCTCACAGGAAAAACTTTCTAAGAGTCGCCAGAAGTCTACACATGCTTGTAATCCCAGCACTTGGAAGACTGAGACAGGATTGCTGTAAGTTCAAAGCCAGCCTGTGCTGTCTGATGAGATCCTGTCTCAACAAACAAAATCCAAATCAGATTTTAAAGAATTTGATGAAAAAAATAAATTCTCAATATGTGCCTCTTTTTAACAGCCCATCCATGCATGCACCACCTAAACCCCTCAAGGAATAGGTGAGCCCTGAGCCCCACCCCCCAGCTCTGTGGTGTCTTAGCTGGTAACTGTGTTGCATGAGGACAGGGAGGGGGTTTAGACTGGAGAGGAGCTGAAGAATGGAGAAGAATCCCAAAGCAACCAGGAGTCCGCATTAAAGAAAGAAAAGGTTGGACTCACTCCTGCCCGTCCTCACTCCTCCTCTCTTAGTTAAGGTGTCTATTGCTGTGATAAAACACTGACCCAAAGCAACTTGGGGGTGGGGCTGCTTGCTCCTCCTGGCCTGCTCAGTTCACTTTCTTATACACCCCGGGGCCACCTGTCCAGAGGCGGCACTGCCCACAATGGGCTGGGCCATTCCACATCAATCATCAATGAAGAAAATGCCCCACAGGCTTACCTACAATCCAGTCTTACAGGGGCATTTTCTTGGTTGAGGTTCCCTTTTATCAGATAGCTGTAACTTGTATTAGATCCACCAAAGCTGACACATGCCTACATTATGACTTCTTCCTCTTCTTCATCCTCTTCTCTACAGGGTCTCACTATGTACCACTGGCTGGCCTTCAACCTGCTATGTAGAACAGGCTGGCCTCTGGACTCCAAGAGCTAGGATTATATACTTCTTGTCCTCAACTACCCTAAATTTTCCCTCCTGAGGATGGGATAGTGCTCCTACCTACCTAGCTAGCAGACAGCTGTGAAAACAGTTATTTCTCTTTCCAGTTCAGAGAACTGAACAAATGTTGGAAGAGTTGAGGAATGTACTCACTCAGAGACTACTGAGATGCAGATAGATAGATAGATAGATAGATAGATAGATAGATAGATAGATAGATAGATAGATAGACAGATGATAGACAGACAGACAGATAGATAAACAGACAGCTTTTAAAGATAGGGTCTTGTGTAGACTAGGCTGGCCTCAAACTCGCTATATAGTCTAGGATGATCCTCCTGCCTCTACTTCCCAAGAGCTGGGATTACAAACATGTACCATCCCCACCACATCTAGTTCACACATACTACACAAGCACTCTACCACCTGAGTTATATCCCTAACTCTTGGGCAATTCTTCTTTGAAGTACTAATAATGAACAAGACCCATCCCATGGATATAGGACCTTCCTATGAAGTCCTTATAGAGAAGCTAAAACGGTACACAGTAAAGAAACAAGTTCCCATAGCTGCTCAGGACCTGCCCCATACCAAAAACAACTATGCCTTGACTTTTTCTAGAGCTTTACAGTTTACAAACACTTCCTTCTCGGTCTGTTCCTTTGAGCCAGTTTATAAATCCAAAGATTCATAGAAGAAATACTGGTGCACTGTTTGGTAAAGTTAACTGCAGGGTGAGAAAAGAGAGACCTCACACTCAGAAAACCATAGTTAAGAGCTCATCACTATACCACGCAGGACTGAGGGTGTGACTCAATGGTAAGACACTTTCCTAACATGTTCAAGGCCAGGGTCAATGTCCTGCATGGCAAATGAATAAATAAACAGATAAAATCAAATCTAATGCTGGTTCTTCTGAACCCTCCACCCTTAGGAAATTTCTAGGTCCTTGTAGCTCTGAGGAGTTAATACTCTTTGGCTCATTTCATAAATATGAAACTTGCTTTGACCCCTTCCCATGACCATCCATGCATCTACTCACCACTCCACAGGACCTAGGACCCATGAGGGTGACGTGTCTACTACACACTTGGCAGTCTTCAAGCTCTCAGCCTGGGCTTTAAAAATATCAACACAAGGAACCCACGGGGTATGAGGTTTGCTGCACCTTGGCAGATTTCCTGCTGACTCAGCCCTGCTGGGAAGGAGCCAACCACGGTAACTTCTCTGGCCTGTGTGAGGAATATTTTTTGCAGACTGGTCTTCTATCTAATAGAAGAGACCAGGGCCGAGGGCTCTGCAGGAACAACTACATTCCTCCAGCTCATTGCTTCCCTATGGGATTCCTTAGGCATAGAGCTGTCCTCCATGGCTCTGGAAGACTTGTGTTGTTCTCTGCAACAAGCAGGAGGCAGCCAGGATTCATATCTACCAGCTTCTGGCTCCCTTTCCCACCCTCACATTTTCTGTTTTTTGTTTATGTTTTTTTTTTTTTTTTCTCAATGACATAGCCCTCTGGCTCACTATCTGTGAAATGGCTAGAGTGAAACTCAGGACTTGATGCATTTGCAAAGAATGTTCTTCTAGTGGCTCCCTGTATTAGTCAGGGTTCTCTAGAGACCCAGAACTGATAGAATGGTTCACAAGCTGTGGTCTGACTATTGTAAAATGGGCTGTCTCCCATCAGAAAGTCCAAGAATCTAATAGCTGTTTGGTTCATAAGGCTGGATGTCTCAGCTGATCTTCACTATACACCAGAATCCTGAAGAAGTAGGTTCTAATGTCAGCGAAGGAATGGACTTGCCTGAGAGAATGAGTGTAAGCAGGCAGTGAGCAAGCTTCCTTTTTCCATGTCCTTCAGGCAGAAGGTATGTCCCAGATGCAGGGTGAGTCTTCCTACCTCGAAAGATCCAATCAAGGAAAATCCCTCACAGGTGTTCCCAGCCACTTGGGCTTTAGTTAATTTCTGGATATAGTCAAGTTGACAACCACGAGTAGCCATCACAGTCCCCAGTACTTAATTTATCCCAGAAGTAAGACAAGGGCTCCTGCTAAAGGCAGTGGGATCTTGTTCCTAGTGGCTGAGCAGTGAGTATGAAGTGATTTAAAAGTGATCCTTCAAGCCGAGTGGTGGTGGCAGAGGCAGACAGATCTTTGTGAGTTCAAATCTAGTCTGGTCTACAAAGCAAGTTCTATGATAGCCAGGGCCATACAGTGAGATCCTGTCTCAAAAAAAAAAAAAAAAAAAAAAAAAAAGGAAAGAAAAGTTAAGGTCCTAGAACACACCATCTACCCCAGTATTCAATAGCACACAGGTTTGTGTGTCCAGGTCCTCTGTATTACATATTATAAGCACACACGACTTGGCATAAGGTCTGTGTTTCAGCCTAGCTGCCATCCCCAGGTTGGGTTTGTTTACATTAAGAATCTTATCCACTACCAGAATCAGGACTTTGGCGCCATGGTAATGTGTGAACTTTTCAATCTGAATATATCTGTCTCTGATCTGTGGAGAACATCTAGTCTGGTTTCTCAGCTCCTCTAAGCAGGCTAAGAGGCAGGAAGGAAGACCCTGCAGCCAGTGCAAGGGTTGGTTAGCGGAAGGGTGCACCACCTAGCTGATAGCTCCATGGCCAGACCTCCATCCTAAGCCTTCAAAGTTTGTGTCCTGCAGTTGCTAGGCACACTCACCACTGAACTCCTGATTTCCTTCAGTGTTGATCCTGCCTCTCTGATTCACACTTGAGGAGTAACAGTCACTGGACAAAGAGCTGGAGAATTGCCATTATTGATAAATCAAAGACCTGGCCCCTCCTCTCCTAACCCACTGCCATAGCCTCCTGTTCCCTTCCCCAGATCCCTAGAATAGATTCCCATAGTATCTCTTTACCCCAACCTTCATTCCATCACCTTCACTGTGGCCAGAGCTCATGAGTCCAGCTGGACCACTGTCCTATCCCAGAGATCATCTAGCCCCTATCCCGTCCCCATTCCTTCTCTCACCACTGAGGTAGGCTGCTCAGGGCTTCCCAAGCAGGGCCTCTTTCTTTTCCTTCCCCATAGCCTGAGAGGCACCCTAGCCTGCCCTATGTGCACACAATACTGCCCACCAAGTAGCCACGAATCCTCCTGCATCTCATAGCTGCCTTCCCATGGAATTGATGCCCGTGATGAGTTCTTGCCAAGGGACCAGGAACAGACTGGCAAATGTCATTTCTGTTTGAATCAGGGAAGAGCAGGTGGATGTTGTTATTTAGCCTCCTATTGTTGCTGAGAGGCTGGATCACTGAAGCCAAAGCCATATCAATCACCGAGCCTCTGTAAGGACCCTGGATGCTGAGCCGCTGGATACAGCCTGTGCATGGCACACACAAGTAGATTAAATGGGACTAACCACTGGAGTCTTGGGTAGCAGACAATAGCAGAGGTTAGCCTGCCCACCCAGACGAGTACGTTTAAGTCACTCTCCAGCGGACCACACTAAACACTGTTCTCTGGCTTCCTGTGATTTCCACAAATGAGGGGTATGCCCAGTAAGTGCCCTTCAAAGCTCTTCTACCAGACCAGCCAGCTCCAGAAATTTCCTTTCAACTTCATTCAACAAAGAATTATATAAATAAAGGTGGATGGGGGCTGGGGAGATAGCTTAGTCAGTAAATACCTTGCTATGCTACTGTGAGAACCTAAGTTCAACCCCTAGCACCCACATGAAAAGGTGTGTGTAATGGTATGTGTAGTGTGTAATGGTATGTGCCTGTAATCTCGGCACTGTGGAGGAGGAGACAGGGGGATCCCTGGGGCTCAGTGCCTGGTCACCTCAGCTGAATCGAAAGTCCCAGGTCCCGGTAAGAGAAGCTATCTCAAAAGATAATGTGAACAGTGACCGAGGAGCAACATCCAAGGTTGATCTCTGTCTTAGTTAGGGTTTCTATGGCTGTGATAAAACACCATGCCTGGAAACAAGCTGAAGAGGAAAGGATTTGTTTCAGCTTGTAGTTACAAGTCCATCCTCCAGGGAAGTTAGAGCAGGAACTCAAGCAGACCAGGAACCCGGAGGCAGGAACTGAAGAAGACACCATGGAGGAGTGCTGCTTACTGGCTTTCTCCCCATGGCTGGCTGCCTTCCTATATCATCCAGGACCATCTTTTCAGTGGTGGCACAGCCCCCAGTGAACTGAGCATCAATCACTGGTTAAGACAGTTCTCTACAGACTTATCTACAGGTCAACCTTATGGAGGCATGTTCTCACTTGAGAATCCCTCCTTCTAAATGATTCTAGCTTGTGTCAAGTAGACAAAAAACTAGCCAGATCAGCCTCTGAAAAAAAAAAAAAAAACTATCCAGGACAATCTCTGAGTTGCATGTGTGTGTGTGCGCGCGCGCGCGCGCGCGCGCGCGCGCGCGCGCGCACACACACAAATGGCCACAGTCTCCATCCTGGCTTCTACCCTTCTGTCCTCTATTTACAAAGGTGGAAGAGGTCTGTGGGCCTGAGGCACCTCAGTTGCAAGCACTGAAAACAGAGCAAGGCAGGAGAAGGGAGCTGCAGGCAGCCTTGGCAGGCTTACCTCTGGTATCACATGCAACACAAGGGAGCCATTATGCCCGCTGTCTTCAGTACTAGGGGAGAAAAAAAAGCGACCCCCAGGTAACAAGCAGAAAGGCTGTTCGGAGGCCAAGGGAGGTCAGCTCACAGAGCGGGTGTGACAGCAGGGAGGTGAGCACACAGCTTGTGTTTTGTTCTTCACCAACTGGCTGCTAATGTCAAGCTCTGGGGGAAAGGGACTCTCAGTGCAGTCCTGGGGCAGAGGCTCACTGAGATGGCTGTGTCCCTCCCACTAGCCACTGGGCTCCAGGAATCCAATGAAGGTAGCTGTTTGTTTATCTTTTTCCACTGGGCCTGGCCTGATTTATAGCCCAGAGACAGCCAGCCGTCAATGCTTGAAGATCAGCTCCTGGCTACTCTTAGGATTAGAAAATCTGATCTGGGCTGCCCTGTCATCTACAAAAAGAAGACAAAGGAAGAGACAGTCCTCTTCCTTCCTGGAGACAGTCGGAGGGAGAAATCAACAAGCAGGTTTGAGCAGAGCCAATGGGATCCAGGAGAGGTAGAGTCAGAGTCTTGTCATTCTACTTGGAAGTATGGTCTAGTCTATCTACGTTTCTGGACAGAGATGACAGATGTCTTTATAGTTTAATTAGTTTGAATTGAGGCTCTCTGTTACGTAGAACAAAACCATCCTAAATTGATAAATCAGAAACCTGAGGTTTATTCTGGAGACTGTGGAGAATAGATCATGAATATTGGTGGGCAGATGGATGGATGGATGGATGGATGGATGGATGGATGGATGGATGGGTGGATGGACGGACACTGTCTGATCAAAAACAGAAAGCTACTGTAAAGATGATGGGCTCATCAGCAGGGAGTTTTGTGAGCCAAGATCAGGAAGAATTGGAAGCAGGGAAAAGCTTAGGGTCCACTCGTTCATGCCACCCCGACCCTTGCAAAGAGACTTCACCAGGAGCAGGAAGCCATCCTTGGAGCAGCCCACCCAGACTCTGAGACTGCATCAACCTAGGAAGACACCAGACACCCATGCAATAGGCTCCTAGCCATGCTGTTGGGCTGATGTAAGAACTCCCCAGAGACACAGCACCCGCTGCCTTTCCACCCATGAAGACCAGTGCCTGGTCTCCTTGTAGCCACACCAAGTCCTTACAAAGCACGGCTAATTGAAAACAGCTACATAAGTGCAGGCATCACCTCCTTGTTCCATTCACCAATAAACAATGCAGGAAGTCTCAGTCCCTAAGCTCAGGAAATGTGAGTGTGGGGACTTGGGAAAAAACAGATCACAGAAATGAGGGCGTGTGGTCCCTCCTGAGCTGCTTGGATAAGCCACACCGCCTGAGGCAGCCGCCTAATGCATCCTAAACACCCATTAGATGTTTGGTAAATGGACAACTGGATCCTTGGAGCACTTAAGGGACATTTGTGTGAAGTTAATCCAAAATCTCTTGGGAGCCCCATTGTGGACAGCACATGGAATCACAGACTTGGGTTAGTATAATAACTCAGCTCTCTTTGTTTCCTGGCTCATGACTCCAAGCCGTCCCTTCAGGACTTAGGACTTCAGTTCCCTCAAGAGTCACATGAAGGGGGGGGACTTGCTTTTGTGCAGGTTGGTTTGCTGATGAACATAGGGGTGGAACTTGGCTCTGTGGAGAACAGAAAGCAAAGAATTAAGATGGGGCAGAGGGAGGATGAACATGGGGGAAGGAGATGGTTGGAGGGGTTGGAGACTGGCTTGTCACTGGGCATGAATACTTACGCGTGATGACAGCCCAGTCTCCTAAAACTTATTCTTTCCTATGCTAAATGTTACACTGGTGGGTTCTGTTTAAGGAGAGTGTTCCTCTGTCTTCTAGAAATAAGACTGACTCAGATTTCCCTCAGTTGTATGAGCCCAGGCTGACTGGCATGCTACTGAATCCACTATCGCACCCCCAAAAGGTCAGTGCTCTAACAGGTTCACAGGCTTCCTCTGATGTCACCTGCACTCTGTTGGGCAGCTTGGTCACAGCCTTCACTGTTTACGTCCCACTTCAAATCCCTGAGGCTCACATATCCCTCTTCTTTTGTGTGAGGGTTGGAGGGAAGCAGGAAGGTGTGTCCTTAGAGGTGGCCTCTCAGAGAGGAGCTTCCTCAGAAAGATGCTCAGTTAGTAGCTTTTCCATCCCGTTTCAGGATCCCCACAGTGTCTTCAGGGCATCAGCCTGTTGGGCTAGCATATAATAAACCCAGTGTAGTTGCTCATGCTGTGGAATACCCAAAAACAGATAGTTAGGCCTAAAATTACAGAAATATAATTAGTTCCCCTGGGGCTTTGTATTCAAGAAGCTAGTGTAAAAGATGCCTTTGTTCTAGAACATTCTTTCTATCTTCCTTATACTCTGGGTATCCTACAGTCTCCTTTATCCTGTAGTATATAAATGTCTCTGAGGGAAGCTGTCCCTATTCGCATATGAAAACCATGCTTATCCATCGCTGATCACAGCCCCCACCTGAACCCACCAAACTTCCTAGAGGCCAGAGAGCAAATGCACAGCGTGAAAACAGGAGCTGAGAACGGAGGATGGAGAGAGGGGACAGAGAGGGTAAGCTCGAACAAAACCTTTGCTCCACGTATCTCACCTAGAAGAGAAATCTGGCAAGAGCTGGACAGGACAACACAGTCTTTCTCAAGGAGGCAACCCCCTTCTCAAGGCAGCAGAGAAACTGAGGCAAGGGCCAACCTAGGACTAGGCACGTACAGCAGAAGGGAGAGAAGATGTCAGCAATGGCTCAGAGGTGCTCCTCAAAACATGTACGATCTATCGGCTCAGAGAGACTTCTGAACAAGCCACCTTGTGGCAAAACACAGGGTCTCACGTGCTTCCATTCCCTCCACAGAGCCCTGGCAACTCCGGTAGAAAGGCTCCTGGAAGGTAGTAGCTAATGTCCCCCATGATGTGACTGACACCACCTTCCCACTGGGCATGGCTTTCTCTGAGTACTTCTAGCACCCGGACCATGGCAAGCAGTTGGACGGGAAAAGCCACACTGAGTTCTGTGCCATTTTAAAGGGTATACCTGAAGAACGAGGGCAGAGTCATGTGATGAAGATGGGAGCCGAATGTTCCGCTCTTGTTCCAAATGAACCAGGAATGTATGGCCCACTGAAGGCAAAAGAACGTTCTTCTAGGTCATATTGATTATCTTTGAGGATAGAACTGTTTTGTAGTTATTGCTGATGGAAAGGTTTTTCTATTAATTCTTACTGGAGGACAGAATCAGGAATATTGAATGCCTAATTGCCTCTGAATTAATTACACCCCCAAATGTAATACCTTAACCAACACATCACGCAATCAATGTCCTGTTGTATGTTAGTGGTTCAAGAAGCCACGGAAGGTCACCACTGGATGAGGGAGAGGAGCACTGAGACACTGAGCCACGGGGTTAATGCAGGTCACCTCCTACTTGAGTCTTGGTTCTGTTCTCACTCAATATTGGCCCATTCATAAAGTGACTAGACAGAAGTCCCCTCTCATCAAGGATCCAGGAAAACAGAAGCAAAGAGAGAGACCTTTGCTGGAGAAGACTGTGGGAGAAAGGGAGAGTCACCAAACAGAGCCAGAGGCATGGCTTCAGACACCAGACTTGGTACCACCATGGCCCAGAGACCCCGGAGGCATTAAGCATCATCCTGTGCCCTACGTCCTATACTGACATATGCAAAAGAGTGAGCCCTGCTTTTGCATAACCCATAATTCATTCATGTATGTGAAGGTATAAATTCTGCTTATTGTTTTAAAATATTTATTTAGCTGGGTAGGGGTGGTTCACACCTTTAATTCCAGTCCTTGGGAGGCAGAGGCAGGTGGATCTCTGTAAGCTCAAGGCCAGCCTGGTCTACAAAACAAGTTCCAGGACAGCCAGAGCTGTTACACAGAGAAAAGCCGATATATACATATACAGTTCCTCCCAATACCAGCACTGATCTAAGTGTTAAGGTGACAGCCGCAAAGAAATCTGACTGAATCCCTGACCGTAGAGAGCTGGAAGTAGGTGCCGAGCATGGTGTATAAATGCAGTCAGCGCTCTACATCCTTTGGTTCTGTACAAGAATACTCAACCAAGCACAGACTGAAAATATCTGAAAAACACTGCATTGTATTGAACATGTGCAGACATTTCTTTTTGTCTTTGTTCTCTAAACAATACAGCCTAACAAGTATTTACATAACATGTACATTATACTGGGCACTATAAGTAATGATTCGAATAATCTCAAATGTAGGGAAGGATATGTGTAGGTTATATGCTAGAATTACAACATTTTATGTAATGGACCTGAGCATATATGGATTTGGGTATATGAACAGGGTCTTGGAGCCAATTCCCAGTGGATATCAAGGGACAATTAGGAAATGTATATCACGCTAAGACCAAGTCAATGAGGGGGACGATTAATCAGAGAATAATGAAATAAAACAATGAGACCATGAAAATTGACAAGAGAGTATAGAGTATAGTGTCCTCAAGAAGTGTAGCTGTGACAGGAAGCAGCTGAGCTGGGTGTGGACAGGGCGGAAATGGAATCACAAGATGAGTTTTGTTTTATGAGGGAAATGTACAGCATGTTTGAATAGCTGCGGGTGTTGTTAATCCACACAGGAAGAAAACCTGGGTTCGGAGGAAGTCAGACACTGCTAGAAGAATGTCTAGAAGCAGGGTGAGAGAAAGTGGGATCTGACATCGTAGATTAGGTCTCATCTGGATGCAGAGACCTCTGTCCACAGTGAGAGGAGAGATTTGGAGGGCAATCAGGAGGGAGTTGGGAACTTTGTTTTCACTGAAGTGGGTACAAGGGCATGACATGGGGGCATTGAAAGTTTCTAAAGACCAGAGAGTGGGAGTGTGGCCAGATGCAGGGGACCACGGTCCAGAGCTCAAGGAGAAGTCATACAGCATAGCTGTGCTTTCTTGTAGCCACGCTGGCTTCCAGGGTGCAGATTGCTGTGGGGCGGGCAGAAAGCTGGACTTTCAGAAGCATGGTGATTTGGTAAGAAAGCATCACAGGCAGAGTGTTGAGGGGTAGAGAGCAGGCAGGGACTGTCAAGACAGCCTGGGGAGTTCACGCTGCAAGAGGGATAGGAGAGGCAACAGTGAGAAGCGGCAGAGCTCAGGGAAAGGCCCTCCTCATGGGGTCAATGGATTACTGAATGCAAGAAACCAATGGGAGATGGAGCTCAGATACCACCTACAGCTTCAATTTAGGTAAATCTTCACTCAAGCGTCTTGCAGGACTCTTAACAGCTGGAACAGGGGCTGTCTCTGACTCTTTTACAGGTCTTTAGGACCCTACTCCTCATCCTGGGTCACCTTGCCCAGCCTTGATCCATGGGGAGGTGCTTAGTCTTACTGCAACTTGATATGCTATGTTTTGTTGATACTCATGGGAAACCTGTCCTTTCCTAAACAGGAATGGAGGAGGAGTGGATGGGGGGGGGTGCAATAGAGGGGGTATGGGGAGAGGGACTTGGAGGAGAGGAGGGAGGGGAAACTGTGGCCAGGATGTAAAATACATAAGTAAATTTATTTAAAAAAAAAAAAAAAGACATACAAGGGCTAAGGGAGCCTAAGCTACTTCCTTCCTTATCCCATTTCCAAGTCATAAATCCATTCAAGAAAAACATTTAAAAAAAAAATCCCCGCCTGCTTTACAAGGTACACATGGGGTCTACCCAACAAACCCATTTCACAGACAGGATAAATGAGACAGAACAAGGAAGGGGGCTTACCAGTGGACATGTCTATAGCATGCTGAAGGGACAGCTCCTGTAGTTCCAAGTCACCAGCCCAAGTTCCCACTCTATTTTACTTTGTTAATACAGATGGCTGTGAGCCACCTGGTGTGGGTGCTGGGAACTGACTCAGATTCTCTACAAGAGCGGAAGGTACATGCTTTTAACCACTGAGCCTTCTCTCCAGCCCCCACCCTTATTTTATACTTTCTCACCAAGAGACCTCTCATCCTCACAAACTTTCAAGCGAAATTGACAATTTAACAGGGTTCAGCAATCTGACCCTCAGTCTGTGTGATCTGGAGATTTTTCCTAAGAATGGAGCTGGCTTGCTTCTGGGTGGGGGGTAGGAGTGCATCATGACCTCCTTCCTACCCTCAGCTAAGGATGCTCACTTCCTCCTTGTGCCTGTAATGTCCCCCACGCGAAGCTGGGATCAGACCCTATTATCCTTGAGTTCCTAACTTGCAAAATGGAGCATCCCTCAGGCAAGCTTTTTTTTTTCCTCCTCTTTCCAGTGGGAACCCAGCTTGCATTTATAACTTGATCACCATTAGCACACCACTTTCAGAGCACTTTGGGGATTTTAAAGTGACTGCTCTAATTGCCCCTGGATCAGCCCCCTGAATACTTTTTTTTAAAATGCTAATAGTCATATGTTCCACTGAGAATTTGAAAAAGAAAAGAAAATGAAATCGCACTTTTATAAAAATTATTCACTGTTACCCTAAAAACACGTTCCATTTGAGATTTCATTTCAGCTCTGAAGACAAGGCTGAGAGGGGGTGGGAGCAGACTGGGCCAGCCCTGCAACAGGAGAAGCCACAGAGGGGCTGTTTCCCAGGTGGCCTGGGCTCCTGAGCAGGCCGGGCAGGCCCCACTTCAGATAACAGACTTGGCCCTCATCCACGCTTGATAAAATCAGCCCTTTAGTAAAGACCTTCAAAGGGATGGAGAAGGGAGATCTATTTTCCTCCGTGTCCCTTCCAGTCTCTTTCACAAACAGCCCCAAGACACCAACCCAGGAGGCCAAGGCTCCTTCCCACCTCAGCCCTCGGCTGGCAGAGATTGAAAGTGAGAGGAAGCCAGCCCTTCTGAGAGTGCACGGGGTCTCAGGGCTCTCAGTGGCCCCTGCTGATTGGGGACCCAGGCATAGTTGTCGGAGCCCTTAGGAACATACCTGATACAGGAGGCTCTAGAAGGACAGGAATGCCACCGAAACTGACCTGCCTGTGTTAAGAACAAACAAGGCCAAAATCACGGTGCACAAGCTGCCGGCTGTGCCCAGTCCCCACACTCCTGATCTCTGTTGGGGTCTTGGCAGCACTGGTTTTATGTGGCCACCCTCACTCTGCCCTGGTGTGCCTAGTTCAGATCCAGCCAGCCATCTGACCTGTTCCTTCTCCCTGCTTTACAAATCCTCCCTAGGTTTCTTCCTGTCCCCCTATGCACCCCTGTAGGATCCCACCCCTCCCTCCCTCCCCATGCACCCTGTGTAGAATCCCAGCCCTCCCCTGCTGTGCAGCCCCTGTAAGATCCTCCACCTTCCTGTTTTTTCTCTGGTCTCAGTGTCCGGCACAGGTGAGCAGACCTAGAGTCCGGACACATTGGAGCTCGGAGGCAGATGGAGTGTGGCTCAGGAAACCAAGCTCTGGTATTATCATCCTCACCCAGCCTTGAGTCTGTGGGGAAGTCACTGGCCTCTTTGGACCTCAGTTTCTCCATCTAAAAAACTGAAAAGTTTGGAATATATTCCCATCAGTACTCTCCTGTCGAAGATTCTACCTGGAGGAGAGTGGGCGTGGTCACCTTGTCACACACATCTCCATTCTGGCTGTGCACCAAGATCTGCTGGGGACATTTTTAAAGGCACTAAAAACCACCCTCACCACCACCCCCCAGTAAAACGAAGCCAGAGCCTCGGGAGCCAAAGCCATGTATTTGAAGTTGCTATTTCATCCCACTGCTTAGATGAATTAGTGGGAAACGGAGAGTCGAGGGAGCACTCTGTCTCATCTTGAAGACAGAGTCCATTCTCACGCCAGCATTCCAAAGTTCCTGGGCCAGATCCACTTTTATGCAGAGCTGGTAGAACTAGGTGGAGAGCCTGAGTGAGCTGGCCCTTGCAGGGACCACCTCCTACCCCTTCTCAGTAGCCCAGCTATAACCCAAGCTGGGATCCCATCTATCTGTATCCATTTAGTTTTCCATCAGCCACCGGTCCACAGAGGCTTGCAAGCAGGCACCCTGATGGACGGTCCAGAGCACCTGGACTATATTAGTAAGATGGTAGGTTGGAGAATGATAACTCTCCCTTGTCACATTGTAAAAAAAAAAAAAGAAGAAGAAGAAGAAGAAGAAGGAAAGAGGAGGAGGAGGAAGAGAAGAAGAAGGAGGAGAAGAAAGAGGAGGAGGAGGAGGAGGAGGAGGAGGAGAAACTTGTAAGGAAATAGACTGTGAGAACCAGCAGGACCAGCTCTGCTTGATGAAGGGAGGGGAGCGAAGGGGAGAAGAGAGTAAGTTAGTGCTGACAAGCGCCCCTCCAGATCTGGAAGGGAAGTCCCCGGGTTGAGCTGATTTTTGCCCTCTGGCTCAGCCTGCTGACCCTGGGCAGGGATTACTGTGGAAAGCCAGCTGCTTGGGCCAGGCCTCCGTTCTCACCTGGGCGCCTGAGCCCTGTCTCTTTCTAGGGCCCAGAGCAGGTGCTCTTCTACCTCCCTAAGAAGCCCTGCCCCCGGGAGACTTGTCTTTGTCCTGGCTGCTCCCTGCTCCCAATAGTTCCGGGGGGGTGGGGGTGGGGGGGGGTGGGGGGGGACTAATGTTCTGTTATTGTTGTTGTTGTTGTTGTTGTTGTTTTTCTGCGCCTCCAGGTATGGTAAGGTATGTTTTCCATTTTGTTTTGTCTTATTCCCAAAGTCAATTGGCCTGGTGACCCAGCCACAGCAGAAGAGAGTTCAAACCTCAGCCTTTCCTCCTAGTACTGGTATAACCTCTTCTCTGACCCTCTTTCCTCCATCTCCAACATCCGGGTAGAATGGAGCCCAGCTCCAAGGTTGCACAGAGGGAGGGCTAACTACACATGTCCCCATGCCCACAGCCAGCACCAACAGAGACAAGGAATACTCCCTCCCCACCTAG
This sequence comes from Peromyscus eremicus, assembly GCF_949786415.1. Lineage (NCBI taxonomy): Eukaryota > Metazoa > Chordata > Mammalia > Rodentia > Cricetidae > Peromyscus > Peromyscus eremicus. The sequence goes on along the minus strand of NC_081416.1, from coordinate 70,327,933 downwards.
ACTCAAGTGTGTCTAATTCTCCTCTGTTTCTTCATAGGTACAGTGAATATTCAGTAAATAGGTGCTGAAGCCATGGCAAAGAGCCTGGAGGAGAAGGTCTAGGCTTGCTCCCTCCTGGAACCATCACAGAATCAGCACAAAAAGCTGCCCTCCTGTCCTTGATGAACGCTGGCCATCCTGTGGCCATTTCCTCCTTATTAACACCCAGCTTCAAACACATTTCCCTGGAACAATAGGAGGAAATGAGAGGGAACTGGGAACTCAGCCGGAATACTGCTGAATAGCTCAGAAGCCTGTGTTCAGGATGCTGGTGGTACATAGCAGGGAGAGGGAGGGGGTTAGTTTGACAGGGAAGGACAGCAGGAAACGGTGCTCTCTCAAGATCTCTCTGTGTGATGTGTGCAATGCATGTATCTGTGGGCACGTGTGTGGGTGATATTTATGTTATATGGTGTGATATGTATATGACACATATGTGTGATTTGTGTGTGAATGGTATGTATCTATGGTGTGTGGGTATGTATTTGGTGTGCAGCATTTATGTGCTGTTGTGTGGCTGTGTATGTGGTAGACAGGTGGGAGGAATACTGCCTGTCAGTGATGAGACTTGATCTTAGAAGTTCTTCAGGCAGAAGTAGCCCTGGAGCAGGACAACTGGGTTGTGAACACTGTGGAAAGCACAGAGTGCTGAGCTGAAGAATACTCTCAGGGAAGCTGGTGTTCATTTCTGCTACAGAGAAGCATGGGCTTTGGGAAATGGTCACTGCCAGAGTAAGAACTGGTGAAGTCAGGAAATGCAGCCCAATCTGAAGGAGTCCTGGAGGCAGGACCCAAGCATTTGGCGAAGGTCAGGAGCACTGCAGAAGACCAGGGTGTGCGTATACAAAGGTCATCAGAATTCAGGTGGAGTAGGCCATCTCTGAGACGCCATCTCTCTCTGAGTCTCTGTTTCTGTCTGCCCCTCCATCTTCCCCTCTTTTCTCTGAATCACATCTGCTCTTTAGCTCTCTCTATCCACCACAGCGCCTGTGATCCTGAAGGGTCCAATGCTGCACATCGCCTCGTCTCTAGGTCATTTGCTCCAGTCCTTCCTTCAACTAGCATCCATGAGATGCCACTGTGAGCCTGGCACTGGAAGGCAAGGGGACCGCATGGGCTTACTCTGAATTTCTAGTTCTCTAAGAAAGAACCTGAAATGTGCTGAGCCAAGGGACTGCTGGCCTGGATTCCATCACTCTGGTCCAATCAATTGCAGAAGGAAGAGTCACATCACATGATTCCAGGCCTTCAGTGGAACTATAAGCAAGCAAAATCTGAAGTTCAGCTTGCCACTGATTCCTCGGAATGTGGCCATATCTACTCCTAGATAGGCCAGCACATTGACAGACAGAGCTGTGACAGTCACACTGCATCCTGCAAAGCCAAAGATATTGACTAAGTTTGCTGAAAGATTCATCAAAGTCCCAAAATCCTACTGAAATGTAAGGCGTTATACTGTCTTTCCTCCTGGTGTGACTCATGAGACTCAGCTGTAACACTGGATAAAGCATCAAACATCCTACATGTTGTTTTCCATGGTGGCAAACATTCTGTCCGGACCATTTGCAAATACGAAATGATCTGGTCTGTCCTCATCCTGATGGCTGGAGCTTTGTCACAACAGCAGAAGCCGAGTGCCTAGATGCTGTACCAGCATGACAGCTCCATAGCCCTGATGTCACCATAACCTTGCTCAATAACCTTCCGGCATCCTAATGACTCAGTTCTGTTGTTACCCAATTTCACTGAGACCACAGATAAAGGAGGGCTTCCCAGCAGGGGACAGAGCTAGGGCAGAAACCTGGCAGGCACACCAGCCTCTTGCCCTTCTTCCCTGGACTGAGAACTGTTATGCCAATTATACATTTAAGTCATTTGTCCAGGTAACATCTGAGTCCATAATGCGTGCAGAACAGTGTGGTGGATGCTTTGCAGAGAAGAAGAGTGGTGAGCAGGACATAACCCTTGCTTGTTGAGACACCATCTGGGGGAGATATGGTGCAGAGATATGCTTACATGGGATGTGGAAGAAAACAGTTTCACACAGATGTTCTAGCTGAGGGCTATAGCTAAAAAACAGATGAACATTCAGGAAAGTTGCTGCCAAAAAAACTTGTCTTAGACAGTATCTGTTAACCATTGCTGTAGTAGACAGCCAGCTATCACGGAACCCATTCTCATCTGCCAATGAACTACCTCTCCCAGCAGGCTTTGCAGGAGGTGTGGGTAGCCAGATGACTTGGTTCTCATCGGAGAAAGCAACTGAGGACCCTCTGCTTCCCACCTGGCCCATCAAAACCTTCCACGGATCTTCCATGCTCTTTCCTTTCCAGCTCATGAGAACGGACAACCCTGTGAGAACCCAGAGGTCGTGGAAGAAGATGGCACTGAAAATGACAGAGACATGACCGAAGGAGCTGGAATAAACCAGTAATGTCTTGGTGGACAGCTGTGAGGACGGTTCGTGGATTGCTACAAGAATGAGAACAAAGCCAGGCAGGGGTAGCACACTCCTTTAAGACTTTAATCTCAGCACTCTGGAGGCAGAGGCAGAGGCAGGTAGATCTCTGAGTGTGAGGCCAACCTGGTC